>NC_134410.1:14186088-14514811 GCF_038048845.1 Mixophyes fleayi
ATACATGTCTAGACAATGCCGTTACCTCACTGCTCTGTCCTATCTGCATTATAATCCCATGCTATAACATTGCTGGTGCTTAATTGTTCTGCTCTTTTCTGTAATGAAATTTAGATTTTCCTGGATCAAACCTGCTTATTTTCATAAAAAAAATACAATTCCATAACTGTGTTCTGGATGACTGTGTGTGAAGCTGCACAGCCAACTGAAACCTCTTTTTTGTGTGATGGAAAGTTTCCTGTGCCCATAAATACCAACACATACCGTATTTCCCCATGTATAAGACGCACCTTTTGGGTCTAAAACCTGGGTGCGTCTTATACAGGGGTAGCGGGGATGCAGGGGGGGGGGGCTTACAGGTGCAGCAGGGTGAATCGAGGGGGAGCGGAGCAGCGCTACAGGGGCAGCGGGGGTGATCGAGGGGGAGCGTTACAGGGGCAGCAGGGTGGATCGAGGGGGAGCGGAGCAGCGCTACAGGGGCAGCGAGGGGGAGCCTGGGAGCGTTACGGGGAAGCGGAGGGATCGAGGGGGAGCGGGTCAATGTTACAGTGACATTGGCGGGGGGGGCTGAATCCAGGAGGAGGGGGACAGGCAGAGTGGCAGCAGGGATCCAGGAGGAAGGCGACAGGTAGAGTGGCAGCGGGGATCCAGGCGGAGGGGGACAAGCAGAGTGGCAGCAGGGATCCAGGAGGAGGGGGACAGGCAGAGTGGCAGCGGGGATCCAGGCGGAGGGGGAAAGAGGAACAGTGGCAGCGGGGGAGGTTGGGGGCTTTTTCAGGGAGAGTGTGGCTCTCCCTGCAAACCATTACACTCTCCCTGCCTTTTTTGACAGCTACTGTAATATTTTTTTTTTTCAAATTTCGGGGCCACAATTAAGGTGCGTCTTATACATGGGAGCACCTTATACATGGGGAAATACGGTACTTTTTTTCTCAACAAATACATTCAAATTATTTTATAATACACATTTGTGCAAACAGATTCATAAACTCTTGTACATGACGGTTCTGATTCATCTTTGGAGAAAACCAGTAGCTTGCGTTTAAAAAATAAGCCCGGAACTTGAGCGTATTTTTAACTGCATTCAAATAAAAGCGGATTTTAATATGCATTTCCCTGTATCTGAGTGTAAGTACGCTCTGCATGACTGAGTACTTGACGTATGTTAACAGACATAACAAGCTGCAGGATACACGCATGCATATAAAGTCCCATCAGCTCACATGCAAAAAATGTTTATAAATTAAATGAACAACTCATAATACTATAATCATTGATAAAAATATATACATGATAAACATAAATAAAGTTCTTAATGTGTACTGTACATACAATGAGGTTTTATAGTCTCACTTGCTTGCATACAGATCTGTGCTAGCTAGTGGCATTTACTAAAAGTCCACACTTACATCTGCCCTGTAGCTGGTGCAACAATACAGCTAAGAAAAAACAGAACTTATATGCGGCATCTGCGTGGGCCGGCTCATACTGTACATATCCTACATTCATCCGTCTTTCCCTCTCTCGTTTCACCTTTCAAGCCGTAGGCAGTCGAGTCATTTGCGTTCAGACATGAATTGCAGGCAATTGCGTTCATTGGTGTAAGGTGTTTCCGAGCCTGTGCACAGCTATTGCATGAAAGATACACTACACAAATGGACGTACGTCCGACCATGAATCAGGCCCAATATTATTTACTATTCTAAACTTCATTTCATTCATTAGACCTTGAGATATATAAATATGCTGCTGATGATATAACATTTTTCAAGGAGAGGTGGGCCCGGGATCAAAGATGGAGGGCAAAGACGGAGGGCACACAGTTCTTACAGGTGGCCCTGCCAGTCGTGTGTGTTAGAGAAATTAGACTGTCAGCTCCTAAGGGGCGGAGACTGATTACTCTGTACAGTGCTGTGTAATATGGAGACACTACAGCGCTATATACATAACACATAGATACATGTAAACATTGCTGCTGAGTGTAAATGTGAAATGTTCACACACTAATACTGTACCCCAGCGCCCGTGTATAATACTGTACCCCAGCCCCCCTGTATAATACTGTACCCCTGCCCCCCCCCTGTATAATACTGTACCCCAGCCCCCCTGTATAATACTGTACCCCAGCCCCTCCTGTATAATACTGTATCCCAGCCCCCCTGTATAATACTGTACCCCAGCTTCCTCTGTATAATACTGTACCCCAGTCCCCCCTGTATAATACTGTACCCCAGCCCCCCTGTATAATACTGTACCCCAGCCCCCCCTGTATAATACTGTACCCCAGCTTCCTCTGTATAATACTGTACCCCAGCCCCCCCCTGTATAATACTGTACCCCAGCCCCTCCTGTATAATACTGTATCCCAGCCCCCCTGTATAATACTGTACCCCAGCTTCCTCTGTATAATACTGTACCCCAGCCCCCCTGTATAATACTGTACCCCAGCCCCCCTGTATAATACTGTACCCCAGCTTCCTCTGTATAATACTGTACCCCAGCCCCCCCTGTATAATACTGTACCCCAGCCCCCCTGTATAATACTGTACCCCAGCCCCCCCCATGTATAATACTGTACCCCAGCCCCCCTGTATAATACCGGATAAGGACCAGAGGGGGAGCTCTGACATACAGCGCTGCGGAATATACATTGTATTGTGCATTGTGCTGTGCAATAAAGTTAATTGAGGGGGGAAAAGAGAGCAGTGCGTAGCCCCGCCCCAGTGTAGCCCCGTCCCATGTGCCGTCCCGCCCCAGTGTAGCCCCGCCCCGTGCGCATGGTCTTTTACATTTAAACCTGCGGAGTCCAGGAGGCTGAAGTGCGGTGACCCGTATGTGTCCTATAATGTTATATATACTGTGTGCTGTGTCCTATAATGTTATATATACTGTGTGCTGTGTCCTATAATGTTATATATACTCTGTGTGCTGTGTCCTATAATGTTATATATACTGTGTCCTATAATGTTATATATACTGTGTCCTATAATGTTATATATACTCTGTGCTGTGTCCTATAATGTTATATATACTGTGTGCTGTGTCCTATAATGTTATATATACTGTGTCCTATAATGTTATATATTCTGTGTCCTATAATGTTATATATACTGTGTGCTGGGTCCTATAATGTTATATATACTGTGTCCTATAATGCTATATATACTGTGTCCTATAATGCTATATATACTGTGTGCTGTGTCCTATAATGTTATATATACTGTGTCATATAAGGTTATATATACTGTGTGCTGTGTCCTATAATGTTATATATACTGTGTCCTATAATGTTATATATACTGTGTGCTGTGTCCTATAATGTTATATATACTGTGTCCTATAATGTTATATATATACTGTGTGCTGTGTCCTGTAATGTTATATATACTGTGTGTTATATACTGTATCATACACTGATATATATATATATATATATAAGTGTATAATACAGTATATCTATATATCAGTGTATGATACAGTATATAACATTATAGGCTACAGCACACGGTGTATATATAACATTATAGGATACAGTATATAACACACAGTGTGTATATATATATATATATATATATATATATATATATATATATATATATATATATATACTGTGTGTTATATACTGTATTATACACAGTGAATGTAATGAATTTAAAAGGGTCAGGTACAATAAGCTATGAGGTTGCAAGTCTTTTCGGGTAGCAATTAAATGTTTGGGAGCTGGGTAATAAGTAGAAGCTTATAAGAGTAAGTACAGGCCCCTGACTGCTGTTTTGACGGCCATCTGCAAATGTGATTTATTTAAAATAGAGATTCAGATCACATTAAATATCATTACATTTTGCATATCACACTTATACATTTTGATGCAACTTCTGGCCGGCAAGTGTCACTGTGACATTTGCAGTGTACAGAAGCTATTGGGCCAAGTGCTATACTTTAAATCACATGCATCTATTATTTATGTAGACATATTACATAGCAATTAAAAGTTCAGTCATTCACATCACTCCATGTCCCAGTGGAATTTACAACACACTAAAGTCACTTTTGCCTAAAGCCACACGGGGAGAACATACACAGATAGATAGGATTCATTGTTTTCAATGTCTATATCCAGGTATTTATGAAGTGTATGTTCTGTTGTCTGGAATAAAGTTATTTTTTTATGTTACGTTTGTTTAATTCCATTTCATGAAAGATCAGCACGTTCTCTGCTGGGGCTTTTGCAATGAATTAAATCTCCATTGATGTGGGGAAAAACAAACATCGGTGAGCTCTATTCATTTCAATGGCCTATTACTATGATCTTTTATTTTTAAAGTTGCTGATATATTATTTGCCATTGAATTGAGGGGGTAGTGACACAAACAAATGGTATACAGTGACATAATGTGCAGCAATCGCATCATTAATACAGTATAACCCACAGTGGCATGAATTAGTTGGGGGGAAAAAAAAAATCTGTTTCAGAAAACTCCTGTCATCATAAGTCCCAAAATCAAACCCACATCCTCTGTGGTGAGTGCCCCCTCATCCTCTCCCTACACTCTGTAAAATGGTACATACCTCCCAACATGTCTGTCCCAGGCAGCGGGACAGGGGCGTGGCCATTGTGTGATAGGGACGCCCCCAGATGACTGCCTAGCACTAGGCTGCCCATTAGATATCTCCATTCCCACCCACAGGAGCAGAGCTGTTTGAGGGATGAGCTTGTTTCTTTCCACCAATAGTATTGCTCCTGCCTGCTGCCACTATCGTATATTAATTGCAATTAACCGGGGTTATCTGTTAAAAAAATTTTTAATTATGAACTCTGTTTGCTGCTGGTGCAAGATCACATAAAATGTTATTTTGTAATTGCATAGTTGCTGAACCTGCTGTAAGTGTCTCTAGTGTAAGTGTTTAAAGCAGTGGTCAGGGAACAGGGGTAAATGACACCATATGGGGTAAAAATAAAATTCCTGGGGCTAATGCTGCCGATTCACATGCTGTCAGTTGGATTGTAGACCCCTTTAAATGTGAGATTGCTGTCGTACTAGAAGAGCCTCAAGGGTTGGCAGATGCACTTCTTGAGCTTCGATGCAATAATGAAGCATGTATTGCATTTGAAAACAAAGCAGATCTGTCATATTTTTGGATGGCAACAGCTGCAAAGGCATTTAAAATTGCACATGAGGAGGCAGTCAAAAAGTTGCTGCCTTTTGCAACAACCTACCTTTGTGAACAAGGATTTTCCACTCTAACGAACATAAAAACAAAGTAGAGAAATCGATTGGAAGCTGAAGACTGTATCCCAATTGCTCTGCCATCAAAATGCCCCAATATTGATGCTCTCGTATCAAAAATGAAGCAGCATCATTTCTCCAAAACCTGAAGTTTTGAAGTTGAAACTTTCAAAGAAATTTTGAATAGATCCAATACAATTTTGAATTCCAATAATTAATAATATATGATTTCCTTCCTTTCAAATCAAGGGGGTGACGTCGGCGTATCTAAACATATTTAGGGGTAAAAGAGTTCCCTGACCCCTGGTTTAAAGGATCTTTTCACTGAAGCCTTTTCAGCGCGTACAAGATGAAGGCGGAATGCGCTTTGTGTGTGTTAGTTTGGAAGCTGTCTGATGAATTATTGGGCTCTACCAAATAAATTTGGACTTGCCTTGCTAACCCATGCCCCTTGTTTTGTTTTGTAGGTTGCTGTAACCAGCAGAACTGTGACTAAGGAAGCAACGTGTTTTATGGTACGGATTATATATTTGTCGGTCATGTGTTCATTTCTGGAAGTGAACGATGAAACCCTCTCATCGCAAAGTTATTAAATTCATGATTAATTGTAGCTGCAACAAATCCAATCTATTCTATTAATGTATTCGGCATGCTGGTAATCTGCGGCAGCTGGCAGATTGATGTCTGCCTTTTCCTATTGGATGTTTTTCATTTTGTTTATATCTTTTATGTTTTGCATCAGTTGCATTTATTAATAGCGTTTTTGCAGATTTTCAAAACGCTCAGGCTAGCTGTGAATAATAACTTGGAGATCTTTTTCTATCTCTTGCGTATAAAACTGTGTTTAACAGAGCCCACAAATCAATATATAGATATCTTCTATTGGACCATGGAAACTAGTATGAGCGAGAGAAAAACCTAAATTGATACAGCTCATTTTAGAGGCGTCCAGTTACCTCTGCTTCAGCCCCTTTGTCTCAGAGGGTCCTGATGGAGTCATCTTTAGCCTGCAATGTCGAAATAACGCATTCTACCTTTTTGGAAAAATTCATGTGACCGCTCTACTCTTACAGTTTAGTATTTTACAGATTGGCGCTACAGTGGTAATTGCATGTGACGCGTTTCTTCCGCCATAGAAGGCGGTTGGAGTGCCAGACCAGTCGGAGAGGTTTAAGGCATGAGAAACCGCTTGCTGAACGCAACTCACTTTTGAGCAGTCCTCATTGACTGAAATGGGGCAGTGCTCATACTACCTAATTGAAGAATATTTTCTTGATCTCAGCCTTGCTAAAAGAAGGATATTTGCAGCCACACATAAATAGTTGCTCACCAGTCACCATCTCCCCCACCATCTTTCTTGCCAGAGACCCCATGGGTCTATAGTACTCTCCCTCACTGGAGCGCCATCAGATCGTCTCCAAACATCAACCACGGGGCAGGGCGGGGGCAATTAGTACTATGTCCGTTTCTAACTGGGGCTGATAGCCCGTTGCTTCAGTTGTGTCCAGTGGGCTCCTCAATCATAGTTTCCTACTGTGAGGGGGTCTGGTATTGGACCCCTGCAATTCTGTTTTGGGGAGGGTTGAAAGTCAGTGGGTAAAAATTAATTTGTCACACGGCATGTTCTCGAAGAAAATAATCATTTAGATAATCTACCTTAGTTGTATGTGGTTGGAAGAACTTTTAAGTGGTGTTTTAGGTGTTTAATTGAAGTGTCTGTCAAATTAGAACACCTTGGAAACTGCTTTATATTATATGATCTGCCAAACAGTGATTTGTTTCTGCAGGTTTTTGCTGTTATACATATCTTAAAATTATGGTGCGACAATCTGGAGCAAGCAAATCCCGCAGGAAGTCGACTCCTCCGAAGCGGGTGCCCCCCGCGGCCACATCCCCTCAAAGTAAGAATCAGTTGCCCTTTGTTTAAAAAATGTGGGATTGAGCTTTCATTATAAAAGAGGGAGACTCTAAAGCAAAATGTAAAAAACATTCCGCGGAGCAGGGTTTGCCCGAGGACTTTGACGTTTCCGGTCCTGCCCCGACCCCACTGCACAGCGGAATGAATGGTCATTGTCCCATCTCTATTCTTAGAGATGCGAATTGACACAGACAGTGCAGAATGGTGCAGCAAAAACAGAACTTGAAGATTTTATCGGTTGGACCTGTTCCACCACAAGACATGTCAGCAGGAAGATGAGCTTATTGCTACACAGTAGAACTGTATTTAATATTTTTGGCATAATGGGCTACAGAAACCAAAAAGAAGTGGATGTTAAGCTTTCTTTTACCACCTAGGGAAACCAGACGTGAGCCGCAGAGCGAGTTTGATCTGGATAAGGCGTTGCCGTCCGAGAACTCGGGCACTGATGGAAAAGCGGATGTACAAAAAGTCGACTAACCTGCTCATCAGAAAGGCCCCGTTCGCCAGGCTGGTGAGAGTTCATCTTCTCTGCATCCGGTTCTCTCACTTTTGAGTTTAATTTGTTTGCAGATTTTCTGTATAATTTCTGGATCTTCTTTTGGTTCAGGTGAGAGAAGTCTGCATGGAGTATTCCCGTGGTGTGCCGTACTCCTGGCAAAGCAAAGCGATCATGGCGTTACATGAGGTCAGGATCTTTATCTATAGAGAGAACCACACTGGCATCACTCCATTGGGAACAGTGATTATTATAGATTTGTAAGGTTCCACAGCGCCGTACAGTAGGGAAAACAGGACATACGTAAAACAAGGACATACAAGGTAGACAACATAAACACAGAAATTAAAACAAAGGGTATGGAGGACCCTGCTCATTAGACAGCTTACATTCTAAGTGAAAGAGGGCACAGCTGAGACAAGAAGAGGGAATGTGGCTCAGAGTTGAGTTTGGGATAGTTGTGAGGGTGCATTAGTGTGAATAGTATCGGGGATAAGGTAAGCTCTAAAAATAGAGATGGGTTTTCAGAGTGCGACTAAAGATTTGAAGGCTGTGGGACAGCTCGATTGGGCATGATAGGGAATTCCAGAAGTGGGGAGCAGCACGGGAGAAGTCTTGTAGGTGGGAGTGAGAGGTGGTTGCCAGAGACGAGACAAAGCGAAGGTCAGAGGTAGATCTAAGAGGGCGGGAGGGAGAGTATTCTAAAATAAGATGTGGTGTTGAGGGCTTTGTAGATAAGGGTGAGTAATTTGAGTGGATTCTGGAGGATACAGAGAGCCATTGTAGGGATTTGCAAAGTGGCGCAGTAGATGTGGAGCGGTGAGAGAGGAAGACTGATCTTTCTCTCTCCCCACATCTTGCAGCATTTAGGATGGATGGAATATATGGGTGTCAGAAATGCCAGATAGGAGGAAGTTGCAGTAGTCAAGACGGGCGATGATGAGAGAATGGATAAGAGTTTTGGTTGCATGTTGGGTCAGAAAAGGGTGTATTCTATCATTGTTTTTATTTTTGAAATATGTCTTGTATTCTAAGATCTGTAGTGGTCACACAGAGCTCAACAAATACAGTCACCAGAATATCAGGGTGAGAGTTATCTCCATGTTGTACTATTCATCACAACGTTCCATCGCAGCATTTTCGCCTTGGTCACGATGGGCCTGTAATGAGAAACCGCAGGTGTTGGAAGGCAGTAAAATGTGAGGAATGTAGTGAAATCACAAACTATATTCTCATTAAAATTGGTTTAGCCCAAAAATGTCTGACTGGGTGCACTTTAAAATTGTTTTGCCCTAGATTCTAGATATAATCACTATGACATGCTTGTACAAAGCATTGTTGCAGACCATGTATTTAACTGTGTTTATCTTTAGAAACTACTAACAAAAGCACAAGTGCCCAAAAAGAGACCCTGGGGTGTTGCCCATAGCAACCAATCAGATTCTAGCGATTGTTTTGTAGAATGTACTAGGTACACGATAGATGGAATCTGGTTGGTTGCTATAGGCAACACCTCCACTTCACCTACACACAATGAAAGCAGCATTTTGTTGGCTGAACCAATTTTCATGAGATAATCTGGAGAAGAGAGGTGACACCACACAATATACACAGTGTTCCTGATTCATTAAGGAAAGTAAGGAAAACAAATGAGTAAGTTTTCTCCTGGACAGAGGGGGTACAAATTAGTTTATTATTTTGCACATAAGATAAATACTGGCTGTTTTTTCATGTAGGACACAAATACTTGATAGCTTTATTTGTACACTGACATTTGAAGTTTATCTAGGACATGCCGTACCCCAACTATAAATCTGCCATCACATTTAAAATTTGCCTCCAACGCAACATGGTTTTGCCAAGGTGAAAAGTTACTCATTTTTTTGCTTTACTTTCCTTAATGAATCTGGCCCTAAGTGTCTTTTAGTGTCTAGTTCTTATTGGATTGATTGGCCTAATGATCTCTCGCTTTAGAGTGAGCTTTTCTCTTTCAAGAAAGGAGGCTCTCGCCATCCAGGTTTAAGAGAAGGCTGTAATCAAGGCAGGTTTAGAGGCTTTTTTTTCGTCCAGGCTTCGTTGCCAGGCACACGCAACCTTTTATTCTGTGTATTTGTCATGTATTAGTATAATGTTTTCATGACCTTTTCCAGAGCTTGAACTGTCTTGTGTGTTTGTCCTCCGCAGGCAGCTGAGGCCTTCCTTCTCTTGCTCTTTGAAGAATCTTACCTGTGCAGCTTCCACGCCAAGGGGTGACTCTCTATGTTAATGATATCCAACTGGCACGGCGAATTCCGTGTATAAACTCAATGCCCTTGACATTTTGCGTTTATATTGTTTTGAAGGAAAGCATCGGTCTGCCAAAACTGAATTTGCCAAGAGAATGTCTTGCTTGAAAAGAGCTGGCTGCAGGCTTTTTCAGTAAATACCCAGTGATGTGTTACGCTGACTAACTGAATCACAGTGTTACGGTAATTATAGAGGAACATTCAGCTATCAAGGCAAGGACTGGTGTTGTGTATATACAGAATGAGAGGTTTATGGTTAAATCAAGGTGTGCAACGTGAGAGGAGTAGCTTAGTGATTGGCATTTGTTGTATATACTGGTGTACTGCCAACTGGTGCAATCCTAAATCGGGGAGATATGTAGAACAAGTAGAAAATTGAGATGTTGAATAGCAAAACTTCTTAAGCTAAATAAATGATACTCTCAATGCTAATACATTAAGTAAACAATAGAACCAAAAAGAAAAAATGATTGCAAGGTGAATTGTAATGAATCAAGTTAAATGGAGTATTTTAGTAATGTATTCAATATGTCTCTGATGCTAGTTATTGGGTATAACATAAACAGATTTGACGCAACGTGTTTTGTCCCTAGTGCGGACTTTCTCAAAGGAAGTATTGTGTACTGAATCATGGCATTCTTTTATAGTAGCTCTCATCCTTAATGGTTTAATTTCCTCCTAATTAAGTGTTAGCTGTCATGCACAAGTGTTGCTGGTGTTCAAAGGACCAGAGTGATGCCTATACACATGTGGTTAATTAGGTGAAACGCGTTGGCCTGTCCATAGACATCTCCCCGATTTAGGAGTGCACCATTTGTCAGTACACAACTATATACAGTTGAAGAGCAATCACAACAAATTTCAATCCCTAAGCTAATCATCTCATGTTGCGCACCTTGATTTAACGTAAACCTCTCATTCTGTGTGTGTGTATATAATATATTATGCAGTCTCAGTCCGTGTTTTGATTGCTGAAAGTTCATACTTAATAAGAGTCCAGATAACTCTACACACTTTATCCCCTACAGTATAATATAAGGATATTAGAAGTTGGTGGGAAGACCTCCGTCTCCTGAGTGATTCTATACAGGTTGGGGAGCTTCTTGGTGGCGTCTAATACCCATATTTTACAGTGGGGCAGGAGGTTCCTCATTTCTCCTAATAACGCCATTACACATAATTGAACAGTGCTACATATAGACATTGTAGTATATTCACTGCGGGTTTGAAAAAGTGGAGATGTTGCCTGTAGAAACCAATCAGATTCTAGCTGTCATTTTGTAGAATGTACGAAATAAATGACAGCTAGAATCTGATTGGTTGCTATAAGCAACATCTCTACTTTTTCAAACCCACAGTTTTGTAAATATCCCCCCCAGAGTCTATGGTTACAGTAACTGACATTTAATTCTACTGCGTTCGAGTCGGCTTTGTAGCGCTCCTATGTAACTTGGATAAACACTGTGATGAAAGTAATGTTATGCCACCTCTGCTTCCATGTTAGTCTGTTGACGTTGTTATGAGGGCAGTAGGGGTTCCCACAACTGGGGCTTAGTTATAGGTGCATCTGTTTTATTACTTTAGAAGTTTACTAGCTATAGCAACCAATCAGGTGCTTGCTTCCATTGTCTAACCTCTACTAGTCAGATAGAAGCTAACAGCTGATTGGCTTGCTATGATGTTGTTGCCGATTTGTGCACAATTTTGGAAAGTCTTCACCTTTTATTGTACCCTTGCACAGCAGGGCAACATATAAGGATATAGGACTTTGGCAGGATCACCTTGCACTGAGGCGACTTCTAATGTTTCTTATGTTGTGGAGGGCATTGTGATACAAATTTACCAGTTGCCAAAGGATAAAAACTTGTTTTATATGTTTAAATTACTGTTATTAAACTATGTTTTACATTTCTTTGTTTACTTTGGGGTTTTTATTTATGAGGGAAAAGAAAGCTCTCCACATTGCTCCCCCGTTCCTGTGTAAATGGATTGTGTGTCTCTGACCGGATGTTCAATGAAGGTGGAGTGGAGGTCTCTCCCCTTGTTATATTATAGGCCATATAACCTCTGGCTGCAGGAAATAAAATACAATAAGGAATAAAGCAGATATGAACCACAGTGTAGGAACCACTGAGATTCTATAGGATTGTCCCTAGTATCTGGTTGCTATGGGCAACACCTCTACTTTTCCTTCTTTAGAAGCTTAGTAAATCTACCCCATGGTCTTTTAATAAACAAGAGAAATGAATATGAAGTAGTGAATATTAGGATCTATCTCTAGAAAACAATCATTAGGTTGAGTCTTGGGGGGGGTAAATGTATCAAGCTGCAGGTTTGAAAAAGTGGAGATATTTGGCTACAGCAACCAATCAGATTCTAGTAATTTATTTAGTACATTCTACAAAATAACAGCTAGAATCTGATTGCTTGCTATAGGCAACATCTCCACTTTTTCAAGCCCGCAGTTTAGTAAGTATACCCTTTAGTTTCTTACTTGCTGTGGCAGCCAAGGGGGGGGGGATAGCCACTAGTTAACAAAAGATAACATGAGATTTAAAATGCAGCAACAACAACACGCCTCTGCACCTTGTCCTCAAATAAAGCATTTAAGGAAAGTACACCCAGACTTTGCTTCTTTACAATAGCAAGTTCATATGACTTCAATACTATCTACCCTGAGACTCCCATCTCCATTATGTGTTCTCCTATTATATAGATATATACAATTGGCGCACAGCTTTCTCCAGCTTTTCATGCGCACTGGGAAACGCTGATTACTTGTGCTGGCACTGCAGTCAGCCTGTGTACAGCGTATTCGTTCTCCTGTGTCAGCTGTGCAGCGTTCTCCATCGCATATTCTATACAGGACATGAACTTCCGCACGCTGCGTTTAACTAGCTGGAAAATGCTGTGTTTGTTGGTTACCACAAGTCCTTTTGCTGCTCTCTGAGTAATAATAAGTTACACATGGCTGAGTATGTGTTTGGCACTGTTTAAATCAACAGAACTTTAAATATATTATTGCTTGTATTACATTCTTTTCACATTTGTACTTTGTTTTGTTTTTTAAACATTTATTCATTTGACTTTTTTTTTTGGGGGGGGGGGGAGGTGAGGGTGTGGATTGAATAGGAGGTGGCCAAAAGTTCTCATACAAGCCATGTTGTTCCTCTTATAATATTTATCATGACCACACTACATGTTATGAACCACCTCCCCTATGTACCGCTTTGTGTTGGGAGAGGGGGGGGGGGTCACCATTACTTAATTGCAGCTGTGCTTTGTCAGGACTGGAAGCCAAGAGAAAAGGTTACTGGCAGTGGAGACTGTCTGGATATATAATAAGTGCGGTGTGGATTGCGGTTTCGCCCCCTGTACTACACGTGATCACGGCTGTCTGATACTGTCCGGATGGGACATCGCTGGACATCCCCTTTAAGATTATTCTGCTCCCAAAGAGATGGAAGAATCTCCGTTGGCAATATTGTCTGATTTACACTGTAGTCTCTTATCACAGCTACTGTAAATTAATAACGGTAAAAAGAGGACAGGGGAAGGAGAGAAAAGAAGTCAACCAATAAGAGATATATGTATGGTATTAGAGATCAATTTAATCCTGTCATGGGGAAGGGGCTCCATAGTGTGTGATCTACGCATCCCAGGAACTAAATTGGAGTATCATGAATATCTCTAGATATATATTACATACTGTGAAGATACCGGGTTTATCTGGCCCAATGCTACCCAATTCACGCTGGCTGGCCACCCACTGGTGCCTTCCTATGCCAGGGAAGTCTACCCAGTACCTTCTAGGATTCGTATGGTCACTCAGGCAAAATGCAGTTATAAAAATACAACAGTATATTTATTGTCATACAAACAACACTAGAATATTCTGTACACACAGTAAATAAATGCCAAGCAGGATTACCACATCATCTGTCCCTCACCCCAATAGCTTAAGGAGCAATAGTCACCTGGCTGTCCAGACTTCATGACCCATGGATCTCTCTCAGCTGCATATATAGACTCTAGTTAGAGAACGACAACTCAAAAGCTAGATCTTGCACTCTTCATGAATGAAATCCCAGAATGAACACCCTTCCCCCCTGGAGTCATTCCTTATATCTCAGGTCTAATTTCCACAGTCTTTTCCCTCCCTGGGCAAACCCCTGGGTCTATTCTCCTTAACTACTGGTCAGTGCTGGACTAGGGGGGTTGGAGAGGGGAGTGAAGATGAGCTGTCCTTCCAGAGAACCTCCCCTGTTAGATAGCCTGTCTGGACTAGTCTGGTGTGAACAATGGACACTAATTAGTTTTCCTAATCCAGCACCTGGCAACCCGATCCCTACCCATAATCCCCCTGGCTTCACTTTAAAAGACAATGAATAACCTTACTGTAAGTCATCAATATACAATACACAACATACATACACACTCATTTCGTCACACATACGGTAAACTTGCTATATCTTATTAGTAAAAGGAGAGTTGGTGGTTGTGGTTTTTATTTTCTCGAAAGTAGCGCAGTTTGGCATTTTGTTGCACCTAAGATATATGTTCCTAATCTCAGTAAGCTTGGGTGAGTTTGGGATGTTACATGGTAGAAGAGAATCAGGTATGTCAATTTCCTTTATATATTCCTTCAGGCAATGTCATTCTGCCCATAGGAGAGTTATAGGACAGAGCCACCATATGTAGAACATAGTTCCTTCACCACTCCAAGGCCTCCAACCGAGAGGGGATGTTTTTTGGAAAGATACTAAGTACCAATGGTGATGTATTTTGCAAGCATTTAAGCTTTATCTAAAACAGAACTTTTTGAGAAGTTGTTTCTAACCTCAAGGTCAGACCGTCTCCCTTGTCATCTTCCATTCCATAGGTCTCCTTAGATGTTTGATTGTTTTAATATTATTTGATATAGGATTGATATTAGGCCTCTGGAAGAAGTTCTGTTTGAGCAAAAGAATTGGGCGGTATAGGGACAACAAGAGGCGTGTAGAAGTGTCTAAGTTGGGGTTATTGGTAAAAACAAGAGTTTAAATTATATAATTTTGGGAAGGATCATAGAGGGGCCAAATCAGAAATACAAAATTTAAATACATTAGGACCAAAGCAGCCACTTGCATTAATAATGGTCACCTTTTCCCATGTCTGAAAATTTGTTTCATATAAAGTCACCCAACCGTTTTGAAGGCTTTTTCTGCATCTAGGAACAGGGAGGTTGGCATTTCCACTAATTGGCTATATGATCAAGGTCACTGTAAGTCTTGTCTGCCAGGTATGAACCCTACCTGATCCGGGTGGACAGAAACGTCATCCCTCTGTTCAGTATATTTACTAACAGTTTTGCAAATAATTTAAGAGCAACATTTAATAATGAGGGAGGTCTTTAAATGCCACGGTTGTGGCAGGTTTGGGGATAAGTACAATTTTGTGGTGGAGTCAAATATAGAGCCGCAAAGGATAGAGTTGAAAAGTTCCAATAACATGGAAATAAGGGGTCCTGCAATTTTTTTTTTATAGTAAAAGCAAGTGAAGCCATCTGATTCGGGAGTCGTTTCAAGTTCTTTGATGGTTTGGTTAATTTCCTCGGCCGTTATCTCCTTTATTTTGGAAATTCTTATGAGGAATCTAGAAATTCCTTCATTCAGGACATTAAAATTGATGGATCAGCAATTTGTAAATCTAGGCTACATAGCTAGAAGTAGTAGTCTCTAAATGTGTGGGATATTTCTGGGGGGGGGGATAGTTTTAATTTTATAATTATTTTTTTTTGAGGTTTATCTCAATTTTTGGGCTACAAGTTAGTCCGCTCAGTCTCCTTGTTCATAGAATTTTTGGTGGAGCCACTGTAGTGTTTTGGCAGCTGCGATAAAATATTTTAGAGTTGGCCCCTAAGAACAATCCATTAAGGTCAGTCTTGCATTTAGGATGTTGTTGATGTTTTACGGTTAAGGAAGTAATTTGTGTTTCTGGTTCTTTTTATACATTGCTTACTCTGGTCCTGTCTAGCATTATGTGCCTGCTATAGGGTCAAGGAGGTATGTCAGGGATCTTATGTTCACAAGATTCTCTGATTCAGTCAGTGATTTTCCTCTGTTCCTATTTAAGGAAGAGAGTTTCATCTAGTCTCAATTTTGGGGAAGAAGAGATAAGAGTAGTGTGTATACATATTGTATGCTTTAAGGATATAGGATACTCCATTAAATTAGTTTTCTAGATACATTGCATGATCTAAATTGGAAAGAGGACGGACAAGATCGCTCAAATTTTAGGATCTAGTGATAAAATCATCTCTAATAATAAGTCCACCTTGAGGAATCTGAGTGAATTGTTGGAAAAATTCTGCAACGTAGACCCTCTTCTCCGTATACTGAAGCTCTAGTGATTGTAGTAAGCCCCAATTTCACAACTACGATATTGTCTACGAAAATCCACAAGGGAGATATCGGTTGTGATGGAGATTTTATTATGTATCAGAATGATAGTACCTCTTTTGTTTACAGTCAAATGATGCATATTATACTTATGTAAAAGTTTAAATAGAGAGGTTTGAATGGTGTCATAGGACCATGTCTGCTAGTAGTCCATTAAATTACTAGACCATCATTTTCTGTTTATTAGGAGGATTACGGCCATTCATGGTAAGAGACAAGATTTTTAGATCCATGCTGGAGGGATAGTAGAAGGACAAGCTGATTGATTAGTAGGGTGGTCGACTCCTTGGGTGAGGAGGGGAAGAGTAAATAGCATTTGTATGGAGTGAAGGGAGAGTTTGGGAGATTTCAGCATTTGTTTATCTGCGAGCTGATCTTTACACTTTAACATATTTAATATTCCACTTTTATCAGGGGCAGCACGGTGGCTCAGTGGTTAGCACTTCTACCTCACAGCACTGAGGTCATGAGTCTGATTCCCGACCATGGCCTTATCTGTGTGGAGTTTGTATGTTCTCCCCGTGTTTGCGTGGGTTTCCTCCGGGTGCTCCGGTTTCCTCCCACACTCCAAAAACATACTGGTAGGTCAATTGGCTGCTATTAAATTGACCTTAGTCTCTTTCGGTCTGTGTGTATGTCAGGGGATTTAGATTGTAAGCTCCAATGGGGCAGGGACTGATGTGAGTGAGTTCTCTGTACAGCGCTGCGGAATCAGTGGCGCTATATAAATAGCTGATGATGATCTTCGCTCCTAGGTGAGTGCAGCCCACCTATAATAAGGATATCATCACCTCATAAACTCTAGTCCATAAAACATTTAATCAGTCCTTATAAGTGTCTTATGGGCTTGTAATAGAGTTTCTCACTGTTTGCTGGTATCACGAGTAAGCGGTATAGAAGGCGAGAGAGACGATCACCTATCTACATTGTTAAAAAATATGTTATATTTTACACACTTCATATATAGGAATTATCCATGTAGATTTATATTTCTTCTAATCCAGCCTGTTGTCCTGTACTTGTTATCTGTCGTTCCAGATCTCCTTGACTTTTTCTGGCCATTAAAATTCCTCTGTCCCTCTGCCCACAAGGCCGTCCCAGGCCGTCACTACCTCTCATCTATCAGATGAAATGATAAGACACTGGAGTAGGTCAGGGTAGCGGGTCATGTCCTGCTTGTGTGCAGGACGCCGACTGTAATCCTGATCGTTGTTCCTGGCTGTGAATTATAAACATTTGAGCTGCATCTCTCCTCTCTTCCCAGCCTGTGATGTGCTTGACGTCTGTAGCCTTCGCTCAGTGCAGGCGGCCATTTTGTGTTCTGAACCAATATTCTGCTCCATGCGTCGGTCACGTGACCAGATCACAGTGAGTGACGGTCTGAATGTTGGTATATAATATATGGAGAATAAGTCTGCGTGGGGCGAGGGAAAATAATAATAAAAATAAATCTCGGCAGCGTACAGCAGAATGAAATGAAAAGGTGAGGTGTTGCCCATAGCAACCAATCAGATTCTAGCTCTCATTTATCTAGTAATGACTTGCAGTGATGCATACTGATTGTCACCGCACAGTGTTAATAAATAGACCCCATACTGTACCCTCTAGCACCATTTGACATCTCTGCTGCTGATTTAAACCACCACCCTCCATCTTCTGTTATTTCTTTCTGTACCCCTTGTTCTCTTTCAAAATTTGTCTTGATAAAATATCAATAAAATATATTTAAAAAGAAAAATAAATGCCAGCCCTGCAGCCAATTAAACTCTGCAGCAGCTTTTCATGTTGTCCAATGGGCGCATATAAAGGACAATTCTAAACAGTGCATTGTGGCTGATAAAGTGCACCTGTCACCAGTGTATAGCCAGTCCTTCAAAATACTTGTACGTAGCCCCCGTCGCTGTGTGTGTGGTCCTGGGGGGCATAGGTGGTAATGCCACAGCTCACCTGCACTGTCCTCTGCCCGGGCTAGCTCATGCCATGGATACAAATGACCTAAGGGTCCCCACACATCATCATCATTTATTTATATAGCGCCACTAACACACATGCAGGGTTTCTGCCATGTCTATGTAATACCACGGTCACACTGACCTAAAATACTGGGATATTGCCATGGGTGAGCCTCGACTCAGTATGTACGGGGGTCCCTCTGTCTTCACGGATCTGATGACCTGGGAATTAGATCCGGCATTTTTTCAGGGTTTTTCCCGACTCCGTCCGGGTAGCCGCCGCTGTGAACGGTGTGACCCGGGTCTCATCATCATCATCATTTATTTATATAGCGCCAGCAAATTCCGTAGCGCTTAACGATTGGGTCTCACAGAAAGGAGCTGAATGGGGGGTATTAGGGACGCTGGAACATGATATCTTTTAAATGCTGCAGAGGAGAAAGCACGGCGCATTGGCAGGAGGAAGAGCTTGGTGAGGTGCTTGCAATTAGAGGAGAGGAGGAAAATCAAAAACAAATAACTGGAGCTGTAAATGATGCAAAATAATGCAATTAACCAGGAACTCCGGGCTACACAATAATAACTTGTTAGCCATGATTAAAGTAATGCTGTGAACAGTCACCACCCACTTTGGTACATGCACCCATGTACAATGTATAATCCTTTCTAAAATACATTGTACATGGGTGCATACTTACCTCACCCCCTTAACAACAGCGATAACCCCGTCAGCACGCTCAATGATGTCATCAGCTGCAGACGTCTTGTTTCATTGTCATTGGCTGCTGTCGGGGTGAAGAGGAGTCGTTATCGGGCAGGGTCGGAATAGTCACGTCGGGGTAAGTCTTGTCTCTCTCCTCGGCATCAATATGCTGTACCACACCCTTATTAGTCAGGATAGGAGAGGATAGATATGAGATTTTCTTGCATGTTTCTGAGGTTCTAATTCTTGCTCTATAAACTAGTGACGATGTGCCTCCATAATGTCACTGGCTCATAGGATAGGTTGCTCTGTGCATGTTGGTTCAGCCCACAAAATGGAGTTTTCAACTGTGTTACATGCAAGATGCAGTACGCCACATGCGTAAATCCCTTTCCCCAAATACCCTGCTTAATGGTTCTGAGTTGACAATTAAGAGCCTGACACACGACACTAGTCCAGTGTTGGAAGTGATATGTGACCCTGTACTTGGATAAAGCATTGCATGGACTTTAGTTTTGTCTCTGTACTTAAAATTAAATCAGGTCCCTGCACCAATAACGTTTATCTCTCCCTGACTTCACTCTGCCTCCTGTAATCTCCTCTCTCATTAATCACCAGGCATCAGACACCCTTTTTGTTCTTGCTTTTCTCTCTCGCTCTCCTCAAGGTTATGTCCAGCCCTCCACTACAAATACACCGTCCATCTCTAGTCCCTGGAGTCTCACTATGCTCCCGTTACTGCTGCCGTTCCTTCTCCTCCTGATCTTTCTCTACCTAGTATGTCCCCAATGGAGGCTCCCAGGATTCACCACGTCCCGTCCGCGGTACCCACCTCGTCCCACTCCTTTACCCTTCCTGGGTAATCTGTTTGATTTGGGGCACGCTGACCTACCTCATCACTTCCTGCATCTGTCCCAGAAATACGGTCCCATCTTTCGGCTGAGCTTCTGGGGTAAAGGTGAGCCAAAATTGTGTTTCTTGTGTTAGAGATAAAATATACAAAGTCAAGAATTAGGTCACCACAAAGTACAATGTACCTGTGGGCTGCGTGCAGTGGAGGCTGCCATCTTGTGCGTTAAACCAATATTTATGCGGATGCGGCCTTCACTAGAAGTCCGGGACATCACTGAGGTACAAAGTTGCTGAGGTGACCATTTTGTGCCTCCACGATGTGATCATTTAGGTTATTCACAAGCATTTTATTAGCTAAGTGTTGGGGATCCATTGATAAAATAACGTCACCTGCGCAAATTATACCGTAACCGATGGCAACCAATCAGACGTCTGCTCTCATATTGGAAACATGACAGAGTCTGGTTGCTGTGATATAAAGCACTGGGTGGCTAGAAATGTCTTATTAAATAAACCACATTCTGTGTTATCGTTTACTATGCACTGGGGGTACAGTGAATATAGGGGTACAGCACAAAAATAAGTTTTTTTAGGTGGGGTAGCTCATTGCAACATCACAATAAAGTACATCTTATTTTAGGATAGACAGCCTTTAAATCTTAACAGTTATATTAATAGAACGTCAATATCCAGCACAATTGGAATTTATTACCAGTTGAACTCGATGGACCTGTGTCTGTGTCTTATAACGGACTCTGGTGACATCATAGATTACTTGTAATGTTTTACATATGTGCTTGGCTGAGCATCTTACACTCTCAGTGTCCCCAATGACAGCTGTATATCTTAGTACAATAGCCTCCCTTAATCCTAAAAGACGTATTTTAGAATTCACATTTAGGAGTAGATTTACTAAAACCTCTGAAAAGGAAAAATGGAGATCAGATTCCAGCTATCAGATCAGAGTTGGCTAACCTGTGATACTCAGGTGTTGTGAAACTACAAGACCCAGCATGCTTTGTCAATATATAGCAGCTTATTGCTAGAAGGGTATGCTGGGACTTGTAGTTTCACAACACAGGTTAGCCAACATTGTGCTAGATTCTAGCTATCATTAATCGAGTGTATTCTAGATTCTAAAATGTACTAGATTCTAGCTATCATCAATCGAGTGCATTCTAGATTCTAGAATGTACTAGAGTCTAGCTATCATCATCAATCGAGTGTATTCTAGATTCTAGAATGTACTAGATTCTAGCCATAATTTATCAAGTGCATTCTACTTTCTAGAATGTACTAGATTCTAGCGATCATCAATCGAGTGCATTCTAGAATGTACTATATTTTAGCTATCATTTATCAAGTGCATTCTACTCTCTAGAATGTACTAGATTATAGCTTTCATTTATCGAGTGCATTCTAGATTCTAGAATGTACTAGAGATTCTAGCTATCATCCATCGAGTGCATTCTAGATTCTAGAATGTACTAGATTCTAGCGATCATCAATCGAGTGCATTCTAGAATGTACTATATTTTAGCTATCATTTATCAAGTGCATTCTACTCTCTAGAATGTACTAGATTCTAGCTTTCATTTATCGAGTGCATTCTAGATGCTAGAATGTACTAGATTCTAGCTATCATCCATCGAGTGCATTCTAGATTCTAGAATGTACTAGTTTCTAGCGATCATCAATCGAGTGCATTCTAGAATGTACTAGATTTTAGCTATCATTTATCAAGTGCATTCTACTCTCTAGAATGTACTAGATTCTAGCTTTCATTTATCGAGTGCATTCTAGATAAATGATAACTAGAATCCGACTGGTGGCTATAGACAACACCTCCATTTTTCCTTTTTGGAATTTTTAGTAAATTTATCCCTTAGTGTTCATATCCATGTAATGTAGACAATGGGGATCAGTGAGATTAGTATTTGATAAGCTAGCTATGACATAAGTCTCTAATAGTCCATGCGGACAGTGGGCGGGGCTTGTTTAGTAAATAATCAGGCAATAGCGGTGAATGGTCCTGTCTATTCAAATATGCATTTGTATAAGGAGTTTTTGTCATTTCCGTGCACGTCTTCAAAAGATGACATCCTGTTTATATTTAATGTCTTCACCCAAAATACCTTTGATTTTCTAAATATTGATTATTAATTTATCTATAGTCTTTAGAGGGTGCTAGCATCAGGAAATGAGTCTCTATAACTGCTATCTTGTGGTGCACTACAGAGGGGAGAGCACGCTTTTAAATTGGTAACTTTTATTCATTCTTATTACAAACTTTTTATTTGAGTGTAATATTATTCATATATTATTTTAAAATGAAAGAAAATAAACGTGTATTAAAATAAGGGGTAAGTATCTGTCTCTAATTGATTGAGTCTTTTTTCTTAATCTTATATGGATGTGTTTTTAATCTGGTCACGGACACACAATTCCATTGAGTCATGAGATAAGTGTTATGTTTATGAATGTTTAATAATCATGTATAACACATATTGTATCATACCAGTATGCACTGGATTTTACAATCCCTTTTAATTTAATTTAATTGATTCACCATTTTTTTATGTCATTTTCATTCTCAACAATTTATAAAGGGATTTCTGGTTAAAGTTTTGAATTTCTTATTCCACAGTATAATGTAGATAGTAAAACAGTATTTATATGTATGTGTGTATATATATATATATATATTATATATTCCAAATTGATCCAGTTCATGTATATATTGGGCTAGCTTGTCCTGGATCATTTTATCTCTTTAGTATTCGCCTCACTTCAGTTCGTCATTGCAAACATAATATTTCTGTTGTTCTGAGGATGCCTCACATTCCAGGAATGTGACCGGTCCCTGATCCGTCTTTCCAATATATATTTGATATCGTCTGGATTCTCATCCAGCCCTTAATCGCTAAAATATGAGCCCTTCTATTAGATCACTAATTTTCTGGTTGTTTATTTTTCTTTTAATTAAAAGATGCTCAGAATTCCAGATTAGGAAGGAATCTCCATTAGTGCGTTATATCACTAACACCCATAAATCAAACCTCCCGCCAGCCTGTGATTCCTAATTCTTATGCTAACGTGGCTGTTATTTTAATGCGGTTATTGATGAATTGTCCCAGGTAGAAGGTAGAATAGTCTTTATTATGTCTGTTGATTGTTGCCTCAATTATCTTCCTGCCCGTGGCTACCAGAGTATTAAGCCTCGTACTGAATCATTAGTCCCTAACAGTTAATTGTTGTGACCCATCTAAATGTACTGTAACCTGAATCATGTGCTATCAAACTGGTTATAAAGTTGTGTCTAGGTGTGTGCTTTTATCATTAGAATATTTAATTCAATTACTTACTGGAACTGAGTATCCGTGACAAGGACAAGATTAAGAAAAACATATTTATATCTATAGATAGATAGATAAATAGATATATATCTATATCTATCTATCTATGTATATATATATATATATATATATATATTAGAGATGGGCGGGTCCGGTTCTCCGAGAACCGAACCCACCCGAACTTTGGGTATCCGAGTACCGAGCTGAGCAGCTCGGTACTCTCCCGCCAATTCCGAATCCAAATCGAGGCCGAACGTCATTGTGACGTCGTCGGATCTCGGGACTCGGTTCTCGCGATACTTCAACTTTATAAATACACGCCTCCACAGCAATCCATCGCCATTTGACAGAGGGAGAGAGCAGGGTGTAGTCATAGGCTAATTAGAGCAGGGACAGAGAAAGAATACAATATTGTTCTTGCAATTGCTCTAACCAAAATCGCTAGTGCAGAGAGGAGGATAGAGGTTTATTATTTTTTCTTCATATTTGGCACTCCCCAGCGCTTTTGGGTTGTCCCCCATAATTGTGCATTAATATTTCTGGCTGTCAAAAGTCATATCTGTCAGCAGTATCTACTCAATAAATGTTAGCACTCCTCAGTGTTTTTGGGGTGTCCTCTCTAATTGTGCATTAATATTTCTGGCTGTCAAAAGTCATATCTGTCAGCAGTATCTACTCAATAATTTTAAGCACTCCTCAGTGTTTTTGGGGTGTCCTCTCTAATTGTGCATTAATATTTCTGGCTGTCAAAAGTCATATCTGTCAGCAGTATCTACTCAATAATTTTAAGCACTCCTCAGTGTTTTTGGGGTGTCCTCTCTAATTGTGCATTAATATTTCTGGCTGTCAAAAGTCATATCTGTCAGCAGTATCTACTCAATAAATTTTAGCACTCCTCTGTGTTTTTGGGGTGTCCTCCCTAATTGTGCATTAATATTTCTGGCTGTCAAAAGTCATATCTGTCAGCAGTATCTACTCAATAAATTTTAGCACTCCTCTGTGTTTTTGGGGTGTCCTCCCTAATTGTGCATTAATATTTCTGGCTGTCAAAAGTCATATCTGTCAGCAGTATCTACTCAATAATTTTAAGCACTCCTCAGTGTTTTTGGGGTGTCCTCTCTAATTGTGCATTAATATTTCTGGCTGTCAAAAGTCATATCTGTCAGCAGTATCTACTCAATAAATTTTAGCACTCCTCTGTGTTTTTGGGGTGTCCTCCCTAATTGTGCATTAATATTTCTGGCTGTCAAAAGTCATATCTGTCAGCAGTATCTACTCAATAAATGTTAGCACTCCTCAGTGTTTTTGGGGTGTCCTCTCTAATTGTGCATTAATATTTCTGGCTGTCAAAAGTCATATCTGTCAGCAGTATCTACTCAATAATTTTAAGCACTCCTCAGTGTTTTTGGGGTGTCCTCTCTAATTGTGCATTAATATTTCTGGCTGTCAAAAGTCATATCTGTCAGCAGTATCTACTCAATAAATTTTAGCACTCCTCTGTGTTTTTGGGGTGTCCTCCCTAATTGTGCATTAATATTTCTGGCTGTCAAAAGTCATATCTGTCAGCAGTATCTACGCAATGGATTCAAAGCAGTCCACATATGATCTAAATGAGCAACCAGGTTCTGTCACCAGTCCTGATGTTAGTGTTCCCAGTACGTCATCTGGCCAAGGCGATGTCAAACAACAGAGTGTTTTCAAATTAGTGCAAAAAACAAAAACCAAAAAAAAATTTACTGTATTGAAGCGAAAACGAAGTGTAACTGAGCAAAAGTTAAGTGACGATAAAAAAAAAATTGCAAGCATGCCATTCTACACACGCAGTGGCAAAGAGAGAATGAGGCCTTCACCTTTGGCTATTAGTGGCAGATCCCAAAAAGTTACCCAGCCTACAATTGGTGCACAACTACTGTTACGCGTCAAAGCTGAGCTGCAAGATACCAGTGAGGCATTACAGGAGAATATTTGCTCTGATTCACAAATGACAACAATCCCTGTGGAGAGTCCATCCAACAGTGGGATGTCTAATCGTGAGCATTCTGCTGATGTGTGCCTTAATAGCCCGAGTGTAGCCGGTGATACCCAAATTGAGGATGCCACTTTGGAATTAGAAGAGGATGAGGGGGAGATTTGTGTAGGCGACGAGGGCGCTAATGAGGATGTTGATGAGGATGAGGTTGTTTGTGTAAGTCCTGCACCAGTGGCAGCAGTTCTGGCACGTGACAAGAAAAAGGCCATTGTCATGCCTGGGCATAAAACAAAAAAATCCACTTCTTATGTGTGGAATTATTTCTACCCAAATCCAGACAACAATTGTATAGCCATTTGTAGTGTATGTGAAGCCACAGTCAGTCGAGGGAGGGACCTTAACCATCTTGGAACCTCGTCTATGTTACGCCATTTAACGAGAGTTCATGGCAAAGTGTTGGGAAAAGCTGAAAGTTCTTCCCAAAAGAATACAAGCACTCCCTCATCAGCTAAGACCCTCCGCTCACCGACATACCGACGGCCACAAAATACACCCACCACACCATCCTCATCAATATCCTCAGTAGCGCTCGGAGTTAGCCCGGCATCCCACTTAAGGCTGGATGACTCCGGCACTATTATTGATTCCTCTGAAGAAAGCGTTAGTCCTGCTGCTGCTGTTGCTGCTGCTGGGGGTGAATCGTCATCCCAGAGGCAGGTGAATAAAATGAGCAGTCCTACATTTCAGCAATTAACTGTGAAACAATCCTTTGCGAGGGGAAGCAAATATGACAGCAGTCACCCAGTCGCCAAGCGAATCACAGACGCCATGGCTGCAATGTTAGTGTTAGATCTGCGTCCAATCTCCACCATAAACGCAGCTGGTTTTTCACAGTTAATTGAGGTTTTGTGTCCGCGTTACAGAATTCCATCGCGACACCATTTCTCCCGTAAAGCTATTCCACAACTATACCAAAAAGTGTGTAAAAATGTAGAGATTGCGCTGAAAAATGCCATTCTGCCCACTGTTCACTTAACCACAGATATGTGGACAAGTGGAAGTGGCCAAACCAAAGACTATATGACTGTGACAGCCCACTGGGTTGGTCATTCACCTTCACCAGCAGGAACAGCAGCAGCATGTACACCACTACGTAACATTTGTCACAGGCAGGCCACTCTTTGTATCACCGGCTTCACTAACAGGCATACGGCTGACAATTTGTTACGCAAACTGAGAGATGTGATTGATGCATGGCTTATACCACTCGGACTCTCCCCAGGGTATGTCATTTCAGATAACGCCAACAATATAGTGCGAGCATTACAGCTGGGTGATTTCCAACATATTCCCTGTTTTGCTCACACCATCAACTTGGTGGTGCAGAGCTTCCTACGAAACAACCGTGAGGTGCAGGAGATGCTTTCGGTGGCCCGTAAAATTTCAGGCCATTTCAGGCATTCAGCCACAGCATGTAGGAGATTACAGCAGCTCCAAGAGCAGTTTAACTTGCCCTGCCACCAACTTAAGCAAGAGGTGGTAACTCGGTGGAATTCCACCCTGTACATGCTTCAGAGGATGGAGGAACAGCGCAAAGCCATCCAAGCATATTGCACAAGTCATGACATTGGGAAAGGAGGGGGGATGTATTTCACTCTTGCACAGTGGGGAATCCTTTCAGTGCTGTGCAAGGTGCTGAAACCATTTGAAGTTGTGACATGTGAGGTCAGTGCAGACTCTGCTAGTTTGAGCCAAGTCATTCCTTTAATTAGACTATTGGAAAAGCAGCTTGAGAAAATGAAGGAGGAGCTGAAAGCAAGCAATTCAGCAAAGTATGTTGGCCTTGTCGATCAAGTACTTAATTCGCTTCACAATGATCCTCGAGTTATTAAGATCTTGAACTCGGATCAGTACGTTTTGGCCACTGTGCTTGATCCAAGGTTTAAAACCTACATTGAGTCTTTACTTGTAAATGAGCGAGATGTGAACTTTTGCAAGGAGCTATTGCTCAGCAAGTTGGCCGCTGAACTGGGCCTCGGCTTGACGACGTGTCCTCCTTCACTTTCTCAAGCTGTTGCTCGTAAAAAATTAAATTTCCAAAAAAGAAGCAGGGAAGACACAGGGGGCAGACGAGAACAATTTAACATCTGGGCTGGTTTGAAGGATTTTTCAAAACAAAGTGTCACTTTGCCCATAAGTCCATCCAATATGAGTATAAACATGCAAAGGATGGTGGAGGATTACTTTCAAGAGGTAGTTGATATGGAAATGTCAGACAGTCCCTTTCCTTACTGGGAAGAAAAGCAAGCTATTTGGAAACCCATGTACAAACTTGCTTTGCAATACCTAAGCTGCCCACCCTCCAGTGTGTACTCTGAACGAGTGTTCAGCACAGCAGGGAACTTAGTCAGTGATCGCCGTAGAAGGTTACTTCCCAAAAATGTGGAGAAAATGATGTTTATAAAAATGAACTACATCTTCCACGAGGAAGGCCTTCACCATCCAAGACATGCAAGCACTGACTGTTCTCTAATGGCGGATTCAAGCGGCGATGAATTGATAGTCTGTGATGATGACGATAACACTGATGAGGGTGAGGATGAAGCTGAAGATGATGCCGATAACATCTTTTTAAAACTTTCTATGTAAGTGTAGGGTGCAATCTACCCCCAAAGAGGAAAGGGACTTGTGGCATTTCCATATCACATACCATCTTGAAAGGCTGCTGTTAGGGCAATTTATCCTTAAGGGTAGGGTGTCATAGACAGAGTGACCCTAAACTGGCTTTGTCCATTTTTCATAATATTGTACAGTCTATAATGGCTGAATTTTTTAGTATTTTATACAAGTGGAGGGGGGCCTAGAGAGACAGAAACCAAACTGGCTTTCTCCATGTCAATTAATATTGTACAGTCTATAATGGCTGAATTTTTTAGTATTTTATACAAGTGGAGGGGGGCCTAGAGAGACAGAAACCAAACTGTCTTTCTCCATGTCAATTAATATTGTACAGTCTATAATGGCTGAATGTTTTAGTATTTTATACAAGTGGAGGGGGGCCTAGAGAGACAGAAACCAAACTGGCTTTCTCCATGTCAATTAATATTGTACAGTCTATAATGGCTGAATTTTTTAGTATTTTATACAAGTGGAGGGGGGCCTAGAGAGACAGAAACCAAACTGGCTTTCTCCATGTCAATTAATATTGTACAGTCTATAATGCCTGAATTTTTTAGTATTTTATACAAGTGGAGGGGGGCCTAGAGAGACAGAAACCAAACTGGCTTTCTCCATGTCAATTAATATTGTACAGTCTATAATGGCTGAATTTTTTAGTATTTTATACAAGTGGAGGGGGGCCTAGAGAGACAGAAACCAAACTGGCTTTCTCCATGTCAATTAATATTGTACAGTCTATAATGGCTGAATTTTTTGGTATTTTATACAAGTGGAGGGGGGCCTTGAGAGACAGAAACCAAACTGGCTTTTTCCATTTCTTTACATATTTAACTATAAGTGTAGGGTGTAATATACATTCAAAGACGATGGCTGCATTGCCAATATGCATAGATGGAGAGGAAGACAATCTGTTTTGTGTGTAGAATAGGCCTACCAACGAAGAATTAAACTGTTTTTTGGGATGATTTATTACCTCAACAATTAGATTACTTGTCTCTAAAACAGTTGGAGCACTAAATTGGGTTAATTTAGGCCCAAAAACATGGATTTTCCCAAAAAATAGCAAAACAAAACCAAACAAAACCAAAACCAAAACCAAAACACGCAATGGAGGTTTTGCAAAACCAAAACCAAAACCAAAACACGACGGTAATCCAGATCCAAAACCGAATCCAAAACCAAAACACGGGGGTCAGTGACCATCTCTAATATATATATATATACACAAGTTAACCCGTGCATGATACTCATGCATTCTAGTCAAATCAAGATACTTAAGGTCTTAAAAAGGTTCTTGTCATGCATTTGGGCCTAGCCCAGGCCTCCTCAGGGGAAGAGCGTTACTTCCCGACACAAGCGCCCTTTTTAATGTGTGTTCATGAGGTAAAATTACTTCACGAAAATGAGTTTGACCCCTCAACTCGTAAATTTAGCCTTTACTACCCCTCCCACAGGGGGAAGGGGGGATGATGGAAGTTAACTGACTTGACTATTCTAATTTTTTTGTCAAATAATGTCAGTATACCAAATTTCAGGTCAATTGGATGAGCCCTTTCTGAGAAAATAGTTTTTTCCACACACACACTAACGCACGCCTCTACACATGTGTGTTCATGAGGTAAAATTACCTCACGAAAATGAGTTTGAGCCCTACCAAATTTCAGCCCTTTTTGAATTTTTTTTCCCACACACACTAAGAATTTAGTAGGTCAGTGTATAACTCTGCCCAGCAGGTGGCGCTGCAACTTATTTTTTTTTTCCACACAAAGATGCCACTAAGCATTTATATATTAGATATATATATATATATACATATATATATATATATATATATATATATATATATATATATATATATGACAGATAGAGATGTGTGTGTGTGTGTGTGTATATATATATATATATATATATATATATATATATATCAATATACATATATCAATAAATTAGAGACAGCTATTTACCTCTTATTTTAATACACAACTTAATTATTATTTTCACAATTCTCTATCTTAAATTTAATATTTAGCCATTTTATGAATGATGTTACAATCACATTAGTTTTTTAATAAGAATGAATAATGTCTAGCATTTGACAAGTATGATATCTCCTCTTTAGTGCACCATAAGATAGCAAGTTTTTTCTCATTTTTGGTGTCTTAGAGACTATTAAATACACCTAATAAAGTATGTAGTTCATATATGGGATACAGAACTAGGTCATATAGTGCACAACTACTATATGTGTTTATGTCTTCATGCAACTTTTACTAACTTCACTGCTTTCTCCTTCTGGTTCTGTTCTGTGCTTTTTAACCAATGTATTTATATAATCAGAGAGAGTTATTATTTCCGTACAAGTCAATAAATTTGTCATCTGAAGGTTTAAAAGACTTATTTAAAGATTCCTGTGTTCTCCAAGACCAGATGTATTGTAACCGTTCCTTTTTTTACAAATGTATGTTTAAATTAATTTCAGACATTGTATTGTTGTAGTTACTGCTTTCTGTGATGATCTGATGATATAGGTACAGAACATATCACCAACTGCCCACCTGGTTACCTGTGACGTGGACCTTTAAAGATGTTGGTGACCGCACCATGCCTAACAACTGACTTAGACTTTAGTATATGGCATACTTTTGTTTTTAAGTAGTATTCTCCATGTAAGCACCTAATTATAACATATGTCCAACCTTCTACATTTTATCACTCAGAAATCAATGCTTTAGAACCCCTAATGTAGACATTCATACCAAGTAACCAACGTTTAGCGTCCAACGTTCTTTCAGCACCATCAAATCATGAATAGCCGGTGTATTTATCCTTGTGTCTCCGCTGTCTAAGGTGATGGAAAGTTTTATGTCGCTAATCCTCATGGTGACTCCCACATATGTCTGTGAATGTTTACTAAATGCCTCCCCTTTTTTTCTGTATTTTTCTTTACCGATCCAGTCATCTGATAATGTGTTGGTTTAATGTCACAGGCTGGAGTTTACCTTTCGACTTGTCCGATGGCTTTTCATGGGGAAACATCCCACCATATGGAAAACCCTGTTATGTTAGATAATCAGAACATGGAGGGGGTGTGAGATCTGAAGTTACCTACCTGACATTTTTATTTCTGTTGACAACATGACATTAAACCCCACCCCGCAAGCTCGCTGCCCAAGTGTTATCCTTGACTCACGACTATCTTTTGCTCCTCACATCAACTCTATATCTAAATCATGTTACATACATCTAAAAAAAACATTTCCAGAATACACACATATCTTACACAAGACACCGCAAAAACCTTAATTCATGCATTTATCATCTCCCGCATCGACTATTGCAATTCCCTCCTTACTGGTCTTTCCAAAATCAGACTTGAACCCCTAGGGGGGTATTCAATTGTTGCCGTTAACGCTCTCAATCGAGCGCTCTAAAAATATTAGCGTTAATACGGTAACTACTCGCTAAATTTCATCTCGCAGCTCCCTGAGCTGCGAGATGAAATTCAGCGAGTAAACTACCGTATTAACGGTATTTACACGCATATTACCGTATAAACTGTAATATTTTTCGAGCGCTCGTTTTTTTTTGTTTTAGCGAGTTAAAAGCAACAATTGAATACCCCCCCTACAATCTATTTTGGACTCAGCAGCTAGATTGATTATCCTTACTAACCGTTATTCCTCTGCTGAGCCGCTCTGTCAGTCTCTACATTGGCTGCCTGTATTTCAACGAATCCAATATAAAATTCTTCTACTAACATACAAGGCCATAATTGCACCGAAATACATTTCCTTACTTGTCTTAAAATATCTCCCAACTCGACACCTCCGTTCTGCATAAGATCTGCGTCTCTCTTCCACTCTCATCACTTCCTCCTATTCCCGGTTACAGGACTTTTTTTCGGGCTGCACCCACTTTGTGGAATTTCCTCCCTCGCACAGTAAGACTTTCCTCTAGTCTCCAAACCTTCAAGCGTTCTCTGAAAACCCACCTCTTCGGACAGGGTTATAATATTCCTCAACCATCATCTTAATCTCCCTAGATTACCCTATTACCACCCTCTACACAACTAACACAAGACAACAACCCTCTGACCAACATTGGTACACACACAGCCCACTCAGTACTGTTACCTTTGCATTCTAGCTGGTCCAGTGTGCAATATGATGTAGCACATGCCCTTGTGTTGAAACTCCCATTGTCCCATAGATTGTAAGCTTGTGAGCAGGGTTCTCTTACCTCTCTGTCTGTATGTATTACCCAGTATTGTCTTATTACTGTTTGTTCCCAATTGTAAAGCGCTATGGAATCTGCTGGCGCTATATAAATAAATGATGATGATAATTGATATCTCTACTAGGCCACAGTCTATCAGTACAAGTGATAGGGACGCTGTGCTCTTCTTCCCTACTCTCCCAACAGACATTGTTGTATTAAACAGTGCGGCCCTGATCCGCGAAGCGCTGATTAAGAAGTGGGCGGACTTTGCTGGGAGACCAACCAGTTATGTCGGTAGGTACCCGTGTTAATAAACGCGCTTGGGTCAGGTGACTGATGGCGTTTGATCATGCTCACATCATGTATTAATATAAAGGTCACATGCGAGGGCTAGCGGTATCCGTGGCTGTCACTGGAACCCGGCTATTGTTGACATTATCCTATGTCTCATAGTATGTGCTTCCATCGCCCATGATGCAGGTGACCTGATATCGCTGGGGGGGAAGGACGTGTCCCTGGGAGACTACACACCTGTCTGGAAGGTGCAGAGGCGACTCACTCATTTGGCTCTACAGAAGCGGGTGCGCAGGAGCCTGGAGACCCTACTGGGGACGGAGGCCAGGAAGCTGTGTCAGGTGACCATGAGAGGGCAGAGAGGCTGGACAAGAATAAAGTGTACATGTCACTTACTTAGAGTGAGGTCCCAGTGAACCTGTATACTGCATTTGCTTCAATATGGAGAGGAGTGTGATGTGTGTGGGTCATGCGGGAGAGTTGTTGGTTTGGGATACTGACTTTCTCTCTTTCTTTCCCGCACTCCAGGATTTCCTGCAGAGGAAGGAGCAGCCAATGGACGTGGCTGAAGACTTCTCTCTCCGCACATGTAGAGTGATCACACACCTGACATTCGGGACATCTGTGAGATATAGATATACGGCCTTTCTTTATGTTTTACCCTCTCCCGACTCTTTCTGGCCCTTTTACACCGCTAAAATGTCGCTGAATCTGTCACAGCAAACACCAGCAGGATAAAGAGGACACATATAAACATACATGTAATCATGTCTGGAACATACAGCAATCATGATATTTATATCACTTTTACATTCACATTATCCTTTATTTTACTTTGGTCTTCTTTACACATCTGCTCATCCTGATCTTCCATCTGCTGTTCTCTCTGTGTCCCCCATAGTACGAGCTCTCAGACCCCACGTTCCAGGAGATCCATCGGTGTAGTGTTAATATCATTAAGTTATTTGAGGCTCCGGCTGTCAATGTCTTGGACTTCATCCCGTTTCTCAGGGTAAGAGTAAAATACAACAAGAAAAGAAATATAACTGAGGCAGACAAAGGAGCTATGACTCTGCCCCTCCCCCTGTAGGGTGACACAGGGATGTGACAGGAGCTGTGAGTCTGCCCCTCCCCCTGTAGGGTGACACAGGGATGTGACAGGAGCTGTGAGTCTGCCCCTCCCCCTGTAGGGTGACACAGGGATGTGACAGGAGCTGTGAGTCTGCCCCTCTCCCTGTAGGGTGACACAGGGATGTGACAGAAGCTATGACTCTGCCCCTCCCCCTGTAGGGTGACACAGGGATGCTGACAGAAGCTATGAGTCTGCCCTTCCCCCTGCAGGGTGACACAGGGATGCTGACAGAAGCTATGAGTCTGCCCCTCCCCCTGTAGGGTGACAGATATAAATGATGAATAGTTTATAGTTACACTTGGGGTGTACAAGTCTTTTTGCCTTTTTCTCTCCCACATTTGTTTTCCTCTGCTCAGAAGCTCCCAAATGAAGCCTTAAACCGTCTCCTAAGGGCTGCGGAGCGGAGGGACGGCTTTGTGAAGCGACAGATGGAGAGACACAAGGTGTGTGAGAGGTCTGGGCTGGGATTACCGCCTCCTCTTATAGATAGATTGTGGTACTAGATCACCGTGTCTGCTTCTTCTGTCAGACTCATCCCCCGGAGGCAGAGTCACAGGAAGACATACTGGATGAAATGATCCGATTCCTTAAAGAGAAGTCCACGGCTGAAGGCAGCGAAGAGCCGGTGCTCACAGAAGATCACCTGCACATGGCCGTGGTGGACCTGTTCATTGGAGGCACAGAAACCACAGCATCGTTACTAACCTGGACCGTGGCCTTCCTTGTCCACTACCCCGAGGTGCGACCACACCCGAGATACAGTGTGACACCTGTAATGAGAGCCATGATAATATTATACAACCTCTGCCTCGACAGCTGTGGTGAAACTACAAATCCCAGCATGCCCTGCATGTTGTACTGTGTGGAAGCTGACATATGTACAGTATACTGTACTGGATATATAAGCAGACGGTTTTATCAGTTTTATTTTACAACAGAGTGTACATTGTTCCTTCTAATACATTTTGGAACCACACCTTGTTTTTATCCGTTGATCTGCAATACAGAAATAAATCATCATATCGTTCAATCATCATATCATTCAATCATCAAATCATCATATCATTCAATCATCATATCATTCAATCATCAAATCATCATATCATTCAATCATCATATCATTCAATCATCATACCATTCAATCATCATATCATTCAATCATATCATTTAATCATCATATCATTCAATCATATCATTCAATCATCATATCATTCAATCATCATACCATTCAATCATCATACCATTCAATCATCATATCATTCAATCATCATATCATTCAATCATCAAATCATCATATCATTCAATCATCATATCTTTATATCATCATATCTTTAAATCATCATATCATTCAGTCATCATATCATTCAGTCATCATATCATTCAATCATCAAATCATCATATCATTCAGTCATCCTATCATTCAGTCATCATATCATTCAATCATTAACTCATCATATCATTCAGTCATCATATCATTCAATCATCATATCATTCAGTCATCAAATCATCATATCATTCAGTCATCATATCATTCAATCATCATATCATTCAGTCATCAAATCATCATATCATTCAGTCATCATATCATTCAATCATCATATCATTCAATCATCAAATCATCATATCATTCAGTCATCATATCATTCAGTCATCATATCATTCAATCATCAAATCATCATATCATTCAATCATCATATCATTCAATCATCATATCAGTCAATCATCAAATCATCATATCATTCAGTCATCATATAATTCAATCATTAACTCATCATATCATTCAATCATCATATCATTCAGTCATCATATCATTCAGTCATAATATCATTCAGTCATCATATCATTCAATGATCATATCATTCAATGATCATATCATTCAGTCATCATATCATTCAGTCATCATATCATTCAATCATCATATCATTCAATCATCATATCATTCAATCATCAAATCATATAATTCAATCATCATATCATTCAATCATCATATCATTCAATCATCATATCATTCAATCATCATATCAGTCAATCATCAAATCATCATATCATTCAGTCATCATATCATTCAATCATCATATCATTCAGTCATCAAATCATCATATCATTCAGTCATCATATCATTCAATCATCATATCATTCAGTCATCAAATCATTCAATCATATCATTCAGTCATCATATCATTCAATCATCAAATCATATAATTCAATCATCATATCATTCAATCATCATATCATTCAATCATCATATCAGTCAATCATCAAATCATCATATCATTCAGTCATCATATCATTCAATCATCATATCATTCAGTCATCAAATCATCATATCATTCAGTCATCATATCATTCAATCATCATATCATTCAGTCATCAAATCATTCAATCATATCATTCAGTCATCATATCATTCAGTCATCATATCATTCAATCATCATATCATTCAATCATCATATCATTCAGTCATCAAATCATTCAGTCATCATATCATTCAATCATCATATCATTCAGTCATCATATCATTCAATCATATCAGTCAATCATCAAATCATCATATCATTCAGTCATCATATCATTCAATCATCATATCAGTCAATCATCAAATCATCATATCATTCAGTCATCATATCATTCAATCATCATATCATTCAGTCATCAAATCATCATATCATTCAGTCATCATATCATTCAATCATCATATCATTCAGTCATCAAATCATTCAATCATATCATTCAGTCATCATATCATTCAGTCATCATATCATTCAATCATCATATCATTCAATCATCATATCATTCAGTCATCAAATCATTCAGTCATCATATCATTCAATCATCATATCATTCAGTCATCATATCATTCAATCATCAGTCAATCATCAAATCATCATATCATTCAGTCATCATATCATTCAGTCATCAAATCATCATATCATTCAGTCATCATATCATTCAATCATCATATCATTCAGTCATCATATCATTCAATCATCATATCATTCAGTCATCAAATCATTCAATCATATCATTCAGTCATCATATCATTCAGTCATCATATCATTCAATCATCATATCATTCAATCATCATATCATTAAATCATTAACTCATCATATCATTCAATCATATCATTCAGTCATATCATTCAATCATCATATCATTCAGTCATCAAATCATTCAATCATATCATTCAGTCATCAAATCATTCAATCATCATATCAATCAATCATCATATCATTCAGTCATCATATCATTCAGTCATCATATCATTCAGTCATCATATCATTCAATCATCAAATCATTCAATCATCAAATCATCATATCATTCAATCATCTTATCATTCAATCATCATATCATTCAGTCATCATATCATTCAATCATCATATCATTCAGTCATCATATCATTCAATCATCAAATCATCATATCATGCAATCATCTTATCATTCAATCATCTTATCATTCAATCATCATATCATTCAATCATTAAATCATTATATTATTCAATCATTATATCATCATATCATTCAATCATCATGTCATTAAATCATCATATCATTATATCATTCAATCATTATACCATTAAATCATTATATTTTTCATGCTCAACAGATGTTTTCATCTCTTAGGCTCAGGAGAAAATTCACAAGGAGATAATTGGAGTGGCGGGGCTTGATCGATACCCCACGTATTCAGATCGTACCAACCTGCCGTATCTCAATGCCACCATCTCGGAGATGCTGCGCCTGCGCCCTGTAGTGCCCCTTGCAATACCACACTCTGCCACTAGAGACACCAGGTAAGACCTGACAGTGGGGTATCCGAGCTCTTGTGAATCACTTAGGGCCCCATTCACATCCGGACGTGCGTCCCTTTTGCGTAGCGTATCTTGTGTGATTCCGTACTGCACATGAGCAGAGACGGATGTTACGCCAATGAGCGCAACTGCAGGTAATTCATATACACACGTATGTGACACTTCCGAGACTTGTAACCCATTCTCAGCAGAACACGTGACTTATCTGTTTTTTACTGTGTCACATGGGAGCAGTCCTGTATGTTACTCAGTAAAGGTGAATTTGAATATTGTCTGTTCCCAACATGACAAGTAGTACCCAGTATTCTTTTATTTCTATAATTTACACACCTTTGACGCCGACATTTTGTGAGCTGGACAAAAATTCATCAGAATGTTGCCTAGCGATGGATTAGGAACCAGTGTATTGACTCTCATGAAAGTTGTCCATGAATGGCTGCCTCAGGAGGGATGTGAGTCGGGAGGCTGAGTATTGGTTCAGTTTATAGAGAGAGGGCCTGATAGATTAAGGAACGCAGAGTGAATACAACTTGATGTTTTTTTCTTTACACGGATGAAAATCACACACATGTATGCATGTATTCAAGTAGAAGTAGAAGGAATGCTCTCAGTTGTATACAGACACAACACAGTGCAGGATAAGAACAATGCATATGTGGAATATAAAGTCCGAATCAGAAAGCACACAAAAAAAATCAATTATTATCACTTGTTAATAATATAGTCATTAATAAAAAGTAAAAAAAAATACGTTTTATTCCCTTTTTTTATGCTTTTTAATACATGAAAGCCATTTATCAGGATGTTATTAATATCTACTGTATATAAAATATATATTTACAGTTGCTCCTGATGGCAAACACATGTTCTAGCTGCATACACAGACGTCATCACTAGTAATTGGCACTTACACCCGACCTGTAGCTGTGGTGTTAAGGCTAAAAATGACTTACCTCTGAGATGCTCAGAGCTTGAATCAGATATATTTGTATGCGCTCATTCGTGGCTCGCCATTACTGTACACTGCCCACGTGCATCCGCCTCTTCACTCCCCATCCCGCCCTTCAAATCGCAGGTAGTCATAAGTGTCATTTGTGTGCGCACATTAACTGCCTGCAGTTGCTGTAACTTGCGCTAGAGCTTATATATTATAAGTCCATATCAATGTTAATATTGGTGCTCCAGGGCCACAGTAATCATTATTAATATTAATACATATTGGGGACAATGTATTAATACTCTGTTTCCTACTTAGTCTTGCAGGATTCACCATTCCAAAAGGAACCACAGTTATTCCAAACATTTTTGGAGCTCATCATGATAAAACAGTCTGGGACAATCCTGAGCAGTTCTGTCCTGGTATGTATGATCACCAATGCATATATATATATATATATATATATATATATATATATTTTTTTAAATCTCATTGACAGGGCACCATCGCCTACACACGATAGAGGTCGCCATTTTGTGGGCACTTCGTTTATTTTGCCGCTGCGCTTAGAGAGTATTGAATCAGCCCACAAAATGGCCGCCTCTACTGTGCATATGTGACAGATTTAAGCATGCCTATGTGATACGATACCAGTATAATATTTTAAGGGGATTCTCTCGCTCTTCTTTCTTCCAGAACGATTCCTGTCCCATTCCGAAGGCACCGTCCCCTCCCGATCTCTCCTTCCGTTCAGTATGGGCGCCCGGCTCTGCATCGGGGAGACCTTGGCCCGCATGGAGATCTTCTTCTTCCTCTCTCACCTCCTCAGGGATTTCTGTTTCTCCCCACTGTCACCTACTCTCCTTCCTGACCTTCGTGGGGTCTTTGGGATTAATCTCAAGTGTCGTCCTTTTTTGGTACGGGCCCTTGCTTGGGAGACTTTACCGCCAGAAACCATATTGATTCAACAGGAAAAGAGGCAGATAAAGGAGACATAAGACAGACTCACCCTGATTACTATGCAGAAAGCGGATAGACCTTTTCTCACAAATAAGAAACTTTTACTTATACTCCACAGCAGAGCTGTGCCTGGGAATGAGCGTCAAGTTACAGTGAAGCGAGTCTGAAATTGGTGTGTAAATTAAATGTTCTCCAAATGTTGCCAAACCATGTGGCCAATGGCATCGCTGAGGCAGCCATTTTGTGTGCTGAGCCCTTAGTCATGAGAATACAGTCTATCCATTTACTAGGAACCAGTGGCATCACTGATATTGAAATAGGAAGCCACTGAGGCAGCCATTTTGTATGCTAAACCCCTGGTCACGAGAATGCAACCTATAAACGCATTAGGAACAAGCCACTTCTCATGGCTATGTAGGGACTGAGGAAGGATAAAAAAGATTGTCCGTGATTCCTAGTCATCTGACAGACTGCACTCCCGTAAATATTTTTTCCAGCACAAACAAATGGCTGCCCTCAATGTGTGCAGATGGCAGGTTCATTGGATTATGGACTAAACTTTCATCTCTTCTGTGAAGGAAAGTGTGGCAGACTAGTAGGAGCCACAGCGAATACACTCACAGTAATAAAATGGTAGTTGTGAATTATTACATGTTTATATGCAGCTGATACTGGCCCAGATCAATATTGAGGATATGAAACATGATGTAAAGTGGAAGGTATGTATGTTGGTGGACAAATAGCAGATGATTAAATGATTCATTCTCAGTAATATTGAAGTCATGGATAATGTTGTGTCAACTTCATTTTCACGCCAACAATGACCGCACAACTATAAGCCATAAATCTATTATTATTAGTGCTGTAATTGTTATGTTGTGTTACTCCGAGGCTTCTGGGCAGTGCAGCAAAACAAATGAGATCCTTTGTAACTACGTAACTATCAATACTGTGTAAACCATATAATAGATCCCGGCTCACACATGGATGACCATATACATCCTGGACATAACACATAGGGCAGGTATACATGTATTTACAATCGTTGTTACTTCTCAGCTGACAGATTTTGACATTATAGAGTTTAAAGCTGAGCCTGGGGAAATAAAACACATTGTGCTGGGTTGCACCGAGCAGCAGATTTTCAGTGTAACAATTTCTCATCCATAATGATCAGGTTACTCTAAAATGTCTACATGTTATTATTTGTTTTCCCCCTACCATGCACACTTGCCACTTATCTATACTGTTATATGATTGGCTGTCGTACCTGGCTGTCAGCTGGGACAGCCAATGGCAATGCAGTAACGGAAGCAGAGCTGGCAACTGCGCTACGGATACAGGGGTCATGTGACATTTTGCCGACAGCTAGAGACATGCGTAGCTCAGCTGATATCCCTGGTAAAATGCATTTTATATACAATATTGCCTCAGGCACAACAAAACAAATTAGAAATAAACTTGTCAGTACTGCAGAAATTAAACTGAAATGTATTCCACAACTAAGACCATGGTTCTAGGTCCCATTCCCCTCACACATATCTAGCTGCAATTATTGTATTACTAATGATGATCATCTACTGTAAAGACATTTTCCAATATATTAACTTAATTTGGCTCCGTGCTGCAAAAGTGTCTCATGCAGTCATTGACCCATAAAATGATGTGAACGTATGTATAGCTGCCTACATCTGCCTTTAAGACCTCCTGGATCTCATAGTATGAATCTGGATCTCATAGTGTGATTCTGGATCTCCTAATATGATTCTGGATCTCATAGTATGAATCTGGGGCCTGATTAATTAAGGATCTTAAGTTGAGAAACTTCTTATTTCAGTCTCATGGACAAAACCATGTTACAATGCAAGGGGTGCAAATTAGTATTCTGTTTTGCACATAAGTTAAATACTGACTGTTTTTTCATGTAGCACACAAATATCAACTTTACATTTCAGTATACAAATAAACTATCAAGTATTTGTGTGCAACATGAAAAAACAGTCAGTATTTAACTTATGTGCAAAACAGAATACTAATTTGCACCCCTTGCATTGTAACATGGTTTTGTCCAGGAGACTGAAATAAGAAGTTTCTCAAGTTAAGATCCTTAATGAATCAGGCCACTGGATCTCATAGTGTGATTCTGGATCTCCTAGTGTGATGCTGAATCTCCAAGTATGATTCTGGACCTCAGTCTACGTACATTTGTATCAGTGCATGAATCAGCCGCTGTTGATAGCTCTGTTTATCTATATCGATAACTATTTACAGCTGTGTTTCAAGATGAACGAGTCAGTTCACTTTGTGTTGTGGAGATGACTGGGAGGAGCTGGAAACACAATGAAGCATAAATGCTAAATACTGGGGGATATTTATGGAAATTGTTCTATAGATCACTGTGTAGAAGAGGCGGTGTTGTCCAAAGCAGCCAACCCGACGTCTGCTTTCATTTTGTAAACTGTACTAGGAAAATGCTACCTAGTTACCTGTAGGACATGTCAACCAATTTCAATACAGTTAAAGAAACAGACTTGACAATTGCACCATGGATACAGTTGTCATAGGACATTTTTGCTGGACGTTGTAAGAGAAATCTTCAGGTTTGGTGAATATTTCCTTTAAAATGCATTTTATATTCAGTATACAGTGCCTTGCTAAAGTATTCAGACTCTTGCTCAATGCTCCAATATAAAATATAAAATTCTTCTACTAACATACAAGGCCGTAATCAAAATTGCACCGACATACATCTCCTCACTTGTCTCAAAATATCTCCCAACTCGACACCTCCGTTCTGCGTCTCTCTTCCACTCTCATCACATCCTCCCATTCTCGGTTACAGAACTTTTTCGGGCTGCACCCACTCTGTTGAATTCACTCCCTCGCACAGTAAGACTTTCCTCTAGTCTTCAAACCTTCAAGTATTCTCTGAAAACCCACCTCTTCAGACAAGCTTATAATATTCCTCTACCACCATCTTAATCTCCCTAGGTTACCCTATTACCACCCTCTACATAGCTAATACAAGACAACAACCCTCTGACCAACATTGCTTTGTGACTGATCACACAGACCAATATATACTTACCCTTGTGTATCAAACCATTGTCCCATAGATTGTAAGCTTGCGAGCAGGGCCTTCTTACGTATGCATGTATTACCCAGTATTGTTTTATTACTGTTTGTTCCCAATTGTAAAGCGCTATGGAATCTGCTGGCGCTATATATATAAATGTTGATGATGATTGATGATCACTGCTTTTATTTGGCTATTTGGCTGAGTAATAAATCCTACACTGAAATAGAAATATTACAGAGAGCAGAATTTCAAAACACTGCAACTCAATTTTTTTTTAATGTGACATACTTTTGTGACTAAAACATCTTAAACAAAAGAAACCTGAGATCTCCTGTTTGCATAAGTATTGAATCCCTGTCTTGTGGATGCTCTAAGTTTACACTGATGACAAACAATCGCCAAGCGAGGACACAATTGCTTTACAATTGGCCTCAGCCGGTGAATCATTAAAATAACGCAATGCCTGCATAAAACAATGCTCCTCAGAGATATGTCTGATTTTGACGTACACATCCTATATCTTAAGGGTATGTGTATCTTTGCAAGTCCTCTAGACCACTGATCCCAGCTCCTGCAGTACAACCTGTGACCAGCAGATGGCAATACAGGACACATCACTGGATTTTTAGTGGATGCTAAGAATCTGTTTACTATTATAGTTAAAATATAACACGATCTAAAATGGTTAATTAACATTTAGATTATAGACAAACTTCCCATAGTATTTTAACTAGCAACTGCTGTATAGATGTTTGACAGTCCAAACACTCATGTATGTGTTCCATTTTTATATCACTCTATACATGAGAATTAAACAATGATAATGGGTAATCTAGGAGTTTTGTTATTATGTTCATGGCCTGGTACACTGTATCTATGTATTTAATATCCCATCATCCATCATTTTCTTTACTGATTTGTTTGAAGTGCACATGTTGCCTAGACACATGGAGGCAGCCATATTGCTGAACTAAAGGTCAGGAGAATGTAACCTATCACAGGAGCTCACAGTGACCTCACATCCTAATATAGTAATATGCTGCTGCCACAACAAGATTGCAAATTATAATTAAACTCGTCAGCACTAAAATAACCTGAAATGTATTCTATAGCTTAGACTAGTGTAGGCTAACCTGTGACACTCCAGGTGTTGTGAAACTACAAGTCCCAGCATACTCTTCCAGCAATAAGCTGCTATATATTGGCAAAGCATGCTGGGACTTGTAGTTTCACAACACCTGGAGTGTCACAGGTTAGCCAACACTGGCTTAGACCATGGTTCTAGGTTCCATTCTCCTTACACGGATCTAGGTGGTCTCTCTGTTGACGTGTGATGACCATTTGCTATATTGTAGCATTGCTAATTAGGACCATCCACTCGCTCTTTTAACTCAATCTGACTCCGTGCTGTAAAAATGCCTCCTGTAGTTCGGGGTTCCGGACACCTGATCACCCCTTGACCCCTAAAATGATGTGAACGTATGTATAGCTGCCTACATCTGCCATTAAGACCTCCTGGACCTCTCAGTATTAAGCATCGGTCTCAATCTGTCAACATCTGTATCAGTGCATGAATCAGCCGCTGTTTATAGCTCTGTTTATTTACATCGATAACTATCTACAGCTGCGTCTCAAGATGAAACAGTTGAATCACTTTGTGTTGTGGAGATGACTGGGAGGAGCCGGAAACACAAGGAAGCACAATGCTAAATATTGGGGGACAGTTATGGAAATTGTTGGACAGTACGGTGGCTCACTGGTTAGCGCTTCTGCCTCACAGCACTGGGGTCATGAGTTCAATTCCCGACCATGGGCTTATCTGTGTGGAGTCTTTATGTTCTCCCCGTGTTTGAGTGGGTTTCCTCCGGGTGCTCCGGTTTCCTCCCACACTCCATAAAACATACTGGTAGGTTAATTGGCTCCTAAGAAAATTGCTCATCTTATTTTGAATTTACCTAAAGTGGGCCAATCACCAACGCTCCGTGGTAGCAGCCAATTGTGGGTTGAACCAATAATTGCCGACTATCCTGGGAAAAGAGGAAGCCATCTGCGTCTGATCGCCTTACTCTGGTCTCAAGATTGCAGGACAAATTGTTGTAGATTTTTCTGCTGTGATCGGCAAACGGGTGAAGACAAATCATGATGTTACTAGCAGACAGACTTTCCTAACTTCATTTAAATTCTTCCATTTTCAGTGTACTCGGCTTCAAGGTAATGACCAGTGACCATTTACTATCCAATCATGAATGACTGTACAGTACGGTCTATGACAATGAAACTTGCGTAAAGGGCAGTAATGCCATTCTCTTCCCTAACTTGGTGGACGTACTGTCGCTGAGGTTAATAGAACATGATTGGTTAACAGCAGCACCACCCACTCCTGTGTCACCGACACACGGACTTCAAACCCTGGCACAAATTGTGGCCGTTAACCCCTGTTGATCAGAGACACTGTAAGAGGAGGACCAAAGAGATCAGGAGAGACCAAGAAACCATTGTCCACCATTGGAGTAATGCTGTGGCCTGCTGGATGACTATTGGTGGGGAGGAGGGGGGTGTGGCAGCGGAGGCACCAATCACAAATGGATATTCCCAAACCGCACCTCAAAATACACGTTACGTTTCCTCTTAATTACACACAAACGCCAACATCATGTCCCATCAGATTTTATTTGAAGCGGTTTACAGAACAGACATCCACCATCTCGTCCCCTCCCTTAATGTCCCTTCAATGCTGTGCTTTTATAAAAAATAGACAGTGTATTCCTTTTTTGCTATATATATATATTTATATATTGGTGGCGAGTATAGGGTAAAACAGGCGGCCCACTACACGCCCCTCTTACCCCCCGGCCCTCCGATTGTAAAGTGCAGTCCCTTCTCGCAGATGTCCTGGTGACAATATGGCTGCTATTAGTATTTAGTCAGATTCTTTTTTTACAGAGTTTTTTTTAAACATTTTCTATTTCTTCTATACCCATCCTGTTAAATTATATCTATTTCTACATTCTATGTTCTGGATTTAGACCATATCTACATATATCCACAATATCTAGATCTCGTTATAGCTTTTTAGTTCTCTGTTCTAATAGACATTTAGCTTATTCCTGTTTTTGTAGATAGTTTGTAGGCGTATTAGCTTTGAGCTCACTGACAAAGTTCTAGATTGCTTGTTTTTTGAATTTTCTTAGCCCTTTCTGTAATGTGCATTTTGGATCTAGATCATTGGTATTTTCGTATCCCTCAGATGTTTGCTCTATCTCCTCTTTTTGACTCCATTCCCACACTCTAAAAGGGGTGCTTTGGTATAAGAATCTACATTCCTGGCTTAGATTCCAGATCTCACCTTTCTGAAATCTTTTTTCCCTAAATCTTGATTAAAAAAAAATAAAAAAATTATATATATAGTTTATTCAGTTTTTTTTTAAGTCAATTCAAATTTTTGAGGTCCGATTTTCCACCTTGGGGGTTGTCCTGGCAGGATAGACTGTGCGTTAATGTTGCAGGAGGTGCCGCGTTGCTTCCAGTTATCAGTTTTAGTGGTTCCAGGCTGTGGTAAAGGGGTTCTAGAGACGGCGCTGGTTGCCCACCCGGCGTGGGCGCATTTTCATCTCGGTGAAGGGGATGGAAAACTCAAAACCTTTCCATGTGTACCAGTTTATACCCTAGGAAAGGAAGCAAATGAGGCCTGTTATTGTACAGGATCACACTGGCAAAGGGGAGTTTAAAGGGTCGTTACAATCAAAATTACAAAAAATGTAGGTTTATCCTAAAAGTCTCTGTGAGGTAATGAGGTGACTGCGGACTATCAAACATATACTTTTTATAACCCTCTGCTTTCCCAATATTTGTCAGTTATATTTAAGCTTGTGTATATTCTGTTTTTAAGTAACTACCAGCCTGTATAGTTAGCATGCAGACTAGTCCATTGTTTCAGTCTAGGCAAAAAGGGTTATTGTCCACCATCCTGTATGAATGTACATCACACCAGGGCGTCTCCTGTCTTCCTTTAGCTGTGTTATGTGTGTGCTAGCATAAGAAAATGTCCACAGTTAAAGCTCTATGTTTAATGGCAGAGGACTGCATTGCATATTTAAATGTAAAGGTGTCTGGATCCTGATCTCTCCTGTTTAAACAAACTTTCCTGTATAGCCACATAACAATATCTGTTCCTAATTAAATCAGGAATGATTAATCTGTGATCTCCTGGTCTGTATGTTTACCTGTGAATAGGTAAAGAAAGGAAAGGACCAATCAGGCTGCTTCTGAAATTGCTGATGAGGACATTTCTGGGTTTAAAAGAGAGCTCTAGAGGACAGCAAATTGAAATTCATCTGTTGAATACATCTGTTGTTGCTGTTTTGTGCTACCATTTTGTTAAATAAACTTATTTGCGTTATTTCAGATATGTGCCTGGGTGATGTTGAACCTTGGATAGGTACCGGGTAGGCCAGCTGTGCCGCCCAGAAGGTTACCGGAATTGATAGAGGTGCCAATACACCAATGAAATGAAGAAGAAGCAGCGCACATGACATGTTTATAAGTTTATAAAGCATATGCAAATCTGCACACACGGCTACATTAAGACAAAGTATTTCCTTCTGAAGTAAAGTCATCTCTGAAACTGAAAAGTGGGAGAAAATGCACAGAAAAATACTTTTTACGTGTCCTAATCGTAATATATATATATATATAATATTAGTCCTCACAGTCGCATTGGTACAAGTCCTTCCATACTAGATCTGCACTTGTTATCACTGTAGTCTTTCCCCCAAGCTCTCAGTGATTTGTAATATGTTTCCCAATAATGTTAAGCGAATTGCAATAATGTCAAGCGAATGAATGTAGGTTTCTTACCTGGTGGTCTTTGTTGTTGGCGTACAGCCCGTTGAGATTGGCATAGTGACAGTTTTTGTACCACCATGCTCCTCGATAGGACATGGCACATGGTAGAATTCTCTTCTGGGTGTCTCGGTCTCGTGTTGAGAAGATCATGTTGTTGTGGTAGCTCATAGAGTCCCCTGTAGGAAACTTAACATCTCAGTCTCCATTTGTCTCAAGTCTCCCAATTTTACTCATATTAACATCTCTCGCACTACTTCCACTGACACACTTAAGTTGTCCACACACTACCGGGTGCTCCCGCTCGGTTCTTCGATATCTCATGGAGAGTGGCCGGCATTAGGTATCACTCAGATTAGAATGTTAGAAGCACCGATTGGAGCACTGATATAAGGAAAGCACTCACAATATGCTGCAGGCACAGGGACTAATGCCCATACATAAGTCTAGACGATTATCTTGTGTTTTCCTTGGACTTGTGCTTACAACTGCTGCACAGTGGCCTAGTGGTTAGCACTTCTACCTCAACAGCGCTGGGGTCATGAGTTTGATTCCTGACCATGGCCTTATTTGTGTGGAGTTTGTATGTTCTCCCCGTGTTTGCGTGGGTTTCCTCTGGGTGCTCCGGTTTCCTCCCACACTCCAAAAACATACTGGTAGGTTAATTGGCTGCTAACAATAGCTAGCAGCCAATTGGCTGTGTGTGGGTGTGTAGTGTGTGTAGCAGTTAATTGGGTGTGTGTGTGTGTGTCTGTTTTTGTGTGTGTGTGTGTAAGGAAATCTAGACTGTAAGCCCCAATGGTGCAGGGACTGATGTGAATGAGTTCTCTGTACAGCGCTGCGGAATTAGTGGCGCTATATAAATAAATGATGATGATGATGTTTGTGTGAGCATCACTCACATTTTGGTACAGAAATCAATGTTCCTTGCACTTGCAGCATTTTCTTCGTGCTTTCCTTGTGTCAGTGCACTACTTGTAACAAAAAGTTTACAAATGCTTGTAACATGCCTGTCTCAACGAGCCCTAAGTCTGCAGTATGCACCCCCAATACAAAATAGTTTACGTGTGCAAAATGGTGAATAATCTACATGTAGGTGGAATAACCAAACAATTAAATTGTTGCTGAAAAAATATAGAAAAATAAAGAAACATACAAAACAGACACTAGTCAGTAATAATGGGCAAAGATTGGATGGACTTTCAATAACAAAATATCCAGTTTAAGAATCTCTTATTAAACTAAATTTAAAACTAATTATTTAAGTGTAACATTTGAGGTAAAAACTTTTCTTTTTTTTACAGTATAATCATTTCCATTTATTTTCTATTTTGTTACTAGGTTGTTTTGTTATTTTAAATACCAATGTTTTAGAGATTATTTTTGTAAATTCTATAGGTCAGCATAGAATTTGGTGTAGTTTTAATGTGAAGTTTTTCTTACTATATCTGCATAACTGTCCCCCTGACCTGCATTTCCTCTGTATTGTCCCAACCGCAGCCTAAATTGGCGATCTTCAGCCTCCACGCGAAAATCGTCATAGACTGCATAGGCGGCCTCATCTCCGGCACGTAGGTCCACGCGTAGCTCATGGGGCGAGGAAGAGGAGATCAGGTGCAGTGCGGTGTTACCTATAGAGGTGTGAGGATACGGTCACATTATACAAGGAACCAACACCTTCGTTTAAGGACATCATTCATCTGCAGAGTTGCGGGAATTAGTCCAAAACAAGGTTATATGCCCAAGAAGTGCTCTTGGTAAAGGTTTATAAAAGCTTCCTGAGGTTTGATGACTGGAGAACAAAGTGGTCCATTCAACCACTGGGCCCAAGGATAGTTATACTAAGAGTAGTTTAGCTACAAGCTGTAGACTCTCGATGAGGTCATCATTGGTCATTCTCCCACAATGTTGTAGCAGATGATGTTAGTGGTGGATATTGAACCAGTGGTTTGGGCTGTGTCTATACATGTGATCACTTACCCAGCCAGAACTCAGAGGTCAGGTTACCAAATCCTCTCTTATAATCTTCCCATTCCCGGTAAAAGTCTGTGCTCCCGTCCATCCTTCTCTGGAAGACCTGTGGATCAGAACCTCAGGGTCAGTTACAAGTATAGTACGGAAAGTTTGCAGCCTATGTTGGTGATATAAAAGGTGCCAGGTCACTTAATAATCAATTGCCTTTAATCTTTCATTGAAAGGGGCAGCATAGTGGCTCAGTGATTAGCACTTCTACCTGGGATCATTAGTTCGATTCCCAACCATGGCCTTATCTGTGTGGAGTTTGTATGTTCTCCCCGTGTTTGCGTGGGTTTCCTCCGGGGTGTTCCGGTTTCCTCCCACACTCCAAAAACATACTGGTAGGTTAATTGCCAACTATCAAATTGACCCTAGTCTCTCTCTGTCTGTCTGTCTGTCTGTCTGTGTGTGTATGTTAGGGAATTTAGACTGTAAGCTCCAATGGGACAGGGACTGATGTGAATGAGTTCTCTGTACAGAGCTGCGGAATTAGTGGCGCTATATAAATAACTGATGATGATGATTGAATGTTGTTGTTTTTTTGGGACATTTTTTGGAGCTGGTTCCAGGTTCCTAACCTTACTTTACCCTCCTGGGAATCAGGCCGGGTTCCACGGCTTTCCATCATTTTGGCAATAGACGGAAATTGCTATCTGTCCTAGATGTACATTACGCACAGGGGAAGGAAACCGTACGTGAGACGCATAGGCCGTATGAACGAGCAAAATCATATGAGCTGGTGGATCCCCAGGAAAAAGCAGTGACTATGTCATGTAAATAGCTCCCGCCATCGGTGATTCTAATCCCCAACCAGCCGTACTCACAATCCAGCCACCTCCGTCCGACTCCATGTCGCAGTACACCGTCAGCGTCTCCTCTTTGTCTCCCCTGGGATATATTGTGAATGTACCATTCCGTACCTCTCCGTTCATCCTCTGCTCCGAGCAATCCCGAGGATATGGGAACTTTATACGACCTGAGGGTTACATACGCACTGATTTGATAACGATATACACAGTACTATACTGCGGTGTTCAGTTTATTACACCTGTAATATGAATTGTTCTGACAAACACGGCAGATGTCATTGGATGGCAAATATACATCAAAATGTGTTAATCCAGCCTGCTATAATTATTATGTGCGGCTGACTACAATTACTAGCTGAGTGGATTAATAAAATAGTGAAATTCAGAATTTGACTTCATTTCTCAATTACTGATTGATGCATTCATTGTGTGATTGATCTGTAAAAGAGGAAAGGGGAAGGCTGTAGAGGGAAGTTGTATAAAGTAAGTCAGGTTTGAAAAAGTGAAGATGTTGCCTATAGCAACCAATCAGATTCTAGCTGTCATGTTGTAGAATGTACTAAATAAACGATAACTAGAATCTGATTGGTTGCTATAGGCAACATCTCCACTTTTTCAAACCAGCAGTTTAGTAAATATACTCCCTAGCCTCATAGATTGGTTATGAACTGTCGATGAACATGTAGACATTATGACTATCGACATTTTGGCGTAGACATTATGACTGTCGACATTTTGGCGTAGACATTATGACTGTCGACATTTTGGCGTATACATTTTCACTGTTGACTTTTCACCTACACCCCAGCCTGATAGCCCAATGTCTGCTAAATTTAATGTATTCTACAACCCAGATTTAAAAACATAGTTAAAATATAATTAGAAGAGTACGGCAATACCTTATTTGTCTTTGAGACTCACCCAATTTTCTTATTTTTATAAAATAATTCTCTACTTATAATATTCCTATTGTATAGCCTCTTGTACTACTGGTCACGTACCCACTGGCATTAGATTTGTATTTTACTTTATTTTATAAAAGTAACATTTTAGTTTATTAGTGTGTTAGAGATTACTGTGTAGGTTCATATGTGATAAAGAGCAACAAACGCGCAAAATATTAAACATGTAGCATTCTGAAATATGACACATACACAAATGGGCAGAAATTTAGTTAGAACAATGATTTTTATGGTTGTATGGCATTAAAAATCTCTTTGAAATGCAGCTTATCAATCAACAATTAACTATTGACATGCATGAGGCACTCAGTCAATTGATAGGTTATATACTGGTTTAGCCAATAAAATAGCTGCCTCTACAGAAGCAGAAGAAAAGAAGTAATGATACCACTGTATTGGTCATTGGTACGGCCTCATCTAGAATACTGTGTTCAGTTCTGGAGGCCGTATCTCCAGAAGGATATAAATACATTAGAGACTGTACAAAGAAGGGAAACTATAATGGTGCATGGCCTACAGCACAAAACTTACCCGGAAAGACTAAAATATCTTAATATGTATAGTTTGGAGCAGAGAAGTGAATGGGGGAACATGACAGAAACTTTCATATATATCAAGGGTTATAACAAGGTACAGGAGGGAAACATTCTACAAAGGAAGAGAAGTATTAGAACACGAGGACATGCACTGAGACTGGGGGGAAGAGAAGTATTAGAACACGAGGACATGCACTGACACTGGGGGGAAGAGAAGTATTAGAACATGAGGACATGCACTGACACTGGGGGGAAGAGAAGTATTAGAACACGAGGACATGCACTGACACTGGGGGGAAGAGAAGTATTAGAACACGAGGACATGTACTGACACTGGGGGGGAAGAGAAGTATTAGAACACGAGGACATGTACTGACACTGGGGGGGAAGAGAAGTATTAGAACACGAGGACATGTACTGACACTGGGGGGAAGAGAAGTATTAGAACACGAGGACATGTACTGACACTGGGGGGAAGAGAAGTATTAGAACACGAGGACATGTACTGACACTGGGGGGAAGAGAAGTATTAGAACACGAGGACATGCACTGACACTGGAGGGAAGAGAAGTATTAGAACACAAGGACATGCACTCACACTGGGGAGAAGAGAAGTATTAGAACATGAGGACATACACTGACACTGGAGGGAAGAGACGTATTAGAACACGAGGACATGCACTGACACTGGGGGGAAGAGAAGTATTAGAACACGAGGACATGCACTGACACTGGAGGGAAGAGAAGTATTAGAACACGAGGACATGCACTGACACTGGAGGGAAGAGAAGTATTAGAACACGAGGACATGCACTGACACTGGAGGGAAGAGAAGTATTAGAACACGAGGACATGCACTGACACTGGGGGGAAGAGAAGTATTAGAACACGAGGACATGTACTGACACTGGGGGGAAGAGAAGTATTAGAACACGAGGACATGCACTGACACTGGGGGAAGAGAAGTATTAGAACACGAGGACATGTACTGACACTGGGGGGAAGAGAAGTATTAGAACACGAGAACATGCACTGACACTGGGGGGAAGAGAAGTATTAGAACATGAGGACATGCACTGACACTGGGGGGAAGAGAAGTACTAGAATACAAGGACATGTACTGACACTGGGGGGAAGAGAAGTATTAGAACATGAGGACATGCACTGACACTGGGAGGAAGAGAAGTATTACAACACGATGACATGTACTGACACTGGGGGGAAGAGAAGTATTAGAACACGAGGACATACACTGACACTGGGGGGAAGAGAAGTATTAGAACACGAGGACATGCACTGACACTGGGGGGAAGAGAAGTACTAGAACACGAGGACATGCACTGACACTGGGGGGAAGTAGGTTCAGAGGAAATGTGGGGAAAAACTACTTCACATAAAGGGTAGTGGATAAGTGGAATAACCTCCGGACAAAGGTGGTAGAGGCTAATACAGTAGAGCAATGTAAACATGCTTGGGATAGACATGAGGATACCCTTAAAATGAAATAAGGATCAAACAGGGTTTGAGGTTACTATAGGTTAAATAATGGGCAGACTAGATGGGCCAAGCGGTTGTTATCTGTCGTCATATTCTATGTTTCCATGTTACTGTGTGACTGATGTGTACATTTAAGGGGATGTTTATATTTGTTTTGAAAACTACACTTTTCTCCTGGAATGTTTCATAGTACACACGTGTAGTCCATGATCATCTGGAACATATAATATATGAGGCCATGGGAACGGACTGATGAAACCTGCCTAGATTAGCTCAGTCCTCCAGAAAACATCCAGTCTGAGTTATGTGTGTGTGGATGGCATCCAAAGTGAATGTTTTTTGGAAGGTAAGCGTTTGATTCTGTCCCTGGGGTGTTTTTTCACCATGAATTAATATGTATGCACTTAAATATACTTAGGTGATTGATGATTTGTTTTGGTAAACGAACTGAAAGTTGTCTTTTGTCCAAAAACCGTAACATTTCTTCGTCTTGAGTGACTAATCTTTCTAGAATTTTAAAAAGAAAAACATTTTTGTTTTAACCCGGTCTCCTGTAGACAGGTATCTATGCTTTTGTGCTTTTCTATTTCAGCATCATTTAGAAATGATTCACTCTGCATGAAAGGTACACGTGCTATGGGGTTCATCCTCATCCACCGCTAGCAAGGATCAAGTGTGTGGGGCGTAATGATGAGATTTGTGTCATCACAGCCCAATCCCTGTCGCGCAACAATGCAATCACACCCTGCCCCGCACATTATGTAAGAAGATAGGTCTGGTCTATTCTGCGAGACCCCGGAATTCATGAGTCTTCTGAACATTCCGGGAGAGTAAGTATGTGCTACCAGAAGAGACGTTTACAGGAGGGTAAACCCACCGACAGCAGTTGTCTAAATAGTCATCAGTTCATCGTTATGACGAGTGCTGTAATTAATTATATCTGCAGGAATATTAACAAATGTCACAACTTAAACCTGCCATCTAAACTTGGTTAGAGAAAAAAACACAATGACCACAGGGCTATCTTATACCCCGTTCACACTGGCTCAAAAACCCGGGTTATTGTCGGGGGGGGGGGGGACCGACGACCCGGGTCAAGGCTGAGTGTGAACGAGTCCCCTGTATCTACGCTGGTTGGATGACCTTGGAATTAGACCCAGGTCTTTTGCAGGGTTATTCCCGAGTTCGACCCGGGGTAGCCTCCAGCAACCCGGGTCTCACTGAACACTATTGAATGCTACAAAAAAAAAAATAGAGCCAATCAAAGCTCCTCTTGTGATGTTGTCAGGGAGACCCGGGCTCAGTGTGAATCCGGTCGACCCGCGAATTCGTCAGGGTGGCAAGCTCCGTCACCTGGGCAATATCCTGGATTCATATACCTGGGATATTGCCAGGGCTGCAATGAGAAAGTGGTATTATAAGTACAGTCAGCCACACATGGGCAAATTTTACCACTCGGAGCAAGCGCCGGGACTAATGCCCAATTTGTATTCACATGTAGGTGACTGGCAAGATCACGCTGGCATTATTATGACCGGTTAGGGTGGTGGAATAACCGGGGGCACGGACAGCTATCTGCAGCCATCTTCTGACCAAATTAACAAATACACCCTTAAATTATCCTTTCCGTTTTTAAGCACAGAGTTTATTCTCAGACCATACACAGTGCAATGTGGTGCCAGTTCTCAGTGTGTATTACCAACACAACCTTTGAGAAAAATCCTTGTTGAGGGTTTAGAACCACCGATGCTGTATTATAAGGGGATGACAAGGATCTCCCATTAACAAACACCCGAAAGTGTGGATGAATTAGAGCGTGTAAATTTGGAGAAAGCATAAGAGTGTTTTAGACGGATTTGAAGACATGAACATGGATTTGAGCTCTTGGAACAAAGGACAATAAATCATAATGAAGAAGAACAGTTATTTCATTTCAAAGCGATCTCCGTCTTGAGTGTTTTGGAAAGCGCGTTGCATTTGTCAGCAGGGCTTAGCTGCCGTGACACCATTGATATGGATCAGATGTCAACAATTCTGGGCAGACTCCTCTAAAACGTCCAAAGTGGGGCGTCAGGAATTTGAAACCGTTAAAGACATCTTCCTGTTTGTCGAAAATTAATTAGCTGAACAAGCAAATGGCACTTGGGTTTGCCATGCAAGATCGAGCTTTGCAAGATGTTGACAGAGGAAAAATTACAGCTGGAGCGAAATGAATTACAAGCTGATGACGTGCTTAGGATGTGGCAATAGAGGAGATGCAACAGGACAATTATGAACAGATTATAAGGACTGCTCGTTTACACATTTTTAATGAGGGAATTTGAACATCTTGACTGGGCAATTCATGGGAAAATGGGCAGCTCCAAAAACATACTGGTAGGTTAATTGGCTGCTATCAAACTGACCCTAGTCTCTCTCTCTATGTCTGTCTGCATGTGTGTTAGGAAATTTAGACTGTAAGCTCCAATGGGGCAGGGACTGATGTGAATGAGTTCTCTGTACAGCGCTGCGGAAGTAGTGGCGCTATATAAATAAATGGTGATGATGATCCTCAATAACTGGGGCTCCCATAACTTTTAAAAAACAATGGGGCTATCCATGTCACCAGAAGTTTGCTTAACCATAAAATCCGACCATGCTTCACTTTAGGTCACAAGTAAAGTATATAGCTGTAGCAAACTATATCTTCTTTCCTGTTAATCTAGATGTACCAGGATTCTGAATTGGGAAAAAATAAACATTGTAAATGAAAGATTATGGGTGGCAAAAAAGAGGACTGTCTTGGGAAAATTGGGGCACAAGGGAGCCCTAGCATTAGTCAAATACATTAACTACTTGAAGGGGGATATGAATCAATTATTTTTCATTCTTATCCCTAATTGATGATATGATCATTTGGACATCAATATTTTTTTTTTTTTTATTATTGTCGTATGGATGTAATATAGCATTTTAGCTCACCCAATTTGTCAGAATGTGGTTGGGCAGTGCTGATTATGTTGGATGCCTGCCAAAATGTGCTGTGATGAAGCAATCAGGGATTGTACAAGGAATATGGGCTGTAGAACTAGCTCTACCAGTGTATTTTCAAATTCACTTGATAAATGTTATCTTGATCAGCCTGGTAAGTGCTCTATTTTCACCATAACATAACAAATAATCTTATTACCTTCTGAGGGATATATGTAAATAATAACTAAGTTGTCTTTTAAAAGCTGTGAAAATTTTATTAGTCATCAAAAAAGATGAAATATAAATATTGTTGGTTAAAAAAAACACGTCCGTAATAATGTATGCTTTTTTCATAGCAATAATAAGACATATAGTTTATATAAACCATTGTCTTTGCTTAAAACCCCATTCAGCATTTCACTCTCTAAACATAATCACAAAGTCATACACCTTTGTAGAACATCACTTTAGTGTAGATATGGGGAATCTTGAAGTCTCTCGACTAGCTGAGGTTGACCCATCTTCTACACACAGTAGAAGCAACTACTTGGTGGGCTTCATTAATATTCCTGAAATACATCCTATCGATGCACCAGAAAGTAACAATATCATTTAATCAAGAATTCTGTATTCTCATAAATATTGGACTGGCCCATAACATGCTGATCAGACAAGTCTAGGTAAAGAATTTGGCTTCTCCAAAATGGTCCAACAGCTTAGTAGTAAGAGGAAGAGGATATTTGTTTTTGACTGTTATTTGCTTTTGTTATCTGTGGGGCGAAGTATATTGTCTTTTTTTTTTAACAAAGAAAATTCCTCCCCTGCTGAAAAAAGAGAGGGGGTCAACTAATTCCTCTTTCTAGGTCCTCCTTAATGTGATTCCCATGGCCTTGTTCTCTGCTCGTACCAAGGGTAGATTATACCACGTGTCGACACCGGTAGCAGATGAAAAGCACAGTCTCCAAGTCGGTGATGTGGCATAACCAATGCTTGTAGTTTGTTGAAAACATCTGAGTTGCCGGATTACTCATGAGGAAGGATAAAGCTGTAAACACTAGAGGGGGCTATAGAGTGACATTATGGGAATCTTTAGACAGGATTGTTGTAGGAGGTAATGTGACTCTCACAACGGTTGATCATTGAACCGTGTTTGATGAAACATGAGTAGAAGAAGATCATGGCACTGACAGAGACGGGATAATGCCAAAAAGTGGTTTTATTTGCTCCTTAGGATATGAAAGAGGTGATGCTTTGACAAGTAGTCATATTTTAATCTTTATTTTATATTATATTTCTCTACAATTAATTTAGTTCCAATGTAACGACTCTTCTAGTGTACACAGTGTTCCAGGTCATTAGAAAAAGCAGATTGTTCATTTTTTTATCGATTTATAGCGACATATTTGTTGTTCTCAATCTGCTGGGTGACGTCAGCACAAAAAGAGATACAATGAACATAAATATTCTTATTAGTATCACTTGCAACTTCATTTTCTGGCATGGTAGCAGCTACCACAAATGTCAGACCCCGAGTATTTTTGGGATCCCAGCAACGCCCCTAACTTTTCCTGAAATGTTTTATTACCTTCCCTTATAAAACAAACATTTATCTGATCCTCTCTGATGTTATAAACAATCTAATTATAAATTAAATCAAAGACTTCTAAAAAAAAAATAAAAAAAAAATATGGCTCTCTGGACCCCGGACTTAGCAGAAGTCATATGGTCCTTGGCAGGCAAAAACAAACAAATAAATGAAATATTACCTACCATACCGATTGTTTTATTTATAAACGAGATTGTTATAATATTTACAAATACTTATAAAAATGTTTCAACACTTTGGCCAGAATTTTTGCTCTGCGCATTCCGTTTTCAAAACAGTGAGGCCAGCTGCTCGAGGGGTGGGGTACGCGTTCCCGGGGCGCAATATTCCGACACCGAGAAGTCCTCCTAATAAAAGACGAATCTGTAATTTAAAGCGGCAATGTCAAACCCCGCAGGTAAAGTGTTGAAACACTTAACCAAACATTGCCGCTTTAAATTAAGAGGAAAAGAAGTCACACTGGCGTTAAAATCGCTTGACGGACACCTCCGTAGTCGGACTCATTTGCGGTCAGCAACCTGCGCCAATCGGACATCTGCAACTTCGGTATACAGGTAAGTCTGCTTTTCTTTACATCGTTTTTTTACAGATTCGTCTTTTATTTGGAGGACTTCTCGGTGTCGTTATGGTGGTAACCGTAAAAACGATTATCACCGGCTCGGACCGCCAAATTTTTCACAAATGAGGATACTGGTGGAGCTGTTGCTATTTGTTTGTGCGTGAAGAAAGTTAAGAAATTTGGGACTTTACAACCTAAATATTTTCCCAGCAGACAGATTGGGCCTGAGTCATTCAGGAGAGCAAAACATAAAAAAAAAAAAAATTAGTAACTTTGCAACTTGTTACAACCATGTTGCATTGGGTGGCGAGAGCCTCCTTTCTTGAAAGAGAAGACCTCACTCTAAAGCGAGAGATCATTAGGCCAATCAATCCAATAAGAACTAGACAGCAAAATACACTTAGGGGCAGATTCATTAAGGAAAGTAAAGCAAAAAAAAATTAGTAACTTTTCACCTTGGCAAAACCATGTTGCTTTGGGAGGGAGGAGGTAAATGTAAAATGTGATGGCAGATTTATAGTTGGGGTAGGACATTTCCTAGATCAACTTTAAATTTCAGTGCAAAAATAAAGCTATCAAGTATTTGTGTCCTACATGAAAAAATGGCCAGTATTTCCTTACATGCAAAAAAATAAACTAATTTGCACCCCTTGCATTGTACCATGGTTTGCCCAGGAGCAAATTTACTCCATATTTTTGCCTTGCTCTCCTTAATGACTCAGGCCCATTATCTTCACATATATAAAAGAAAATAAACTTCAGTTACTAAGGAGTAATTGGTAAAAACATGGAGGTCACTAGTTACTAATTGTCCCTATCTTCTCCTAGATTCCACATGACCATATCCGCCCACGTTATTACACGATGTAGTGTTCCCTTGTGTATTTTGCTATCACATATGTATATTAAGTTCCTCTAGAATTACTGTATTCTGTTTCAGTTCCTTAGCTTTGAACATGTTATTTCCGAGGGAGACAGAAACATTAATTCTTGTTTAGCCTGCAAAGACATTTCACAATGTACAGCGTCAATAGGATTAGGGATTTTAGATTCAAGATAAATGTAGATGAAATGTAACAGAGAACAGAGCGATAAATAGAAACTATTTGGGATATCTTGTGTTTATTTGGAAGGCAACTACATGAATTTGGCAGTGAGCATGATTTTTTTCCCCACACGTCCACTACTATATGTAATATTTGTGCCAAGCAGTGTTAACCGAAAATGTCTTGACTTGGCCGTCATTCATCAAGGAGGCTAACTAGGCACCAACGACAGCTCAATTAATAGGGATTTTGTAATTAGTTTGGAAGTCATTAACAAAGTGCAAAACAGCGACTGCAGTGCAATTGCAAATGCACGCTTAGATTTTCTACTGGGGAGCATAGGACTGTGGAGTGAGATGGCAACTTTTGTGGGGGAGCAGATGTTTGCTCGGTAGAGGGGAGGAATTGGGTGGAGTAATGGTATTGCTAATGAAATGGGTATCTCTGTTTACGCAACAGTGCAGAAACAAGATTCAATTTTGCAGAGCAAGATTACTGTTATGAGATTAATGGATGAAGAGGGTCGTTCCTTGCAATGCACAGTAATTCTGACTCTACAGAAGGACAGGAATTCTGAGCCAGCTGAGAAGCGGTCATGATTGGCCCACATCCTATACCTCAATGGAGAAGTGTAAAAATAAATATCTAGTAAAATAAAAATGTGAAAAAAACATGCATAATGTATATAGGATAGTATGGTTTATGTTTAATTGCACTGTGTAGATTAGTGGATTAACACACACACTGGGCCAGTGATGTCACAGAAGCTCAAGTGACTGCATTCCCAGATCCCATCAGGACACTGTCCTTAAGACATGAGAGAAGCTTTACCTCGATATAATGAAATGGGGAAATAATACTTTTTAACAGAGTTGCAGTGGAACATCAGGGTAACGCTGAACAATGTTTTCATGGTTCATACCTGACATTTTTTTATCTTTAGTGGTCCATTAATATACACTAGTTTAAAGTTATACTATTTCACATTCGTAGACAGATTGAGCTCATTATCTCAGCTCCTGACCTGCCACTTACCTGTTGTAAAGGAGGTGGAGATGGGAGCAGAGCTGACACCATTTCTCAGGGCATGGAGCTGAACGCGGTATTGAGTGGTAGGATCTAGCTGACTCAATGTGAAGGAGGACAGACTGGGCAATAAACGGATCTCCTAAAAGAGATTAGAATGTCGGACATCTGTCTACACAGTTACTAACAAATAGAGGAAGTGAAGAGAGGACAGGAGAGGCAGACCTGAGAGTGAAGAGATGGATGGACATAAGAGCAAAGACAAATTATCAGACTACATGGGTATTGGCGTAATGAGAGACTGGTAGAGGACAGAGAAATCATCGATCCTCACTCACCTTCATATCACAACAACCCCACACTTACTCTAAGATGCTTATGCCATGTCTCGTGTCCTCTATTTATCTCTCATGTCCATGTCTGCCGTTGCACACTGGGCATGATAAATACAAAGTGAGCAGGAGACATGGGCATGAAAAATACATTGGGGGAAGGATATTTCGGCACAATATATATACATAGAGGAAATAATAGATGGGCATGAGAGATGTGTACAGAGCAGAAGAGCATGGGAGACACATGGAGGACAGGAGACATGGGAGACACATGGAGGGAGGACAGGAGACATGGAAGACACATGGAGGACAGGAGACATGGGAGACACATGGAGGACAGGAGACAAGGGAGACACATGGAGGACAGGAGACAAGGGAGACACATGGAGGAAAGGAGACACGGGAGACACATGGAGGACAGGAGACACGGGAGACACATGGAGGACAGGAGACACGGGAGACACATGGAGGACAGGAGACACGGGAGACACATGGAGGACAGGAGACACGGGAGACACATGGAGGACAGGAGACACGGGAGACACATGGAGGGAGGACAGGAGACACGGGAGACACATGGAGGACAGGAGACACGGGAGACACATGGAGGACAGGAGACACGGGAGACACATGGAGGACAGGAGACACGGGAGACACATGGAGGACAGGAGACACATGGAGGACAGGAGACACGGGAGACACATGGAGGACAGGAGACACGGGAGACACATGGAGGACAGGAGACACGGGAGACACATGGAGGACTGGAGACACGGGAGACACATGGAGGACTGGAGACATGGGAGACACATGGAGGACTGGAGACATGGGAGACACATGGAGGACTGGAGACATGGGAGACACATGAAGGACAGGAGACATGGGAGACACATGAAGGACAGGAGACATGGGAGACACATGAAGGACAGGAGACATGGGAGACACATGGAGGACAGGAGACATGGGAGACACATGGAGGACAGGAGACATGGGAGACACATGGAGGACAGGAGACATGGGAGACACATGAAGGACAGGAGACACGGGAGACACATGAAGGACAGGAGACACGGGAGACACATGGAGGACAGGAGACACGGGAGACACATGGAGGACAGGAGACATGGGAGACACATGGAGGACAGGAGACATGGGAGACACATGGAGGACAGGAGACACGGGAGACACATGGAGGACAGGAGACACGGGAGACACATGGAGGACAGGAGACACGGGAGACACATGGAGGACAGGAGACACATGGAGGACTGGAGACACGGGAGACACATGGAGGACTGGAGACACGGGAGACACATGGAGGACAGGAGACATGGGAGACACATGGGAGACACATGGAGGACTGGAGACATGGGAGACACATGGAGGACTGGAGACATGGGAGACACATGAAGGACAGGAGACATGGGAGACACATGAAGGACAGGAGACATGGGAGACACATGGAGGACAGGAGACATGGGAGACACATGGAGGACAGGAGACATGGGAGACACATGGAGGACAGGAGACATGGGAGACACATGGAGGACAGGAGACATGGGAGACACATGAAGGACAGGAGACACGGGAGACACATGGAGGACAGGAGACACGGGAGACACATGGAGGACAGGAGACACGGGAGACACATGGAGGACAGGAGACATGGGAGACACATGGAGGACAGGAGTCATGGGAGACACATGAAGGACAGGAGACATGGGAGACACATGGAGGACAGGAGACATGGGAGACACATGAAGGACAGGAGACATGGGAGACACATGGAGGACAGGAGACATGGGAGACACATGGAGGACAGGAGACATGGGAGACACATGGAGGACAGGAGTCATGGGAGACACATGAAGGACAGGAGACATGGGAGACACATGGAGGACAGGAGACATGGGCATTTTACATACATAGATGAGGTCAGAAGACATGGGAGACACATGAAGGACAGGAGATATGGGCATGATATAAATGGAAAACAGAAGACAAAGGACGTACATAAAGGACAAAGATGAGGTATTAAAGATACTGGGGCAGCACACAGCTTAGTGGTTAGCACTTCTGCCTCACTGGGGTCATGAGTTCGATTCCCAACCATGGCCTTATCTGTGTGGAGTTTGTATGTTCTCCCCGTGTTTGCGTGGGTTTCCTCCCAAACTCCAAAAGAACATACTAGTAGGTTAATTGGCTGCTACCAAATTGACCCTATTCTGTTTGTATGTATGTTAGGGAATTTAGACTGTAAGCTCCAATGGGGCAGGGACTGATGTGAGTGAGTTCTCTGTACAGCGCTGCGGAATTAGTGGCGCTATATAAATAAATAAATGATAATGATGATACTTGGAGAACAGTGGGCATAGCATGAGCATAAATGACAAAAGAAGTGGTCATGAAAGATATTAGGGGGAGTTAGGCATACACAATATAAAACTGAATTTCTGGGCTGTGAAACAAATATTAATACTTGTCACTAATCATTATTAGGTCTATATATTATTTAGATAGCAAGATGACAATTTTTAAAGCTAGTTCCATAATTTTTGTGAATTCCCACTCCATGCTGCCTGAGACTGTGGCTTCAGTCTCCCTCATTGTAGGCACTCCTGCATGGGCTAGAAATAGAAGAATATTAGGTATGTTCTACCTTCGTTTCCCCCTCTGGTGTCTGATAGGTGACCAAGTACCCATCGGGAACTGCATCAGGGGCTTTCCATGTGAGCAGAGCACTACGAGCGGTGATTTGGCTAGCGGCAAGGTTCCTCGGGGTATCAGCACCTGGACAATGAGCGAATGGAGAAATCTCACTAATAAGATAGAAAACGGCACCATTACTGTGTATGACACTGTGACTATGCTGTAGTAATAAGTTATTATAAGTAGGAAATAAAAGCAATAAGTGGAATGAGACAGAAAAGAGTTGTGTAGGATGATTCAAATATCTTAGGAAACCAGAGAGCATTCTGAGAGATCAATGAGTGCAACTCACTAGTGGTGAAAGAGGTGGATGTCGGTGTACTGGTCGTGGATCCTTGTGAACTTTGCACGCTCACAAAGTACTCGGTGTGCGGATGTAAACCAGAAAGAGGAAGCTCAGTTCTGTCACCAGGAACCTGTAAAGTGACTAAGGGGACTGGAGGAAAGAAGGCAAGAGGGGGACTGGGTAAGAGGAACTGTAAGCAAATAATGTCAATTTTAATACATAGAAAAAAACGAGAGTCACGCACAGAAATACTGAGATACTATACACGTTTGATGTTTACTAATAGTGGTAAATGGAGACATAGGGAATGATGGAGAGTTGGATGCAAAAGAGGAGTAACTTAGGAGCACTGAAAAGTATTGTATATAACATATATAATATACACTGTGCTTCTTACTGTTTTCTGCTCTGTAAGTCACTAAATATCTATCCACAGGTCCTGTAGAAGGTTCCCAGCGGAGAAGAGCTGACACTTCCGTCACTTCATGAGCACGCAAAGAGCGGGGACCACCGCCAGCTATGAAAGAAATCTCTCAATGATATATCCATCTCTTATTGACCGCTTATTTCATTTAAATTATGCATAATATAGATTTACACTTGAGGACCAGCTGTAGTAAAAATACCTGTGGTGAAGAAGTCTGTCAGAGGTTGACTTTCCTCAAAACCCCGCACTGAAACGACAGTGACCTCATATTGAGTTCCAGGGATCAAGCCCTTCAATGGGGTGCTGGTTCCAACCACGCTGATACTTTCAGGTTCTCCTGAAACAAAAAAAGGTTAGAAATGAGAAAGGTAGAAATAACTTTGGAGAAAAGTTATGTCCCTATCCCCCCCAAAAAAGTTTTCAATAGATAAAGTGTTTGGGAAGAAAAATAAAGTGGCTTAGTGTTGTAGAAAGTGTAGAATGAGCTATAGGGATGAAGTAGATAAAATGATGAGTAGAGTAATTGGAAACTTGGATAGCCTGAAAGAGGTCACAACATGATGGAAACCTAGAGAGTTAAGAGGAGGTTTGTAGTAGGAGGCGAAGATGAGTAACAATTACCTCCATCAGCAAGTTGGTGGGACACTTTGAAAGTGGTTGACCCAGGATTGGGTGGTTCCCAACTCACTATGGCTGAGGTTTCCTCCACATTACTAAATTTGAGGTTCTTGGGTGATTCCAGATCTAGGATGGAAAGAAAAGCTGAAATGTTCCAAAAGGCAAATGACTAACAAACTCTCACGGCAGATCTCTATAGGCTGACACAAGTTCACCTCTATCTCTATGCACAAATACAATTCTGGTCATTTGTTCACCTCTTAAAATTCACTTAAATATCTCATCCCGCAACAGAAAATCTTACTTTTGTATGTGGACACCCAGTGAAGGTCTTTCCTGCAACTGGGCAAAAGACTGTGAAACTATCAGCAGGGTATTGTTCCTTATTACCTAGAGGAGCCGTCTTTCCCGTGTCTTCTAAACCACCATGTTCTTTTCCTTCTCTGACACCATGTAATGTAACTGTGTAGAAGGTATCCGGTTGTAGGCCAGAGAGAAGGAGAGTTCGTTCTGCGCCATCTGCCGTCACGGTTTTCAGGGACCCATCTTTATCTTGGATTCCATATCGAACAATGAAGGAATCGAAGGTGCCCTCTTGAACGTCCCAGGAAAGCTGAATGGCATGTGGGCCTTGTGAAGTGATGTAGAGGTCATTAAGGACAGGGGGACCTACAGCTTCAAGGAAATCTAACAGAATAAGGAACAAAAAGAAAGTAATAGTAAAAATAAAACAAAATAACAAAGCTAAACGTGAGTAAGAAAAATATAAATAGTAAAATGAAAGGTTGAATGATAGAGGAAAAGAACGAAGGACAAAGAGTGTTTAATATAAAAATTGTGCCAAAATACATCCAATGTTTAGATGAATCGGTGGAATTTATGGGCCCTCCAGCATTAGTTGACCTAATTTTTCCACAATTGATGATATATTTCAGCAACAACTGAAGTGTTGAAGAAGGTGCCCATTCTTGAAGTACAGAAAATGGGACATACTATCTTAAATGAAAACATTTAACATACTGATGAATTACCTGTTTTAATCTCAGTGGACAAAGGTTTGCTTCTCTTCTCCCCACTTAGACCATACACATTGAATTCATACTTTCTAGAAGGCAGGAGTCCATGGACAATAGTGCTGGTGTCTTCTCCTGCAATCTGTAGCTCCCTTACTCCACCTTCAGGCTCCCGATACTGCACTATAATCCAATCAAAGGGAATCTTGCCCTCCACCGTCCATGATAACTTTACAGATTCCTTGGTCACATCAGAAGCCACCAGCTCAACTAGATGAGGGGCTGAGGATGGAGGTTCTTTTTTTGTGACTGTAGAAATAGTAGCATTACTTTAGTCCAGGGTTTCCCAAACCCAGTCCTCAGGGCTCCCCAACAGTGCAGGTTTTCCATATCTCCTTGCTGGAGCACAGGTGTATTCATTACATTGTAACAGATCCACAGGTGGTCCTAATTATGTCACATGTGATCCAGAAAACCTGCACTGTTGGAGAGCCCTGAGGACTGGGTTTGGGAAACCCTGCTTTAGTCAATGAAGGTTTACAGTACAAGGCAACTAAATTATATACAATTGACACAATCACATATATTTGATTAATAATTTAGGATAGTTTATAACATGAAAGATCCACCGGAAGTTCTGGAATATTAATTTTACATGTAGAAGGGACATACAAGCTATAGTTAGTTTTGTCAACATTCATAACATTATAGGAAATATAATCAGATGGTGAAAACAGCAGTACGTAAAAGTACTTGAGAAATGTGAAGGCTTTGCAGAGAGATAAAATGAAGAGGAGGCTACACAGACCAAAGAACTTGACATGTGTCGATGGAATTAGCTGAGGAAAGATGTCCACCAGTTTTGGAAAATAGAATGTACAGGGCAATGTCTTGTGGGGTAAATGTATCAAACTGAGAGTTTTCCGGCAGGTTTGATAAACCAATCCGATTCTAGCTATCATGTATGTAGTACATTCTAAAAAATGACAGCTAGAATCTGATTGGTTGCTATAGTCAACATCTCCATCGTCATTTTCAAACCCGCCGGAAAACTCTCAGCTTGATACATCTAACCCTTGGGCTCCATTGAGGGAGATATTGAGAAGTCTTGAGAAGATAAAGCTTATGTATGGGGTCTTCTAACAAGGAGATATCATTTTTAGATCAAGGGCCATATGGACATGGAACTAAAATGATGGTGACCTTTATTGGTTGATCTCACACTCCTGTAAATCACCAACTAGTTCAGAAGTATATACATACAAGAGATTCACACATTTTTAAACTAATCTGGTGCCTGTTTCGTGAAAGGGTCCAAGAGATGCAAGTTCATGAGCATGCTGGAGGTACCTCTGTAATCAATTATATATATATACACATGCTCTAAGAACTGAATGATCTGATGAATGTAATAGAGTTGTCATATCACAATAAGAGATTTGTATTTGGCAAAACAAACTAACAAATGGAATATTGGGTCCTACGTTTTTGCCTAATTTTTGAGCCCTTTATTGTAAGCTCTGATGGTTGCCACATTACCCGTGCTGGTTTCAGCTATAACCGCTTTGCTTTTCTTTCCTCCTGAAATTCCATACAGAATAAACTTATATTTCTTCCCAGGCTTCAAGTCTTCAACTGCCAAAGAACGCTGCTCTCCATCCAAACTAATCTCCACCGGTTTCCCCTCGGCGTCCCGGTACAGGAGAAGGAAAGAGTCAAATTCCCCTCCATCTACGATCCAGGACAGACGGAGAGACTCACTCTGGACATCAGACACAGAGAGGGACTGTAGATGTGGAGGTAGATACTTCTCTGTAGAAGAACAAACACAGGAACTCACACAAAATCAAGATTATACTGTAACAGTTCTTATCTATAGCTTTTCATATCCTTATTAAATCCTGGGTATAGTGAAATTGTTGGGAAGACACAATACTTTAGTATTTCTATCCATCTCATTTACTGACTTGAACACACTTATAATGAAAAGTAGAGGATGGTGTAGGGATCATCGTAAACTATTGAGAAAGTTTTGCTTTTGGGTTTTTCAAATGATCACATCAAAGGCAAAACATTTACTGACAAACTGAAAAGAGACTTTGACCGATCACCTGTTTATTAAAAAATGTAAGTTGCCTAATGTTTGCGTTCTCAATCAGGATCTCTGATTCCTATAACTTAAATGTTCCGTTACGCCAGTGTCCAACTAAATGAAGTTGACAAAAGCCCAATGTTTAAACCATTTGGGAGAAAGGGAAACTTCTGTTTCTTCAACTATCATCATCACCATTTATTTATATAGCGCCACTGATTCCGCAGCGCTGTACAGAGAACTCATCCACATCAGTCCCTGCCTCATTGGAGCTTACAGTCTGAATTCTCTAATATACACACACAGACAGACAGACTAGGGTCAATTTTGATAGCAGCCAATTAGCCTACCAGTATGTTTTTAGAGTGTGGGAGGAAACCAGAGCACCCGGAGGAAACCCATGCAAACACAAGGAGAACATACAGATAAGGCCATGGACGGGAATTGAACTCATGACGCCAGAACTGTGAGGCAGAAGTGCTAACCACTAAGCCACCGTGCTGCCCAACTATACAATACTATTACTAATAACATAAATTAACATTTTTGTGCATTAATCATATATTTATCACAGATTGTCTTCAAGAGCATGTAATCTCTCATAAAAATTTACTTTCAAGAATTATTACCGGGATGACCATAAATTCCACCTTGAGAGCATGTTTCAAGATGAAAACTGGTTTCCGGTTGAACGTTGCAATCTGACCATTGAATTATGGTGGTGCCAGAACTCTTATCAATCCAATCTGTTTTAGATAAAGTGGACATTTAGCAAAGTGCTTTGTATTTCATACAGAAAATCATTTTTGCTATAATGGTCTATGGAGGGTCACCTTTTTTTTTTATTCATGATCTACCCAAGAAAATTTTAGATCGTAAATATTTTTTGCAAAGTTTCTACCATGGACCTACATCTACCTGTTTCTTCTCTGTGGCATTATCACAAAGTACTATATGTTCTAAATGAAGGTTCAGATGGCCTTGTTGTGTTGGCATATATGAATGTTTGGCTCTAATAGATTTAATGGACATCACTAATTTGAAGTGGACATTTTCTATAAATACATGAATATCATACACCAAAAGTTGTCCTTGGCCTCTATTTCTGGCTCTCTCCTCACCTGTGGTGGTTTCAGCCGTCACTGGTTTACTTCTCTTTCCACTCGTTATGCCATATAAGACAAATTTATATTTTTTTCCAGGTCGTAGGTTCTTCACATCAAAGGACCTCAGATCCTCTTTTAGAGTAATTTCTTGTGGTCGACCTTCTGCGTCCCGATAATAGAGAAGAAAAGATTCAAAGCCTCCACCTGTGACCTCCCAAGAGAGATGGACGGAATCTTTGCGAATATCGGACAGTGAAAGGGACTCCAATCGAGGAGGTTGAGGTTTTTCTAGAGAACAGAGAAAGGTAACAGAATTATAATCTGTGAATCCAGATAAAACAAGAGGAAAGTAAGGAAGAGATAGAGCCATGGCCACTGAAGAGGGTAGTATTATAGAGAGATTCAGCACTGTAATATCTCAGACAGGGCAGATACCTTTCAGATTACCAACCACTTCACTAAAAATAGCTCAGCTCAACTCAACTACAAATAGTTCTAGCTGTCCTCTATCTCCTCACTGGTGCCCAATGTTCAGTGATATCACATTCATGTTGCCACCACCCCATCTATCCAATATAACTCAAGACCAGAATTTCTCAACCCTATGTCCAAACACTCCAATATAGACAATATAGAACGGTCAAATGCAGAGATTACTGGGGGGAGGGAAAGCTTTAATTTTGCTAATAGGTTGGCAGAATCAAGAATTCTAGGTGGCCACCAGCTACATTATCCCCTTGTTATGTTAAGATATCATATTCTGTCCCCACCTTACTCGTGCCCTTCCGTACCTGTGAAAACATGGATGAACTCCGGCTCGCTGTAACTCTCCCCCCAGATACCTCGGAGCTCCACAGTGTAATTAACCTCTGCCACCAGCCCAGGGATGAGGAAAGATGTCTGGTCCCCTCTCAGAGTTTCCTCTTGAATCGGGCCTCCGGGGGGCCCATATTGAAGTAAATATGCATCAAAATCACCATCCAGGGGCTCCCATGACAATCGGAAGGAATCTGGCCGGACTTCGGATACAGAAAGGGGGGAGAGGCGAGGTGGGGTGCCTCTGTCTGGTGAAGAATCTGTGCAAGGAATCAAATGAGTTCCATGGATATCAGCCAATGCTTATGCTAAAACAAACATTGTCTAAAATGAATATAAGCAATTAATTTAGTGCTACGGAATTTACTTAGCCCCATCCCTAAGATGACGACTTGGATGTAAGTAATGTTACTCAGGCACATTATAAGCACATCTTCTACAATTACATTGCTAACTGCTGAGCTGGTGAAACTCTGTCCAACATCGTAACTGGATGAACAGATTTTACTGATAATTTTTATTGTGTTGGATTCTAAACAAGATCCTAACCAGACACTAAATGTATAAAGACCTGAGTGGACACTGTAGTGTTAGCACATATGAATGGCTTAATGAGCACCTATTATCATCATCAACATTTATTTATATAGTGCCAGCAGATTCCGTAGCGCTTTAGAATTGGGAGTGTTTGCGTGGGTTTCCTCCGGGTGCTCCGGTTTCCTCCCACACTCCAAAGACATACTGCTAGGTTAACTGGCTGCTGTCGACATTAACCTTAGTGTGTATTTGGTAATATAGACCGAAAGCTCCACTGGGACAGGGAATGATATGAATGATGAAATATTCTCTGTAAATCGCATCGTACTATGTAGGCGCTAATTAAATAACTGTTAATAAATGAATATATATTCAGTGAAGCATTGCATAAAGGTTTTGGATACAATACAATATTTTAGGAGTCTAACGCCACCAGACTTACCTCTAACTACAATCTTAGGGATTAGGGAACACTTTTATTTCCTCCAATATTTAAGTTAAATCTGGTCAGATCTCTATTGCGCTTTTTAAAAGTTGATATCATAATCACTCTCACTCATCTTGTACTATATTAGTGATATATTCCACCCTTATACGAAAGAGGCTCTGGATTCTTCTGTGTTGTCTCTAAATGCAAGTCAGATCTGGGAAGGTCCTTGGAAAAGGAGGCCTTCTGGTCCACCATGGCTCAATCCATGTACTTCTATTTCAATGGTACCAAGTCCCAAGTAGAATTGCACAGATTGTGCTTTTGTTATTTTTATTCTATTTGTTTTATTACTTTTTTTTATTACTTTTCTTACATACAGGTCCTATTTGCTTGATTTTAAACTCCATACAATCTCTAATATCAACCTCCAAAAACACTCAGAGGAAGCATTATTAAGTCATCAAACGGTGGTGGTCAACAGAACGAAACAAAAACAATTTTCATATTTACTTCCACAAAAACAGACTATTGCCGAGACATGGAGTTGTTCTTCCATAAACCTCATAGAAGTATAAAAAAAACAGTTAACTGGACAAAGGTTAATGAAAGCTCCCTGCTATTCTCAAACACTCACAACAATTTGTTGAAGATAAGGTTGATGAATTTGTTACTTTTTTTTCCTTCAGAAATTAGATGAGTCAATTCTATTCATATAGTTTGCTAAATATAGTTATATCTTGGTGTCATGAGCATATCAAATCATCGTCATCAATCATTGTGATCAATCCTCGTCATCAATCATTGTCATCATTCATGGTCATCAATCATGGTCATCAATCATGGCCATCAATCATGGCCATCATTCATGGTCATCATTCATGGTCATCATTCATGGTCATCATTCATGGTCATCATTCATGGTCATCATTCATGGTCAAAAATCATCGTCATCATTCATGGTAATCAATCATGGTCATCATTCATGGTCATCATTCATGGTTATCATTCATGGTCGTCAATCATCGTCATCAAGCACCACAGAACTCTGCAGCAGCAAAATACAATCACATATCAAAATAGAAGTACTGGCTAGGTTGAAGAATGAGGTGCAGACGTAATAGGTACAGAGGGACCTGAGCATGAAAGCTTACAGTCTAGATGTTGTATCCAATATTCTTTAACTACACTTCCTGCGTTCTATCACGCTACTATCATTTCTTATTTTTTTCTCCTTTTCCATGAGAGTGCTTCATGGCGGTCAAGACCACCTGGAGATTACCTTAAAGAAACCATGTGAAAATATTAATTTATCATAACAACCTTTAAATTGACTCTGTGTGACCATACTTGTTGCATTTGAACAAAATCCCCAATAAAATATGTTGAAATAATAGATAATACAGTTTTTCTATACACATCTTTCATAACTCTATATCCGAAAGTTGACCTCAAATGCAAAATAAAAAAGGCAATTCATGAGGACAGGAATAGAGAGAGATATTTAAATATCCCTTTTTTATTTAAAATGTTCCCCTCTCCCCTACATACTTTGGCAGGATTTACTGTAAGTCTTACTGCCAATTTAGCTTGTTTGAACATGAATAAGTCAGGGAGAGGGTAAGTGACAGACAGAAATTTGCTTGTCCCAAAATTCCGCGGAGCACAAAATGTGAACTTAACGTTCATAAATAACAGCTGCTTTATTTTCTCACAGTGGGCTAGATTTTTTTTTATCATTAATTTTGTATTAACAGACAAACATCCCAAACGACTTCCTAAATAGGGTTAAAACCTGCACAAGCAACAAATTATCTAATAAGAAACAACATTTTGTATATGATTGTTTTGTAAATAACTTGGGGTTTTCTAATAATCTCTTTGCGTGCAAAAGAAAATTAAGCATCTCCCCAGCCCCTTTGTATTACACCACGGTTTGTTCAAATGCAAATTAGCATTTTTTAGTTCACATGAGGCCCGAGATGTGTTTTATGGGAACAGCTCACCCGCTTCTAGTTTCATCATCGCCTATTGGCTGTGGTGTCAGTACCCTTGCACCCTGCTCCCATACCGCTGCAATTAGGGGAGATGATGAGGAAACAATACCCTACAACTGCCCCCATAACGGAGAGGTGCGTGTAAGTGTGGGCTAACAATAGGGGGAATGGAAAATTGAAAATATTCAAGGAATGGTGGAAGGTCCCCAAATACTGACCAAGCTTATTAATACATATCCCCTGTTTAAATTCAAAACAGAACAAGCACCAAGGGGTTAATGCGGAGAGTGATATGTGCCAGTGTGTGTAGCGTATCTGGTGTGAAACTGCTTTGCCCGTGCCCAGCACGAATATGAGGCTATACAGACTCGCTTGATCCTGGCACTTACCCCTGCATGCGCCTGGAGAGGCAGAAAGGGGCTGTATGACTGAGGGCAGTAAAGGCGCATTCACGTAAATGTAGCTCACGCAGACCAGCCAAAGCGTGCACATGCCCCTGTTAGGAGGTGCAGCCTTGGCACCTGCTGTAGGATCCTCGCTGATGATGACTTATGGAAAACCGTGCATGTTTTTTTTAAGAGTAATTTATTCCTATTTTGCAGCCAACTCTGCATCAGATTCCAAATTACACAGCATTTCCCTATGATACGTTGCAACACTGAAAAACAGGGTTTTTTTTAATGTGGAAAATGAAAACAGGATATTTTTGGGATTAACAAATTTCAAAAAAGCCCCAAACACTGACAACCAGAAACCTGAGTGACGCAGCAGATTTAGATTTAAACATAGAAAACGTCACTGGCACAACGGACTTCAACTGTTTGCAACTATATTATATACTGTAAACTCCCTAATTAACCTTGTTAAGATTTGCACAGTCGTTGCCATGGACAAGATGGCACTATCTATATTTTGCGATGACAGATGCAAAACTAGTTTTAACAGCCACATCTGGCAGCTGTCCGTATGCACTAAAATGAATGACCTTTTTCTGGTGGAATGTCAACAAAAAATTCCTTGGTAAACATTCACTTGACAGAATTAACAAGAATTTTCCTAAAGATGAAGCCGGCTTAATCCTCAAATTGTATGTACTTGCAATAATGAATAGTAAGTGCATTATGAATCATGCACCATTAACTGCGGTCTAAAAGGTCTCTTTAGCATGTGTAATATGCTGTATACATTATGCTTCTCATTTACGTAGCACAAAATAGCTGTGGGGCTCTGCAGAATTCTCTCTGGTAGTGTCACCTCCCTCTATTTCATCCAAAGCACATGGGTTTATGGAACAATGGAAGGAATACCTCCCAACTGTCCTGATTTTAGCGGGACAGTGTCGATTTTAGATCTCTGTTTCACCCATGAACATGTTTGTCCTGCAGGTCAAAATGTTAGGGTAAGGAGAAGTATCTAATGGGTAGCCTAGTGACTTACAATGCTAGGTAGCCTAGTGACTTACAATGCTAGGTAGCCTAGTGACTTACAATGCTAGGCAGCCCTCAGAGCGCGTGACCAAGCCCTGTTGAGCCATAACCACGCCTCCTTTTGTGATGTGACTCCGCCTCCTGTCCCGCTGCCAGAGACAGACATATTGGGAGGTATGGGAAGGAGTTAGGGCGTTCCTTGCAAAAGGATTATTGCAAAATAATTGAAATGAGGTAATGGGATGTTGAGAGGGCATATTTTCAGGGGCGTTCCTTGTTTTGTGGGGGGACACGGACCCATTTCCCTCAGTAAAAGGACTTGATTTTTGGTGTTGGTGGAGATCTGGGAGTATATTTACTAAACTGTGGGTTTGAAAAAGGGGAGATGTTGCCTATAGCAACCAATCAGATTCTAGTTATCATTTTGCAGAATGTACTAAATAAAAGATATGTAGAATCTGATAGGTTGCTGTAGGCAACTTCTCTATTTTACAAACCCGCTGGAAATTTGCAGCTTGATACATTTATCCCCTAGAATCTGATTGGTTGCTATAGGCAACATCTCCACTTTTTCAAACCCTCAGTTTAGTAAATATACCCCCTGGTCACATTATAAGTTTATAGTTGTATTTCAGTGAATAAGCACTTTGTTGACTATAAAAACATAGTTTCAAAGAAACAAAAGTATGTCATGTAATAAAGACAATCAGTGACGTCATGTCATTCCGTGCCGCTAGGCCACACCTTCAAGCCATTGTGTTGTGAAAGAACTACTACATAGGAATAAGACCGACAGGAAAGCTCTGGGAGTAAATAGGTGGAACAGAGAAAATGAGAGTCACACTCTACTGAATAGAGTGCTCTGCAAACAGACTTTGTAACATCTACATAGAAAATAGTCCTATAATTGGTATATTATTATAGATTTAATAAGAGTCTCCATTAGACAAAACAAAGACAATATAAAAATAGAAAAAGAGTGTCTATAAGAGAGGCCGACCTCTTGCCTGGACAAGCATTTGCAATTCTTATTACACTCTATTCAGCATTCTTTTCTAGGGCCTGTACTAGCTTTACATCTCTCTAGCATCACATATGTGCACTGGCAGATGTGTTTATTCATCACAAATGGATTAACAGGCTGGACCGAAACTCACAGCAAAGAAACATCGTTCTCCAATAGAAGATAAAATAGATGTAAGGGAGGATTTACAACTATTTTGAACTGAGGTTACGTTGGGTGCGGCTGAAAAGCGCATCACGTGTCTGCCAAATTTAGCTAAATCAATGTGATTGATAAGTACAAGATGTGCAGTCAGTGTGTACGCGGATTTGAGAAAAGCTAAACACTGCGAAGGCTGGTTTCCTCGGAGGGGCGGACGAGTCTCTGGTTCTGTTTGTCGTGTGCTAAGAGATTAGTCATCGCAAAGCTATCTATTTACTTGTAACAAAAGCAACAATAATATTGTTGCGGGTTTGGGATTCCCCAAGAGCTGGTTGATTGACGGTCTGTAATCAACACTGTCCTGCTCCATTATGTCAGACGAGGGTTGCAGCTTGACTTCCATCAACTCTATAATTACTCCATTACTAGATCACCAAATCCATTGACCATATGTATGTTTGTACCGTAAGCCGGCTATGACGTAGGACAAAGACTATGGGTGAGCGGAAGGGGCAGCTGCCTTTGATGCAAAGAGGCTCAGCCTTGATTATAATTCTTTCCTTCTACAAATTAACAGAGACTACTCCGTCAATGTAAAGTCTTCACCTGATCAGTATCAGCAAGGGCTTTTCCATGTTGTTTTTAGTTTAATTTAAGCCCCACAACTTTGCTATGCAGTGATTGGGTTTATGATTGGAGGCCTGAAGGGACAGTCATGGCCCAACATCATTGCCTTTAGTGTGGAAACATTTTGTCCTTACGTTGCTGTCCAACAGTGGATCATTAGAATATCATAATCAAACCCTCATTACTATCCCAACATAAATCCATCAGTGAATACAACATAAATGTGTTCCGATACTACAGAAGAACATAAATATACAGCCAGTATTACATAACTTAAACATTACTATGCTAACAAAAGACGCACAGTACAACAGCATATTAACTGTTAACGAGACATTGGTATACAACCAGCAGGTCAACACTAGACAACTCCTACACCATTAGTAGAACATAAGTACACTAACAACAGACCATCACTAAAGAACCAATATACAACCAGCATATCATGCCTACACTATCCTTAAACAAGTGACATAACGTGACTAGACCACACAAGCAGACCATCAGTAGAACACTGATGTAGGACCATACTGGAATATCTCGGTGCCATCAGTAGATCATTAGATGATCACTATAACATCAGAAGAAAATCATTGTACAGCCTAAACTATGAATAAAACAACTGCATGCGGTCAATAAACAATCCATACAGCCTCTGTATGCCATCAGCAGATAATCGTTACAACATCTCTATGCCATCAGTAGATCATGAGGACACCTCTATGTCATCAATACATCATCATAACAACATCTCTATGTCATCAGTAGATCATGAGGACACCTCTATGTCATCAATACATCATCATAACAACATCTCTATGCCATCAGTAGACTATTAGAACATATCTTTACTCTCCATAAATCATCATTACAACATATGTATGTCATGAGTAGATCACTAGAACCTATCTATGCAATCAGTAGATCATTAGAACATGTCTATGTCCTCAGTAGATCATTACAACATCTGTGTCATAAGTAGATCATTAGAACATGTCTATGTCCTCAGTAGATCATTACAACATCTCTGTGTCATAAGTAGATCATTAGAACCTAGTTATTCAATCAGTAGATCATTAGAACATGTCTATGTCCTCAGTAGATCATTACAACATCTCTATGCCATCAGTAGATCATTAGAACCTATCTATACAATCAGTAGATCATTAGAACATGTCTATGTCCTCAGTAGATCATTTCAACATATCTATGTCATCAGTAGATCATTAGAACATATCTATACAATCAGTAGATCATTAGAACATGTCTATGTCCTCAGTAGGTCATCATTTCAACATCTCTATTCCACCAGATCATTACAACAAGTATATGTCATCAGTAGATTATTAGATCACATCTATGCAATCAGTAAAACACCTCTATGTCCTCAGTAGATCATTATTACAACATATTTATGCCCCCAGTATATTATTAGCACACCAATGTGTTATCAGTAGATCATTAAAATATCTTTATGTCATCAGTAGATCATTTCAACATATCTGTACTCTTCATAGATCATCATTACAACATCTATATGTCATCAATAGATCATTAGGACATATCTATGTAATCCGTAAATCATTAAACCATGTTTATGCTCTCAGTATATCATTATTACAACATCTCTATGCCCTCGGTAGATCATTAGAACACCTACATGCACTAATTATACAATCATTACAACATACCTATGCTATCAGAAAATCATTAGAATATATTTATCCCTGCAGGAGCTCATTAGAACACCTCTATATTCTCTGTAAATCATGATAACAACATCTAAGTTGCCTCAGTAGATCATGATTAAAACATCTCTTTGCCATCTGTATGTCCTCAGTATTTCATCATTACAACATCTCTATACCCCCCGTACATCGTCATTTACAACATATGTATGCCATCAGTAGATGATCATTACAATCTCTATGCCGTCGGCAGATGATGATTACAGAATAACTATGTCATTAGTAGATCATTAGAATATATATCTATATATATATGCCATTAGTAGATCATTATTACCACATCTCTAAGTCATTGGTACATATTTCCAATATATATATATATATATATATATATATATATATATATATATATATATATATATATATATATATATATATATATATACAGGGGTAAACGCAGGATTTGTAGAGGGTGGTTTCCACACCACACCGCCAGTAGTGGGCGTTACCAGCAAGCATGGTATATAATTTTAGACAGTGCTTGGCTGCTCTCCAACTCTTCCTATCCATATAATATACATACTGCGTGCACTACTGTTAGGTGCACGCAGCTCTCCCTTTTCAAGCAGAGCCGTGTGAAGCGGGAGCAGGGTCCACCCACCTCAATTATACAGTGCCCCAGGCTTGGAAGGAGTTTTCCAGACACTAGGAAATCCCCCCTCGGTTTGCCTATGACATGACATATATATATATATATATATATATATGTCATCAGTAGATAATTAAGATGTCTTATGCCCTTAGTAGATCATCATTGTTGCATATCTATTTCTTCAGTAGAATGTCATTACATCTTTATGTCATCAGAAGATCATTAGAACACCTCTAATCCATCATATACACTGTCAGTAGATAATCAGAGCATCTCTGTCACCAGTAGATCATTACTACATCTCTGTGTCAACAGCAGATCATCATTACTACATATCAATGTCACCAGTAGACCATCAGGACAAGTGTCGGATGGAGTGGTGTAAAGCACACCGACACCGGACTGTGGAGCAGTGGAAACGTGTTCTGTGGAGTAACGAATCACGCTTCTCTGTTTGGCAGTCAGATGGGCGAGTCTGGGTTTGGCGGATGTCGGGAGAACGTTACCTGCCTGACTGCATTATGCCAACTGTGAAGTTTGGTGGAGGAGGGATAATGGTAGGGGGCTGTTTTTCAGGGTTTGGGCTAAGCTTCTTATCTCCAGCAATCTTAATGCCACAGCATACCAAGTCATTTTGGACAATGCTATGCTTCTAACTTTTTGGCAACAATTTCAGGAAGGCCCTTTTCTATTCCAACATGACTGTGCCCTAGTGCACAAATCAAGGACTACAAAGACATGGTTTGATGAGTTTGGTGTGGAAGAACTTGACTGGTCCGCACAGAGTCCTGAACTCATTCACATCGAACACCTTTGGGATGAACTGGAACGGAGATTGTGAGCCAGGCCTTCTCCTCCAACATCATTGCCTGACCTCATAAACACTCTATAGAATGAATGGTCACAAATTCCCACAGAAACACTCCAACATCTGGTGGAAAACCTTCCAAGTAGAGTGGAAGCTGTTATCACTGCAAAAGGGGGACCAACTCCATATTAAAGTATATGTATTTGAATACAATGTCATTACAGTCCCTGTTGGTGTAATGGTCAAGCGTCTGAATACTTTTGTCCATATAGTGCAGGTTGAATGTATTCCGTAAACAAATATGATTTGGAAACTACAGTACCTATTCTACCAGCTACTCCTGGAGCATAAATACACATTTTATGTTACTTTCTGATTGAATATTCCTCCATACCTGTTGTCACCTCCTCTGTTAGTGGACGTGATAGCTTCCCTCCCCGAATACCATATAGTGACACTGAGTATCTGGTGTTCTGACTCAGATTCTGTAATGTCACTTCCCGTTGATCGCTGGGAACAGAAATCTCTTGTGTCCCCCTGCTGTCAGTCACGTCCTCGTAACGGATCAGGAAGGATTCAAAGACTCCCGTCTTGGCCTTCCACACCAACGTGATGCTGTCACTTGTGACCTCTCGCACTTGCAGGCCCCCCAGTGGAGGCGTTGCTACACTGGGTCTTCGGGTAACTGGACAAATAAAAGTAAGGTATTTAATTAGGATACAGCATAAATCAAACCCAAGGTATAAGAAGCTACTAAAGGCTAGATTTACTAAGCTGTGGATTTGAAAAAGTGGGGGTGTTGCCTATAGCAACCAATCAGATTCTAGCTTTCATTTATTTAGTACTTTCTACAAAATGACAGCTAGAATCTGATTGGTTGCTATAGGCAACATCCCCACTTTTTCAAACCCGCAGCTTAGTAAATCTAGCCCTAAGTGTCACGAAACAGACATTAAGTCCCTGTTTTGGAGGTCTTATGCAAGGCAAGATTATGTCCCCTGCAAAATATATGTGGTTTCAAATAGGCTATTGCATCTCTGTAACTCTGTGATCATTGTACTTTATAAAAGAATGTCGGTCTTGTACTATATGAAAAGACAACTACACAGTGCAGTTAATATTCTCATTGAACTCTGGATACACTCTATGGGCTAGATTTACTAAGCTGCGGGTTTGAAAAAGTGGGGATGTTGCCTATAGCAACCAATCAGATTCTAGCTGTCATTTTGTAGAAGGTACTAAATAAATGAAAGCTAGAATCTGATAGGTTGCCATAGGCAACATCCCCACTTTTTCAAACCCGCAGCTTAGTAAATCTAGCCCTATGTCTGATATGCTATATGTTCTTATTCTGAGATTTTTGCACCTTGCTGGCTGTAATATGTTGGTCATTGTTGAGTATACAGTAAAATGCTGGTCACTGCAGGCGATAATATGCTGGTCATTGCCTGAGGTTCATGCTGTGGCATACACGGTTTCTGAGACACATGACCTTAAGTGGAAACATGGTCTAAAAATTTGCTGTGTTAATATGTGCAACAATTAATATAATTTCTGTATATAGATTTACAGCTAATTGGCAAGTTAACATGGAAACAGTTACCAACTAATTCCCATGGACAGTTCCGTGTTTTAAAGATTTGTCCGCAGAAATGGTTTGACCAACTGCACAATAAAATTAATATTTTTCTGCATGTAGATGTAATTGTTACAAGCCATTGTTATAATATACAAACTCAGTAAACATGGGAGTTGTAGCACTCCAGTATTGGGGGTGTTGTGCTTGGATTCACAGCATTATTTTGTCATCGGAAATTATTTTAAAATAGGGGCATGTAAGGAACGGTAAAATACTTATTTGGCTCTTATAGTCGAGTCTGAGTCTCACATGTAAGACGTCAATAGGAGCGAGGAGTTTGATATTACTGGTTGAAATTCATATTTAGGGACAATGAACCAAGAAAGAAGCTTAGTAACAGAAAATGAGACTCAGGAATCAGACACAATAAGGAGAAATGGTTGATGCTGAGATTCAGATATCTGGGGCTAGATTTACTAAGCTACGGGTTTGAAAAAGTGGGGATGTTGCCTATAGCAACCAATCAGATTCCAGCTTTCATTTATTTAGTACCTTCTACAAAATGACAGCTAGAATCTGATTGGTTGCTATAGACAACATCCCCACTTTTTCAAACCCGCAGCTTAGTAAATCTAGCCCCTGGTGACAAAAGAGTAAACGCTGTTTGAGAACAGATATGGGGAGAGGATAGATTTACCTGGTGTTTTCCCAGTTGTGACGTCAACTGGAGGCGTTGGGTGTGTGGTCACCTCAACTTGCTTTTGGGTGGGGGGAGCGGTGGTGGGTAACAGAGCTGTCAGTAAGGATGAAATGAGTATTATTTCTTGTGCCTTTTACATAAAACATTCACCAAAATTTATTATCCGTCTTCCTTATCTTTGCTACAATCCATCCATTGCATGCTACCCCGTTGCCACCCTCTACTATCGCCACATCTATTGATTGTTTTACAGATTTATTAACGGCTATAAATCCCATGCTCACCCATCATAAAATACATGCAGAACGTGTGCACAATAACATGCTACAAAGCAGTGAGCAAATATTGTTATGTATGTGTGTGTGTACATTTGCACCTTTATAAGGCACCCAGACACACACACACAAATATATATTAGTAGTTTATGTTATATATACATATATTGTGATTAGTTCTATGTATATTAGACATAAACTGAGATTATAGAGTGCACTTATATATATATATACTGGAGAACATACATATATAAGAGTAATGACAGATTGACACAGAAAGCATACAATATAGATCTGTCATTAGCATATATATATATCATACATTCATGTACACAGACACATTCTTCCGTCCACCACTACTTCACCATGCATGTTATAAATATACACGTATGCTTGTGTTGAAATATAGACTATACAAAAACAAGCACTCGTGTATATTCATATTTATACACACATATTCACATACAGTTCTCTCGTGTACATCATTCTTTGACAATATGATATATATACATTTGTGTGTTCACATTGCCTGAAGGGTAAAGGCGTTATCAGCAGGTCAGACGCGGTGTCATTTGGCCAAACGGTGAACACACAGCGAGCGGCAGAGGGAGAGAGAAGCCTGTGAGGTAAAACTGTGGCGTTATTAATCCGTGAGTGGTTGAAGGATAACAGAGTGATTGGAAAAGGAATAAGAGTTGAGGAAAGTGGTAGCGGAAGGGAAGGAAGAGTGAGCGTCGAGAGATGTTGAGTATAAAGAAGACTCATAATGGGTTTCTGGATGAAATAAAAAGGTATGATTCTATAGGATATTATAAAACAGTTATATATAGTTTTTGACGTTGTTAGCAATAATAGACACTCTCTAACACAAATTTAGAGATTTAGCACCATTCTAATAGTTAATAAACACTTGCCGCCTACACACAGTGGAATGGTCCATCTCCTGGCTTAACCAAAAACTCATGATAATGCGGCCAATTAGGAACTAGGTACAAAATGCCTCAGTGTGATGTCCCTGGATCCTAATGAATGGATTCTCATGAACGTTGGTTTAGTGGCGTGCTTCAGTTACATCACTGATGCCCAGTGGATGGATAGGCTAAATTCTGGTGTGTGTTGGGAGTTATGTGGACTGCATCAATGCTCAGAGGAATGTAGCCCAGGACTGAACAACCAGTGGCTCTCCAAGTGTTGTGGAACTAGAGGACCCATCATACCAAGCCAGCTATCAGCTGGCAAAGCATGCTGGGGCTTGTAGTTTCACTACACTTGGAGAGCAACTGAAGGTCCAGGCTTGATATACCTAATCCATTTACTAAGAATGATTGACAACTCTGAGTACAAATATACTCAGTCAGAAAGCCTCAGTTATGTCACTGTTGCCCAATGCATTGGCTGCATTCTCATTAATATAGTTCAGTTCTGGGCCTCAGTGATAATTCTGGTCCACAGTAAGTTTGTAGGCTTTATTCTGATGAATATTGGTTCGTCCCACAAATTTGCCGTTTGTAGGCCATGGTACACTGTAGAACAGGAGCACACCTAGAACTGTAGCTTTGGGAAAGGAAAGAGAATGTAATTACAAAACTTCCTTTCTGGTGCTAACATAGAATTAGCTATGCATAGTTTTATAAATAAGGGGACCATGATGTAAGGGGAGGTAAGTAAAGCTGATAAGGCAAAATGGGTAAAGACTTATAACCAAATGGAAAACAATAAGCATGGATAATAGAAAGTAGACAGTAATGTAACTGAAAGCTAAAGAATAAAAAAAAAAAAAAAAGAATTGTAGAAGACAAAAAAGAGACAGAATCAAAGGAATAGCGAACAACACAACACACTATGAGATCATTAAAAGAAAAGAGAACAAGATCATTAGAATAGAAGATGAAAGGTTCCAATATTAAGCAGTCCTACAAGAAGGGGGAGAAGACACAGCGAAATAATCATTCCATCCCCCCCATGACAGAACCCACACATTAATAATTCCTAAATCTGCAAAAGAGTGGCATTGTAAAGGAAGTGAAAAGCTGATGAGCTAGTGGGCAGTCAGTAGGACATCTAATTATCTAACCCAACCCAGCTCCTCACTTTTTTCTATGGCCTAGCTTGCCCAGTACCTGTGTCAGCCACCAGTGAGTAGGACTTGGATGAGCGGCCCCTCAGCATCCCATGGAGATCAATTCTGTAGCTGGTCCCTGGGGCTAAATCCCTGATTTCCACCTGCCTGACTCCTCTATCCACCTCCATTTGGTTTGGAGAGGCAACAGCAGTTGGTGGCCAAGGACTATAAATTATTTTTACCTTGTCCCACAGAAAACCAAGACCTTCTAATGATACCACAAGGCTAGTTGGACTTTTCTGTTGAATGCTGGGTCTTCCTTGAGCCCCAGGACTTGGTACTTTCAACAAAATTGGGCTTCTTTGGGGGTCAGTTTGATCTTGTTCCTCACCAGATCCTAGAATTTTATTAATTACTAATGATTTTTCTTCACTTTTATGAATTACAGGCTCTGTATCTTCTGTAAAGATCTCACGGTTTGGAGAATTCCCATCCACTGTCTCTTTGTGTATTCTTTCCTTCCCATGTACTTCTTGTTTTGTGCTAGGCTTAAGGGGGACTTTCTTTCTAGGTTGAGTTGGCTGTTTCTTGGGTATTACAGACCCTTCTTCCATTTCTTTCTTTACAATGGTCTCTGTCTTTATTCCTGGCTTAACTTTATGATGCAGAGGAGTTTCAACGGTGCTATGCTCTCGTTTTTCTTCTTTACTGACACCCGGAATATGATCAACATTCAATGTTCCAATTTGTGTGATAGAGCTCGTTAGTGTCTTTTCTCTGGGTTGTGTAGTAGGCCTTTCCAAAATGCCTGTTTTAGAGGATATTTCATATTCTTTATCAAAAGATCCTGGTGATACTTTTTCCACCTCTACTTCCATATCTGACTTTTCTACCCTTTCATCCTGCTTTTGCTCTTTTTTGCTTTTTGGTAAAGTAGTCTTTTTTGGAGGTGGTAAATTCTTTGCTGGCAGTTTACTTTTATCTACTGCAGGTTTAGAAGGCATAGTTTTTGATGAGTCCACTTCGATCACCCTTTTTATTTGGTCTTTTGAGAGACGTGCTTTATCTATGTCATCTAGATTTTCATCTGTAACTTCAGAGGTTGAAATGTATTTATCTACTGTCAATGTCACTGGAGTATCTATTTCCTCCACAATTTTTACATTTGGAGCAATGGAGTCCGGTCTTCTAACCAACACAGATCCCCCTTGTATCTTATGTATACTATCAGTAGTATTGCCTAAACTTTGCACTTGGTTGTCACTGATGGGACTTCCTATACTCCCTTGCAACCGAGACGACCCTACGGGTTCGGTATTTCCTGTGGCACCTGGAGTTTTTTGAGGAAGACGGTCATACACCATTCCTGTAAAACTTTGCGGCTTCCATTTCACCAAGTAAAGAAATATTGCCTGGGCCACAGATTCCACGGTCTGGTTGACCTTTAGAGGGTAAGAGGTAGCCCGGAGGTAACTCTCTAAACGCTGAATAAATGTTCCATTGTATATAGAGAGCTTTTCTGGTAAGTTTTCAATTACAGTCTTCATGAGGGGTCCCCATGTCCTGGTTTGGTTCTTAGTTCTTGCAGCAGACTCTGTTACGCCATCACGACCTTGCACCACCGTTGTCACATTGTGGAATCCTTTATCCTCCTCTCTACCTACAACTTTTCTTCTGGAGGTGGTTACAATCCTATTTACTTTGACTAATGTGGTAGTGTGCATTCTTGTTCTTGCAGCGTCGTCTAGGTCATCTTTTATGTTTCCCTCATTTTTAACTTCTGACTCTCCAGTTTCAGAACTACTTTCCACTGAAGTTTCTGGTGTCATCTCAGTTTTTGGGACATCCAGACGATTCTCACGTCCAGAGAGTGGTGATTTATCGTGGATGTGTTCATCTTGAGGTGCACCCTCTGGATGAATCATGCTTTGTTCTCCATGACTACCAGATTTTGTTACAGACTTCATTTTTGAGGACTCAAACTCCAAAAGCTTTTTAGCAACACTGGACGAATCTGGCAAACGTCCACTGCCTGGAACTTTAACTTTAGAATGGATGTTTGTGGTTTGGTGCACCCTTTTCGGATGAATTGTCACTTCTTTTTCTTGTTCATGTAAGTGGATTGTACTTTCTTTTGTAGATGGCTCAACATGGGTAATGTTCTTTGTGAACATCCACCTCTCCACTTTGATGCTAGGTAAGTTGTCTCTCCTATCAAATGGCCTTACATTTTCCAAATCACCCTCTACCCTCCCACTTCCAACCCCAAATTGGTCTTGGCTATGTGTTGACTTTTCTGACGGATATTCTGAATCCTCAGTTTCATGGTAAACATCCACCACACTTCCATCTTTCCGGTGATGTGTTTTATATATAGTAGTGATAATAGTTGTAATGTTTTTTGTTGTATATACAACACTGCTCCCCTTTGGGTTTTCTGTAATTATCTCTTTAATTTCTCTTGTCAGACTTTTATCTTCTCCTCCATGAGAAAGGTCTTTTTTAGGTAACGTAGGGCGAAATCTAGTTTCCTGTATTGAAGACTCTAGATTCCCAGAGGTTTCAACAGTTTGAGAGGTCCCCACTGATCCATGGTCTACGCGTTTCTCCTCAACAGTCTGACGTTTTCGTTCTTCTCCAGCTAGTAAAGCACCAAATTAAGAAGATTAGAGTTACCCTATTTGTATTCAAAGCTAGGATGAGACTATATAAGTGAAATTCAGAAATAAAACAGTTCTGTAAAGTCAAAGTGATGTTAACAGTGTGTGCTGTGTATAGCAAGCCTTCCTAAAATGTGCTGGAATGTTGAGGAGTTAGAAACATGATGATCTTGGTGAAACTGTCATAAGGAAAAAAACATTTAATTGGTGTAGGATTAACGTTGCACTTTATCTAATCAAATACTATATGGGACTTAAGTTAAGTAATGTCATCATTATGTCTTAGTATAAGGTGTAAGAATTGTGATGACAGGCTTAGGGCCCGATGCAGAGTTGAACGCAATTTGGGTGTAATTTACGGGCCAAAAATGAGCGCACAAAATAATCGTACTTCAGCCTAGATTCGTCCAGCTCTGCATCTGCAGTATCTGCGTCAGATTTACAGCAAGCGTACTTAAATACACATACGCAAAACCAGGTCGTAAGCGCAATAGAACTTTGCAAACATTTCTTTTCATAGGGAACAATGCATTTGTTATTAGGCTTCGTGTAATACAGCCGATATAACCTTCCTTCTTGCGTATGCAAGTTAACAAAAACAATTTTGTTTTAACTATAGATGCACAAAATCCTAAAATATATGTATGATCAATGAAGAAAGCACTTCAGGAGGTAAATGTATCAAGCTGAATGTTTTGAAAAATCTAAGAGGTAGGTGAATATAGTCATATATAGTCCATCCAGGTCTCACAGGTCTCCTGGTTTAATGAGGACCGTACCATTTGTTTACAAAGTGCATGTTTTATTTTCCTAACATTCACTCCTGAGGATAGATTTACTAAACTGTGGGTTTGAAAAAGTGGAGATGTTGTCTATTACAACCAATCAGATTCTAGTTATCATTTATTTAGTACATTCTAAAAAATGATAGCTAGAATCTGATTGGTTGCTATAGTCAACATCTCCACTCAAACCCTCCGGAAAACCCTCAGCTTCATACATTTACCCCCAGAGATGAAATGGCAATCAGCCTGTCAGAGGCAGTTAGCTCGTGCTGGCGATTGTCATTATCATAAGCGTGCATTTGCCTAGGGGCTGGTGGACGTAATACGGATTTCAAAGGCGTACTTGCGTTTGTGTTCAGGTCTGTATAGGCACGCAATTCCGTGAAAGCGTCTTTGCTGTACCCGGCCTACCTTAGGATGCCACGCCCCTCCCACGATGCACCTCTTCAGACGCAAGCAGGGGCAAGCATTGATACGTGCAACTCTGCATAGATTTAGATACTTGCATTTTTGTTGTGGGCATGCGCAGAGCAAATTCACGCAATTTACGAAACACAAACGGGCGTACGTTCAACTCTACATCGGGCCCTTCGTCTCTTTAGAAATTAAGCAAGCTCCTCTTTTGACTTGGTTATTGAGTTTTTCTTATTTATCTCATAATACAAGACTTTAAGGTTAATCTGCAACCTTTGGCTTTCCAGATGTTGTGGAACTACAACTTCCAGCATCCCCTGCCAGCTTCTGGCAGATTCTGCTTTCACTTAATATTGGGATATTCTTATTTTATCCCATAATACAAGACTTGAAAGCAGGCGTACACACCCGCTTGTCCTCCAGCTGCCGGGGCCAAATCTTCTCGTGCTGGGACCTGTCGTTTCACAATAGCTGGGGAGCCTTGGGTTACGGCAATATTGTGATAAAGTACAATAGAACGATTTAATTGGCTTAGACACCTGACACTAAAGACCAATGCACATGTTTTAAATATTCGAAATATTCACAAATCAGGAATAATAAGGAGAGGTTACAGCTGCCGTTGCATAGCGATGAAAATCTGCAAGCAGAAATGTTTTGTGCTGAAATAAAGTCAAATATTAGTCTTGTCCAAAACGTCTCGCGAGATCCTTGATTGGCTGCAACTGGAAGCAGAAAGATCGGTCATACAACGTTAATACAATAATTTATTCTTCATAGTTCATCTCACATTTATATACATAGGTCTGATCTTCATTGTACCCCTCCCCTATGTCTATGATCCACTCACCCGTCATCCTTTATCTATCGCACTTATAGTACTGCACTCACTCTCCATCTCTCCACTTCACTCATGCCGCAACTCTTTCACCACCCCCCATCCCCCCACCTCTACTCCCCTTGTTTCACCTGTAATTCCAGTGGTCTCGGTATCCTGACTCTGTTCCTCTCCTTTCTCTGCTCTCAGAAGAACTCTATACTCCGTCCCTTCTTCCAGGCCTGTTACCCTGATCCTGTCTCCCTTCCCGATGACCCTCAATTTCCTCTCCTTGCCACTCGGATGAATGAGCGTGACAATATATCGATCAGGAAGGGTAAGAGGCCTCTCCCATCTTAATAGTAAAGAAGAAGAGGAGACTTCTGTCACACGGAAGCCACGTGGAGTCTCAATCTCTAAAAAGAGAAAAAAAGAAAAAGAGAAGGACACACATAAAAGCATAATTAAACTTCGCACATCTAGGCGAGACGTAACACTAATCACGTACCACTGATGATGTCTACTCTTGTCCCCTTACATTAAGACTCTTGAGTTGAAAACCGGGACAGCGGTTTGACAAGGAGTCTACGTAATATTTATCTGCAACCACTTGCTTCATTTCGGGTGCCAAATACAACAAAACATCTAGAGAAAACAGTTCCCACAAATTCTAATAATAAAAGTTCATCAGGGGTCTTGAAGTCTGGAAAAATACGCACTGAGTTTAATATTTCATGTTCCAAATATGAGACCTGTTGGAAAATGGGGGACATGTTGGATGTGTAACAATCTAATAACTGCTTTATAATTTCCCTGTTGGATTTCTGGTACAACTAATTCTGATGTTCAATGGTTAACTGCAAACCATAATAGGCTTTGTCTGTCAAGTTCTCAGGAATTCCTGTTTCATTGACCACGGTTTACCAGAGATGCGTTGTGGTGATATCTTTCTGTATCTAAGAGGTAGGTGAATATAGTCACATATAGTCCATCCAGGTCTCACAGGTCTCTTGGTTTAATGGTGACCATACATTTTGTTCACAAAGTGCATGTTTTATTTTCCTAACATTCACTCCTGGGGATAGATTTACTAAACTGTGGGTTTGAAAAAGTGGACATGTTGTCTATAGCAACCAATCAGATTCTAGTTATCATTTATTTAGTACTGTCTACGAAATGACAGCTAGAATCTGATTGGTTGCTATAGGCAACATCTCCACTTTTTCAAACCCGCAGTTTAGTAAATATACTCCCTGGTGTCTCTAGAAAGGGTGGGAACCTTTTGACTCTTCATCCATAGTGGAACTGCCAGTCCCAGTATGTAAGGGTAATCTGGGACTTGTAGTTCCAAAACATCTGGGGACCCACCGGTCACTTACCTCTAATCTTGATTAATATAAGTAGTAAAAACAAGCACCCATACTTGGCACCCAAAATTAAACTAGAGGTGGTAATTATAGACTTAGGAAACTTTGTGTCACATGCTCCTGTTTATTGGTTCAAAAAGGGGGAGGAAAGAATAAGTTCCTTTATACATCCACATTTCATCAAGAGTGTCGAGTGACAATTTGCGTCAGTCATATTTTCTTTCCATAAAGGGAAATCTAGGAGGCCGACCCAAGCTATTTTGGATGCAACCAGTATTTCCACCAATAAAGCTTTTAACAGTGAAACACAGTTTTCTACTAATTATCCTGTCAATGGGAAATGCAGCCTGTGGCATCCCTAGGGTTGGCAGGAGATGGCAGAAGACTCATCTGCTGTTGTTTAAGTGCAGCTCCCAGAATGCTGTGCTGGCCAGCATTAGCATTTTGGAATACATAGGTTTGAATTTCTAGGGCACATATTCACACAAACTCACTTGTTGTAGTAGTTATAGATGATTCAGGTCCTAATGTTGAGCCCTTGCGAGGTTGGATGGTCACGAGATATTCCTCTCCTGGAGCCAGCCCAGTCTGACGGTACGTGGTCAGAGAGCCATCGATTGTACTGCTTATTACGCCATTTTCCTTCTGCGTAGTAGTTAGTATATAACATTATACATCAGGATATCTTTTATATATATATATATATATATATATATATATATATATATATATATATATATATATATATATATATATATATATATATATAGTGTGCAGTCTGTGTTATAAATATAGAGCATCCAGATCCATGTTATTTGGTACTGTAAACTTTATTGCTGGGCCCCCATATTACGTGAAACTATTAAACAGGACGGCTACACATGAGACACTATTGATGTGGCTAAAATGTAGCATTGGGCATTTAGGGATACAGTTATGACAATAATATTAGGGTTAAAAACTGTGAATGCATTTCGGGAAACGAAATAATTACAAATGTTGGAAAATGATTTGGCTAGCTTCTAAGAAAATATACTGGATTATATTCTGTATATTGTATCTGTAACTGCAAAACAGAATTTCTGTGAGGAGTTTGTATGTTCTCCCCGTGTTAGCGTGGGTTTCCTCCGGGTGCTCCGGTTTCCTCCCACATTCCAAAAAACATACTGGTAGTTTAATTGGCTGCTAACAAATTGACCCTAGTCTGTGTGTCCTTCTGTGTGTGTGTTTGTTAGGGAATTTAGACTGTAAGCTCCAATGGGGCAGGGACTGATGTGAGTGAGTTCTCTGTACAGCGCTGCGGAATTAGTGGCGCTATATAAATAACTGATAGTGATAATGATGGGACACCAAAGCGCATGGTACATTTTGGGGGTCACTTATAGCAGTAATAAAAGTAGGTCTCTCTGTGCACTCTGACGTGTGCACCTACAAAGTACAAACATTTGCTCAGAAATTACTGTCATCTGAAATGGGATTTCCTCACTTTAGGAAGCTCTACCTTTGCGCTGTTCAATCATTTTAGGTGCAAGGTCCTGTCTGAACATTGCATATATGTGTTCCTATGGCTCGACCCCCTAAGAAACTGCCCAGAATTACTGGTAACTGAGCATTTCACTGTATTTAAAGCCATAAGGGGATAAAGGGAAAAAAATTTGTGAGTTTCATCTCTTACATTTGTAAGTTTTAACTACACTGCTTCCCACTGAAAATCCACGTATATATCACCTCCAATTGGCCACAGAAAACAACTTACCCATTTTAATTAGCTCTGTGATCATTCTCAAAGGAAGGTTATTCCAATGTAATATAACTAGACATTTGTGCCCAAGCTGTTATGGGTGTGTGTGTGTGTGTGTGTGTGTGTGTGTGTGTGTTAGGGAATTTAGACTGTAAGCTCCAATGGGGCAAGAACTGATGTGAGTGAGTTCTCTGTACAGCGCTGCGGATTTGGTGGCGCTATATAACTAGCTACTGCTGATGATGATGATAATGATGACATGGATGCATTTAATCCTGAAAGTCCCTCATACTTAACCAACATCCACAAGAGAATGAAGATGTAGCACATATATCAAAACTCTAAGTGCCGTCTTTATTTTTACAAAAGTATGAAAAATGTCACATAATGCAACGTTTTGAGAGAAAAATCTTTGCCAAGCAAGTTTAAAATATTGAAAGATTAGTTAAAAAAAAGACACTAAAATTATGTTTTTAGTTAATTTAAGATAAACAATCACATACCTAGCCAACACACCATACAGATGTGACTCAATACCATAAATAATACATGTAAATAAATACAAATATACATAATAAGCTAACCCCAAAAAAGGTTTTAAGCTATATGAAAACATATCAAACACATCTATATAATAGGAGCAATGAATGGTGGGCGGTACCCTTACACGTCACATGATCAAAGTCTGCTACACCTACTAAATGTGCTAAATACATCCATAGTAACTTTGGATAAATATGTAAATAAATATTGAATAGATACATCAATAATCCAATATCAAAACATATGTCAATAATAAATAAATATTAAATAAATATGTCAAGAATAGATTTTGTATAAAGACATCAAAAATACAGAAATATTGAATAAAAACATCAATAGTAAATACTAAATAAATATGTTAATAATAAATATTGGATAAAACCCAAATATGAACCAAGGATACGGAGCACGTAAAGAGTGCACCCAAAGTTACAGTCTTCACTAAAACCTAAAGGTTAGAGGGTATTAAGTTTCTCTAAGAGTCTGTATTTCAATACATGTCACAAATGATTTCCCTGGATAGTCTCCAGCACAACTGGGAACTGTTATGTGTCAGTAATTGAAAGTGCTCAACAAACACATTGTCCCTTTCGCTTTTACTTATTATGTTGATATTGGTTTTGCTTGTTTTTTTTTTTAGTTTCTCTGTAGATCATCATCACCATCTATTTATATAGCGCCACCAATTCTGCAGCGCTGTACAGAGAATATTTGTCTTTCACATCAGTCCCTGCCCCATTGGAGCTTACAGTCCAGATTCCCTAACACACACACACACACACACATACAAACTCAACAAAGATAAGGCCGGTCGGGAATTGAACTCATGACCCTGCCGCTGTAAGTAAGAAGTGCTAACCACTGAGCCACCATAATGTATGTTCATTAGCACTAACTTTTACAGGCCCCTTGGTTTGACTTGGTTTCTTTCCACAAGGGCTCTTCAGAATCTATAAACCACTATAGAATTACAGGTGTAGAATCCTCTTATGGAGACAGGAGAACCATTGGTAGGACGTTGTCCAGGGCTTCCTTTAATTACAGAGGAACAATTTGGATAATTACAGCAGGGAAGAATCCTGTTTGTTTTACAAGTTTCTGGGCAAAGGTTTCCTCTATACAATACAAAAGTCTGGGTTTCTCCTTAATTGCCATAAATCGTATCGGCCTGTAAAAAATATTCCAATGTTTGAAAACGGAATAACATATGCTCCGAATCTGTGCCAATCTTTTTATGCGCGATTTGGAACATGTGTTGTTCCTTGACAATTGTTTTTACCATTTATCTACAAATGGTTTAGATTTAAGGATGATATCTTCTTGTGGTGGTCAGGGAATGATAGATTATTAACCCATGTGGCAGCCTTGGACAATTCCCATCGCTCTATGTTTTGTAGAATGTACTAAATAAATGAAAGCTAGAATCTGATTGGTTGCTATAGGCAACATCCCCACTTTTTCAAACCCGCAGCTTAGTAAATCTAGCCCTGTGTGTGTTTTGTATATGACGTCATGACACGTAATAGCACAGATTTTGATAAGGGTTTAAGACAACTATCATAATATCTTCTTACATAAAGGAAGTCTTTATCCTCCCCTTCTATTTAACGTGCTTCCTAAATCCTAGTTCATTTGGGCTCGACATATAGCCTCCACTAAATGTTTAAGGGAGACTCATAAGATTGTTAACAGATTCGTGGATAACGGATACTACTGTAAAAATTTGGCATGTTTAGCTCAGGAAGTCTCTATAATTATTATTGAGAATTTAAGAGATGCCACAAAAGACATAAAAGAATCATGTGGATCGTTATTCTGTCAAATTGTCGCTTATCCACAAATCCCTTTTTAAACATTGGGATATTTTGCAGGTTGATCTGGCTTATGGCAATTTTTTTTTAAAGACAAAACTGATCTGCATATTATGGAGGGAAAATTATTGGCCAGAGGCTTTATTGGGTTAACTAACCTAAAAATAAGCGGGTCAAAATTGTTTTGCAGTAATTAAATAAAGCCATGTACAACGTCCGACCAAATGGTTCTCCTGTCCCTCAAGAGGACTGTTCACTCGTAAATTCCATTGGGGTTTATATCTCAGTTCCTTTCACTTGTGGAAAGGAACATAGGTCAGGTTTCTGCTAACTGAATATGCAGCTGGTGTTACATCATTTTGATGCTTTTTCTTTGAATAGTTACATAGTAAACAACATTTTTAAATATTTTCCAGGGAAATATTGCTGCTGTGCCAGAGGATCTGAGCGGCTCGCAGCACTGTATCGGCGGATCTTAGAACACTACGATCACCATCGCGCCATGTTTACCAACAGTGATCATAGTGTAAATTTTGCATTTTAAATCATTAAATTGTTAAGTTCTAATCCATAGAGGAGAATAATAGATGGAATTGCATACATCATGCTAAAATAGGAATACTACTGTGCAATTGGTCATTATTTGCCCCCATCCCCCCCACATTATTGGACATGTGGGAGGGACAAATCTTTAAAAGCCTGAGACAGTCCCTGTACATTAGGGACTGTTGGCAACTATGTATTTATAATAGTCTTTCAGTTTATTAAATGGCATTCTCTTAAAATGTAGCACTATACAGCATTAGTTTATCTGCCTTGTGTAAATCTATAGAGTGCCAATGGAGTTTTGGCTTACTCATCCTATAAAAGCACATGATTGTGTGAGAGTCTTGGCTCTCTAATCTGCCAGTGTGTAAGGCAGTCCCATTATCTTCTATGACAATAGTTACGCTACTTTATTTTTTTAACTCAATTTTAAAGGTAATTTCATGGAGGTTGGGCGAGGGGTGAGCAGCAACTTGTGGTAACTGGCGCAAGAGTACATACCGGGATTGGATGTGAGTATCACGTGATCAACTAACTTACCCTTATGTGCCCTCTTCAGCCAGATACACCCTACTCCTTCTGAGTCCTACAGCCAATCAGGATAAATACTATGATGGCAATATCACTCTTCCAAAACCATATTATGTCTACAGACTCCTCCAATACAGCTGCTGTCCTAACAACATATCTGTACATTTTCATGCACACCAAGGCCATTCTGATGGTCATTAGCAGGCAAATTAATGCTACGTGCAATCTGTAGCATTCTTGCACGGCACTAATGTATATCTACGTCCATACCTTGACTTTGAAAGAGATGTCATACGATTCTGGAGCAGTCTGAGTCTGGTCCCACTCTAGAGTGACGGCAAAGTCTTCCTGTAATGTTACACGGAGGCCAGTGACAACCAAGAGTTCTGTGACCTCTACAAAACATTGAAGGATCAACATCATCATCAACATTTATTTATATAGCGCCAGCAAATTCGGTAGCGCTTTACAATTGGGAACAAACATTGACAAGACAATACTGGGTAATACATACAGATTTAGCAACTTTCAAGGGTCAATTTGCCACAAGCTTTAATTTTCTCTCTCATGACCATTCCATGTTCAGAAATCACCTTCATAGTATATTTTTTACTGACATAAATTTCACAATTATAGATCACTAATATTGTACTGTAAATCGAGCTATTAAAATGCAAAAGGAGCCCCATTGATAATATACTAATCACACCAGCCACTTAGCAAAATAGAGGAAAGCCTCTGTTTAACAAAACAGCAATCCTATTACCTATTGTCACATAGATAATAGGATTGCTTCAAGTCTTCTTATCTTTCTACAGTTTTGTAAATTAAAACATGATAATAATATACACACATATTTCTGCAAAATCTTTGGACAATGAGAAATGGGTAGCTATGTGAAAGGATAGTTATGGTTTAAAATATATTTAGCATTGGATCTTAGAGATAATTAGAGGCGTTCGACATCAAAGGGAGGCCGGTGTGGTGAGATATAAAGCCTAGTAATTTCACTGAATTATATGTCAGACCTATTTAATGCAAGTTACTGCTACCTCTCGATATGTATATGTGTGATAACAACACTATGGAGGTCATTTATGTTGGGCAAAACTCTCTGGGCACTGGGCACAATCCCCTTAGGTAACGTCAACTGCCTATTTTTCTAGACGTGCACCCAAGTGATGGGCTGTTTTTTGTTGAGTAGCAGAAGTTTACACCAGACAAAGTTAATCCTTGTCAAGTGTGAACTAGTCCCATGCAAAAATGAGATTCTGTTTTGCAGCGTGACATTATTAAACTTAAAGAAAATGAGTTGAAAAGGTGCATTAGGAACACTGCTTTTGCTCCCTAGACTCATAGCTAGTTTGCGGGAATGTCTCCACAGCCTGGAAAGTTGGAGTGCACCATTAAATGCGTTGACCACCCCATCTAGAAATGTAGTGCAAAACCAAATAAAGTGATTTGTGGTGCACATCCAGTCCAAATGAGGTCCTGTGTGTACGTGTGGTGAACACCAAAACATAGGAAGTTATAGATAATCTGAAGAACTTTAGGACTTACCCCCTGCACAGTCAGGGCCGCTGTACCCCTTCTTACATACGCAGATCCCATTAGTACACTTCCCTTGTCCGCTGCAGTTGTTTGGACAAACTTTTGCTCCACAGACAGGCCCAGCAAAACCAGTGTTGCAAACGCATTTCCCATTCATGCATTGCCCATTATTGTTACAGTTTTTGGGACAAGCTTTGGACCCACAATCGGGTCCGGTATACCCAGTATTACAGACGCAGACTCCCTCTTGGCACTTTCCATGGATGTGACAGTTGTCTGGACAAGATCTAGTTCCACAGTCCAAACCTGTAAATCCAGGGTCACAGACACACTTCCCGTCATCGCACCTTCCTCGGTCATTACAGTTCTCTTGACAGGTTCTAGAGGAACAATCTTGGCCACTGTACCCAGCATTACAGACACACACGCCATCATCGCACTGGCCTCTGTTTTGACAGTCATTAGGACAGGTTCTAAGTCCGCAGTCTATGTCTGTGTATCCAGGATCACATTGGCAAAGCCCATCTTCACATTGTCCCCTGTTGTTGCAGTCATTGGGACACGTTTTTGAGCCACAGTCTAGACCAGTATAACCAGGGTAACAGACACACTTTCCATCATCACAACTGCCGTTGTCATTGCAGTTCTCTGGACATGTTCTGGTTCCACAGTCCACGCCAGTGTATCCAGAAGCACAAACACACTGACCATCTTCACACCGGCCACGGTTGTTACAATCTTTGGGGCAGGTTCTAGCGCCACAATCTAAACCAGTATATCCAGATTCACAGGCACAGACCCCGTCTTCACACTGGCCCCGATTATGGCAGTCTCTGGGACATGTTCTAGTTCCACAATCCTGCCCCGTATATCCTGAATCACAAATACAGACACCATCCTCACACCGGCCACGATTGTGGCAGTCATTGGAGCATGTTCTCGTGCCACAGTCCTGACCGGTAAATCCGTAATCACAAACGCACGCTCCATCTTCGCAATGGCCCCGATCATAGCAGTCATTGGGGCATGTCTTGGTTCCACAGTCTAGACCAGTAAATCCAAGGTCACAAAAGCATACTCCACCTTCACAGCGGCCTCGGTTATGACAGTTTTTGGGACATGTCCTGACACCACAGTCCTCTCCTGTGTAGCCAGGGGAGCAGACACAGGTTCCCCTCATACAACGTCCATGTTTTGTACACCCAGCTGGGCAAGTCCTGATGCCACAAACCGGACCAGAAAAGCCAACATTACAAATGCACTTGCCATTGACACACTGTCCATTTCCACTGCAGTTCTTTGGGCAGGCTTTAGCTCCACAATCTGACCCAGAAAATCCAGCATTGCAAATGCATATTCCATCTTCGCACCGGCCCCGGTTGTGACATTTGTTGGGGCAGGTTCTTGATTTGCAATCCAGCCCTGTGTATCCAGAATCACAGATACATTTTCCATCATCACATCTGCCCTGTTTGTAGCAGTCATTCGGGCAAGTCCTGATCTCACAGTCAGGGCCAGTGAACCCCGGATCACAGATGCACTCTCCATCCTCACATCGCCCACGTCTCTCACACTCTGGAGAGCAGATTCTGGTTCCACAGTCCACCCCAACAAATCCAGGGTCACACACGCACTTGCCTAAAATGCATCGGCCCTGCTCATTACATTCTTCAGGGCAGGCTTTATATACACAGTCCTCTCCGTAAAATCCAACATCACAAACGCAAACCCCATCTTCACATTTGCCATTTTTGTTACAATCATTAAGACAAGTTCTTGTACCGCAGTCCACACCTGTAAATCCAGTATCGCAAACACAAACTCCATCCTCACAGTCGCCACGGTCTTTGCAATTATTGGGACATCCTCTGGAACCGCAATCCACCCCAGAGAAACCAGGAGGGCAAACACAAACTCCGTTTTCACAAACTCCTACATGTAAACAGTTCCTGGGGCAAGTTTTAGTGCCACAGTCCTGGCCGGTAAATCCTGAAGGGCAGACGCAGACACCACCTTCACATTTCCCTTGGTTCAGACAGTTTTTGGGGCAGGTTCTAGAGCTACAGTCTTCTCCACTAAATCCAGGATCACAAACACAGACTCCATCTTCACAACGTCCATGGTTTTGACAGTTGTTGGTGCAGGCTTTAGAACCACAAGTCACACCAAAGAATCCTTTAAAGCAGACACAACGCCCCTTCACACATCGGCCTTGGTCGTTGCAGTCCTCGGGGCATGTCAGTAGTTGGCATCTGTCTCCCATGTAGCCATCTTTACACTGGCACTGCCCATCCACACAGCTACCTCGGGCATCACCGCCGCAGCCCCCGGGGCAATCATTATCTTCCTGACTACAGGCTGTGTTTTCTGGAAAAAGAACAAAACAGACTCAGTGGAAGAAAATGCTAATAGAGTGTAAAAAAGACAGAAAAGGATTTATATATTGGGGGGCTTATTTAAAGTTGGCACCCATCTATAGGCTGATTACAACATGGGCATGTTCACACAATTGCATTACTTAATATGCATTTCCATTTAGACTATTGCAGGAAAGAAGATTTTATTTTTAAAAGAGAACACAACAGATGTTTGCATTTAAAATACATTTCTCTACATTTTCTCTGTGCCATCTTTGCGGTATTGTTATTGGGGTGTAAGTATTCACACTTGTTACGCCTAACCTACTCCTAGAGTGAATGCAACTGTTTTTGAGCTGGACGCATCTTGGGTCCAGTGTAGTCAGGTATAAAAGCTTCAAGGAGAAGATAAGCGAGACACAGTGGTGGAGCAAAGCTACAGTTATACACTGCTCAGCAGAAGGAGTGAAAGAACAAAGTGTACAGACAGACAAATAAAAAATAGGATCCCGAGAATTAAATAGTAAACCAATAATTAATGTTAAACTATACATTAATCCAGTGGTTCCCAAACTTTTGCAGTTCGCGCCACCCTTAGAGTCTCCATAATTTTTTAGAAGTAGTTGGGTCAAAAAAACGTAATAAGTATTTAGGTCAGGACAGAAATACTTATTTAGTTGTATGCAAAAATGCCCCCTCTGCACGCTGCCCCCTCTCACGTAGCCCCCTCTCACGTTGCTCCCTCTCACTCTGCCCTCTCTCTCACTGCCACTTCTGCCCTCTCTCATGCTGCCCCCTTTGCCCTCTCTCACACCGCTTCATCTTACGCTGCCCCCTCTGCCCTCTCTCACGCTGCCCCCTCTCACGCTGCTCCCTCGGCTCCCTCTCACGCAGTCCCCTCTCATACTGCCCCCTCTGCCCTCTCTCACACTGCCCCCTCTCACGCTGCTCCCTCGGCTCCCTCTCACGCTGCCCCCTGCTGCTCCCTCTCATGCAGTCCCCTCTCATGCTGCCCCCTCTGCCCTCTCTCACGCTGCCTCCTCTCACTCTGCCCCCTCAGCGGCCAGCCTTGACAAAAAACAAACAAAAAAACCCTTACTAATCCGCGCGGCACCGGGGACCAAGCATTCTCCTCTCTCCCGCAGCTTGTCACTGAATGTCGATATTCCGCGCGGATTGGTAAGTTTTGTTTTTGGTTTTTTTCTCTGGCTTGCCCGCGGCACCCCTGAGACAGTGCCGCTGCACCCCTGGGAGCCGTGGCGCACACTTTGGGAACCGCTGCATTAATCCATTTAGACGCAATTAATTCAGATGGTAATGATTACAGGATATAATCCAAAGATTCCAGGTATGTCAAACAAAGGGGAGATAACGGAGATACGATCAGAATAGAGGTTTGCAAATGCTGGTAACAGGTGTGACGCATATAACAAATTCCCAAGATAGAGCAATTAAGATATACCAATGGTTATACAGGTGATTATATTCACAAACAAAGCTGTGAGAAAGGGAAGTTGTTGTGAAACGCGTTGCAGCAACGTCAACTATCTGGAACACTGAGCAAGTCACCGGAATCAGTGTCAGAACTACCACCATTGCAGGGGGTGCCGCTGCTATGGAGCGTGGAAGTGAGGGGGAGCAGAGTGGGGGGCTCATGAGGCTTCAGTGGCATGGCCGGACCCTTAGCCACATTTTGTTTTGCGACCTGGTGATGCACTGTTCCGCCCCTGATTGGAACATCTTTGATTTCACTCCAAATGCTATATCCATGTATCCTACAGCAATATATCATCTAGCTATATAAGGCACGATCCCATCATCTTTGCTCAGTGCATACTGGTACCATCAAGTACTACGTTGTAACTAACCTTTATAAAATATGTTAATTATTTGTAACTATAACCATCCTGTGTTAAATTCCAGATGGCTACTTTTATCCCACCTGTATGACCAATGATATATCTGAAATTTTACATCACATTTGTTATATATGTCACAACTATTTCCATGATAGTTCAGACTTCTACTCTGATTATCTCACTGTTATCTCCCCTTCCTTCGACATACCTGGCGTCTTTGGACTGACTACCGATATATATTTTTTTATTGGTTACTTTCTACAGTCATCATCGTCTAAGTTGATTGCTTTTAAAATACAAACGTATTTTTTCGTTCACTGCTGATTTACGATTTTATTCTGGGATCGCTTTTCGTTTTATTTTTGGGTCAGGAAAGGATGAAATGTCAAAGGACACAGGAAAGGTGCTTGGTGCGTGGAGAGGGGAACGAACCTAAAAACAGAAAGTGGAAACAGAATAGAAATAGAAAAACGACACAGGCAAAACACGAATATTATATTACACTTTATAAAAACGTAATATTGACTTCAAAATTAGGCCGTGAATAATACTTACAAGTCATGGCTGTCAATTATAACAAAGGTGCGTTGAGCCCAATACAACGTTTTATTAATAACTATAACTATTGATACTAGTTTTTTTCAGATTTATGGCATTTTAATACGCTAATAAGTGGTAATGAGGGTGAAACAGTCTAGCGTTGGTGGAATCCTGTACCCAACCAGTAGAACGCTCAGGACTGCCCAGCAAAATGCCTTCCCAGAAGTTACTTCTCCTGAGTAGGAGCGGCTTTGTAGTATATTGTTAATAGGGAGTAGCTTCAAGCTAAACCTAAGGGCTACATTTACTAAAGACTCTAAAAAGGAAAATCAGAGGTGTTGCCCCGAGCAACCAATCAGATTCTAGCTATCATTCCCTAGCATGTATTAGATAAATGATAGGTAGAATCTGATTGGTTGCTACGGACAACACTTCCATTTTTCCTCTTTAGAACCTTTAGTAACTCTGGGCCTGATTCATTAAGGATCTAAACTTGAGAAACTTCTTATTTCAGTATCCTGGACAAAACCATGTTACAATGCAAGGGGTGCAAATTAGTATTCTGTTTTGCACATAAGTTAAATACTGACTGTTTTTTCATGTAGCACACAAATACTTGATAGCTTATTTGTACACTGAAATTTAAAGTTGATATTTGTGTGCTACATGAAAAAACAGTCAGTATTTAACGTATGTGAAAAACAGAACACTCATTTGCACCCCTTGCATTGTAACATGGTTTTGTCCAGGAGACTGAAATAAAAAGTTTCTCAAGTTAAGATCCTTAATGAATCAGGCCCTCTATCCCTAAATCTTTTTTTATTTTTTCTGAGTATCTGTATCTATTCACTGTGCAATTCTTGTCGTTTGCTGGAATTTATTTATCGGTATTTAGTTTAAAAACCCTATGTGTTACCAATGCTGCCTTGCTGTATATACAGTCCAATGAAATGCATTTGGCAACTTTTCACTTTAGAGCCCAGAAAAAAATCTAAACAAAATAAATTGACCCAAAAGCCAGTAAATTAAACCTGTATTTTTTATGATTTATCACTACAATATGTCCCATTGACGTGTAATATGGATTAGACGTGTCACTTTATTAAGCGATAATACAGTTAAACCTAGCTGCTAGATAGACCTTTCTGTGGACTGCGCTGGCGTGGGTCCTTGAGCCTCGATGCAGACAGGTGATTTAATATTTAAGCAAAATAATATTTCCCTGCAATTTTAAAGAGGTCACAATGCTCATTTTAACAAACCCTCCACATGTTATTTTCAATGAAAACAAAGAAAAGGTGTAATTGATGTTTAAAATAACAAACTGTTTAAAACTATTCAAAATTGGCAACTATATGAAAATATGTTTTTATCTTTTACTCCCACTGAAAATATCTGAGTTGCGTCCAGTTACATAGAGTATTTCTGCAGTCTGTGAATCTGGATAAACAGCATTTTAGGAGTCTGGTGAGAATAGAGGGATTGTAAGCCATCTTTTGCAGAAATGGACTGAATCCTGCCTTTCCATTTCTCCTAAAAATCTTCAAAGTATCGCAAGCGAAATTAAAGGGCAAATATTTTAAAGACAAAAGCACCTGGATTTATTACACCGTTATTTTTGCAATCCCGAGAAACTTTATACTGCAAATGCCACGCACCTCTATCAGCGATAACAATCACTGGCCCTTTATGAATACTAAAATCTACTGAATCTTAAGGCTCAAATGACACTAAACAGTCATCAAGGAGAAACAAAACCACTCTTGTGTACTTACCCTGGCACTGAAGTGACTAAACGTGGACCCAGATTAAAACCAGGATTCAATTCCACAACCCATAATTTGGCTTAGGATATTGGGAAGACTGGTGACTTCTGGGGGCAGGATCATTTTTTCGGAGTGGTAAAACAATATTAGTATTGCATATTGGATGAAGTGAGGTGCTAGGTTGAACAAATGGTGCACACTCGTTCACTGCTTTGTGGTTAGAATGTTGACTTTTTTTAATTAGAACTGCATGCTCCCAGGTTCCATTTTGCATTACTGAGTCTATATGGGGGGTATTCAGTTGTCAGCGAGTTTTTTTTTTTGACCGTGTTAAGTCATTTTAACGCTGTTTTTTATCATTTTCGAGCGGGTTAACTTTACCCGCAATTCAATTCCATTTTTAACGCTATGCTTTTTTTCATGAAACGGTCCTCTGGCGGTCCAGTACAAGGTCTATTGAAAGTATAGTGTGTGCGAGAGGAAGCCGCGTTAAAAGCTATTCAATAGTTTTTTAACACGGCGCGTTAAACAGGCCAATATGCTGTTTTATCTCACACCTCCTTGGGGTGTGTTAAAAATAAAAAACCGCTGAAAAGTATTTGAAATCATGTAAAAATGTGGAAAAAAAATAAACTTATGATTATCACTAATGCCTAACTTGTGTAAGTTGATTTTCTTGTGAAAAAATAATGAAATTATAAAAAAAAAATCAAAAAATAAATAAATCACTAAGTAATTATATTTATGTATGTTTTTGGTACAAATATGAATGTAGTAATGTGATTTGACATGGTATAGATAATTGTATGGTAACAAATAGCTCAATTAAAAAATATGCTATAGAAAGTACTGTAATGTAGATATTATCAATGTGTAATGCAATCTAATGTATGGAAATGTATGCAAAACTTTTTTATTGTGTTATACATGACCACGTTAAAACTCCCATTCACTCCCCTAAAATCTTGCAATTGAATTGCATGAGTTTTCCTGCTGCGCTAACTCAAAACGGTCGTTATTGCCATCAAAAACCCCCGGGAGATTTTTTACATGCCAGGGAAAAAAAAACTTGCTAACAATTGAATACCCCCCTATAAGTCAACAGCTGATAAAGGCAAGTTATTTTATAATTAACGACTAACCGTGTATGGCTAGCTATTTTTGGACTGTAGCCTACATGTTAAGGGTGATCAAGAACTTGGTTAATAAACATGCTCTAATGACACTAACGAGTCTATGGATTGCAAATGATCACATTGTATAATGTTCACAAGACATAGTAATGATTCAGGAAGACTTCCACCCTTACCGGCATCACTTTGCACCTTGCCACAACAGGGAGTTGTGCATTGGCCTTTTATGTCCCTCACCAACTTTTCCAAAATCACCAAGCGTTTCAGCAGGGCCCGGACCCCATCTGCATCTGGACACTGGGGCTGGGTAGAAGCGGTAGGTGCAGAAAGGGATCCCCCAAAAAAGATGATGACGAGAGACAATGAAATGGGGGTCATTATAAGAAGAAGAGGCAGATAACTGGATCACCTGTGGAAGGGAATGAGAGGGTCGATTAGAGAGGTGAAAGAAGATCATCATCATCACCATTTATTTATATAGCGCCACTAATTCCGCAGAGCTGTATAGAGAACTCATTCACATCAGTCCTGGAACATGAACAAGGACAGGAAAGAGGGTAAATGAGGGATGAGATGAAAGATGGAACACAAACGAGGTGATATATAAGATGAGATGAGGGAGGAGATTGAAAAGGAAGGTAGGACAGGTGAGGTAAGGGAGGGAGAAGAGGGAAGATGGCAACAACGTGTTTGAAAGGGTAGTAGAAAGAGGGCAAATGAGGGAGGCAAAGTGGTAGATAGCACATGGCATCAGATGGAACAGGGGACACAAGAGAGGAAATGTAATAAGGGAGATGAGGGGGTGGAGGGACGAGAGGATGGAGTAGAAAGTAGATGATGGAAAGAGGAGATGATGGGAGGAGATGGAATAGGGGATATGAGGTAGGTAATGGATGGGGATGAAGAAAGAGAGAGAAAATGGAGTATAAGGAAGGGACATACATAAGGAAGGGTGTATAGTGAGAGGGGACATAAAGTCGGACATGAAGGAGGAGGGAGATAAGGAAGTAAATGGAAGAGGGCCAATGATGGAGTAGAGTGAAGGATGGAAGACGGGAGATAAGGGAGGTAGAGATGGATAGATACGAAATAGAAGGAAAAGGAAGGAGATGGAAAATGGGATAACAGTAAAGAAAGGGATGAGGTCGGTTTGATATAGGAAAAGAAGAGAGAATGAAGGGCAGAGGGACACAAGAGAGGTGATGGGAGCAGGGCCGGACTGGCCATCTGGCACTTCTGGCAGATGCCAGAAGGGCCGATGGCCAGATGGGCCGGTCCGCATGCCCGCCGAGCAGCAGCACTCTGCGCGCTGCTCGGCGGACAGAGAGTCAGTGACTGCCGCCTATGCGAGTAATCACATGGGACGGCACCTGTCACGTAGTGCCGTCCCATGTGATTACTTGCATAGGCGGCAGTCACTCTCTTACGGCTCTGCACACACACTCTCCTGATTAAAAAAAGTTCAAGTGCTGATTAAATAGAGCTAGCAACGCTGAAAACAACAGTGCCGCGTCGGTAGGGACTTTGTGTACGCTGCTGGCTGCACTTGTCAGAGCTACACCTGCGCTTTGCAGCTCTCAGTGCGCGCTGCCGCGTTTTCTGGCAACCACAAACAACACACTACAGCAGCCGGCGCACATAGACAGGCAGGTGAGTCAACGAGAGGTTTATATGGGAATTACATGCATCACATAAACAGCAAACTGAACAAAATGCATCACTGTTTTATTCTTCAATAAGTCTAAATAGTGCATTATAATCATAACTTGCATATGAGTGCAATCGTGTAAGCCAAAATCGACATTTTAAAATGTATTGCAAAGTGTATGGCATCAAGTAGGATACCGGGATTTGCAATCAAGCTTTTGTATTTGAGCATTAAACAGACTGCCATTGTTATGGCATATGACTAACGAATTTGCTAAACCACACAGGTCAAGCTGTACAGACAGACACATTAATTGTCATGTTGGTGTAGCTGCATATTGTGCTTTCTGTATTACTCCCAATAGCTGGCCTTCTAAAATGACCCCTTCCACAGACAGAGCACAAGATGCCCAGCTCCCAAACTGACCACTTATTTTTCTTTTGCTGTAACCTGGGTTTAAATAATTAATTAGTGTTTAAAAACACCTTTCTTGTCAATCAATTCATTCAGGCCATGCATTTGCAATTTTAAACTAAATGGGAATTTCAGAAGCAGGACATTGTGATTACTTGCATAGGCGGCAGTCACTGACCCCCCTTTCGCTGACCAGCGTGCAGGAAGGAGGTGCTGCTGCTCGGATGTAACAAGGTAAGTGTCTCTGTGTGTGTGTAATAGTTCCTGTGTGGCTAATAGTACAGTGTGTCTGTGTGGCTTATAGTGTGTCTCCGTGGCTTATAGTAGTGTGTCTGTGTGGCTTATAGTAGTGTGTCTGTGTGGCTTATAGTAGTGTGTCTGCGTGGCTTATAGTAGTGTGTCTGCGCGGCTTATAGTAGTGTGTCTGTGTGGCTTATAGTAGTGTGTCTGCGCGGCTTATAGTAGTGTGTCTGTGTGGCTTATAGTAGTGTGTCTGTGTGGCTTATAGTAGTGTGTCTGCGTGGCTTATAGTGTGCGTATTTTAAATGTAGCGTGTGTGTGTGTGTGCGCGTGCAGTATTTTAATATAATATGTGAGGGAAGGGAGGATCTTAATATAGTGTGGGAGGTAGGCTATTTAATGGTGGAGTGCAGGTGGGGGCTAATTATTTAAGGTGAGGTGAAGGAACCTTTAATTTAATGCTGGGGTGGTTTAGGGCTATCAGTTGAATATGGGGCTGATTTTGGGGAGGAGGGCTATTTATTAAATATGAATATGAATTATTTATTGCCGGGGATGGTTGTAGAAAATGACTATATTTCTTAAACTTTGGTGATATTTAATTTATTGCTAGGACTGTTTGGAGGGAGGGAAATATGTTTTGAGTAAATGAGTATACTGTTAATTTAATGTTGGGGCTGTTTGGAGGGAAATAGGTCTACTTATTAAATGTGAATATTATTATCGTGGGGACTGGAGGGAGGCCTAATTAGAAAACGTGAGTGCTATTGTTTTAACACCAGGGGGTAAATGTATCAATGTCCGGATTCTTCAACTCCGGCGTGTTCAGCGTCTTCGGCGATTAAATTTAAAGCGGCGCTGCATTGTAAAGGGAAGTTTCCCTTTACAATGCAGCACCGCTTTAATTTTAATCGCCGAAGACGCTGAACACGCCGGAGTTGAAGAATCCGGACATTGATACATTTACCCCCAGAGCTGGTTGAAGTTTTCTAAATCTCATGTACCCATTTTTTTTCAAAATAGAGCATCCAATATTCCAGGATCAAGACAAGAATGAACTGAGCTAAAGAAACCAGCTACTACAAGTGGTGAAAGTGACCAAGACAGGTAGGAGAGAGCAGGACAGTCTGCCAACTGTCCTGATTCTGGAGGGGCAGTCCTGAATTTGGGTGACTGTCTCACTTAGTCAGGATTTGGTCCGACTGCAAGGACAGTTGGGAGGTATGTCCCGCTTTACATCGTACTGCTTCAGAGGGCAGAGCTGTGTGCTTCTAACAGAAGTGCCTGTGTATTTGTCTAAAATGATAACCATGTTACAGAATAGGGGGTCTGATGTCTTAAATACCCTGAGCCTTAATCCAGCTCTGTTTAGGGGAAGGGCTGCTCCCAGTTCCCGGACAGGACATAGACTGCAGAGCAAGCCGAGAAGCTCTAAGTATCACAAGATTTTGTAATCTCGTGAGACTAAGAGCTTTCCTGCTCACTCTACAGGAAGTTTCCACCCTTATGGATGTGAGCAGCACCAGAAGCATAGATAAGTACAGTGGGCTGGAGGTGTCATAATGTGCCTGGGGGGATGGCATGATGTGACTGGGAAGGCGTGATAAATGTAATGTTTTATTATAATGTATGTATCAATGCCCCATGTAGGCCACACCCACAGCACAATGTGGTCACACCCTTTTCGGCTCCGCCGCTGCTCGGCGGCAAATGGTTTCTTTCCGGCTGGAACTGAGATGGGCCTGTGTACTATAAATGCCAGGACTAATTTTTAGTCCCAGTCCGGCCCTATATGGGAGGATAGAAACAGGGTAATGAATGAGGATATGGATAGTGGAAGATAAGGGAAGGGGGTGAAGAATAAAAGGGTGGATAGGGAATGAAAGGTCACACAAGAGATTGAATTGAGTAGAAAACACAAAGGGCAAAATGAAAGAGGAGGAACATGAGGGAGGAATCAAAGGAGGGAGATACAAGAGGATATGGAAGAGGGGAGATAGGAAGAAAAAGGATGAACGGATTTTAAGTGGTAGAAATAATTGGAAAGATGAGGATTTAGAGTGAAGAGGGTAAATGCAGGAGGAAAGCAAAGGGAGAGAAGGGACGAAGAAATATGATTTAGAAGGAGAGGGGGGGAGGAAGCACATTGAAGAGGGAACATTGGAAGGCAATGGAAAGATGTAGATGGGGTAAAGAGGTTTAGCTGGAAAAGGGGACACAAAGAAGGTAAGGCAACAAAATAAAGAAAGACAGAAATAAGGGTGGTTGAGTAATGAGAGGGGAGAGAGCCCACAAGGATAGGAGTAGGAAGCATGAGGGATGAAAATGCAATAGGAGGGAAATTAAGGAATAGAGGGATGAATGTAGTAGATGGAGGAAAGGGATGAGGTGACAAGAGGTAGAATATGGAAGAGGGAACATAGGGCATTGTAGTGAGGATGTCGGATGAAGAAGCAGAGGGGAGATGTAATTGTATGATGTAGTAGAAGAAGAGGGTAGATAACTGAGTAGAGATTACAGATGGGGGAGTAAGATGTAGAGGGGAGGCAGTAGAGGTAAAGGGGGAGAGGTAAGGGAGGAGAGAGTAGAGTTTAGGGCATTGAGGGGAGTAAGGTGTAGAGGGGAGCAGTAAAGGTAAAGGGGGAGAGGTAAGGGGGTAGAGAGCAGAGTTTAGGGCATTGAAGGGAGTAAGGTGTAGAGGGGAGGCAGTAAAGGTAAAGGGGGAGAGGTAAGGGGTAGAGAGCAGAGTTTAGGGCATTGAGGGGGAGTAAGGTGTAGAGGGGACACAGTAGAGGTAAAGGGGGAGACGTAAGGGGGTAGAGAGTAGAGTTTAGGGCATTGAGGGAAAAGGGAAGAGATTAGGGGGAGATTAAAGAGAAAAGATGGGGCTGAGAGGAATGATGGAGGATGAGGGATGAAGGGATATAATGAAGGATGAGGAAGAGGTGAAATGAGGGAGTAGAAGGGAGAGATGAAGGAGAAGAGAAAAGAGGAACAAGATAAAGGAGGGCAGAGAAGATGATAGATGGGGAGGATAAGGAATGGGAAGAGAAAATATGGAGAGGAGAAGGAAAAGGAAAGTGAGACAGTAGAGAGAAGAGGAAAGAGGTAGGTATCGTCCCAAAACCATGGAGCCATAAAGCCAGCATGACAAAGGGTGAATAAGAGAAGGGTTGAAAGAAAGAAACCAAAAATATGGTGCTAAGGTTAGACAAGAATAGAAATGTATAAGTAGAGACAGGTGAGAGAGAAATGGGTAACAGGAACGGAGAGAAGGAAGAAAGAAAGAGATGATTAGAGACATTTAGAGCATTTGTGCTGTATCAAATCCATATGGTTTGCTATACACGGCACAATATCAATACAAAACCTGCAAACAATCTAAATTAACTCCAGAGAGAACTTCGACAAGGTCACCCAATTAACCCCTGCCAGAGAGACGATGCAGCGTGGCCTCCCTGCCAGAGACGTAACACAGCACCACGTAATTAAAAGAGTATTTAAAATGTATCTCATATAAATAGTGATTACTCCCATCCAAAATATAAACACATTTCTCTCTCTCTCTGGATCAAAATTCTCATTATAACGATATTAAACGTTTTACTTTTCCATGAAGAATTCCGTTAACTCCAGATGGAATCACTATTACGGGAACATCATTATGCGTACATGTAATCATTCTGCTCAGTTGTAACTAAAGTGAAATGATTGGGTTTCAGGTTTCCTCTTTAAACTCTCATCAGGTGCGTTGTGATTCCGTTAGAATGTCATAATGTAACTAGGCAGTAAGTCCATGTCACTGAAAATGTAGTCAGTCTATTAAAACCTTAATTTCATCAGCTACGGACCTCATAGGATTTTAAAACAATTTAATTTTATACTATTATTATTACAAATATTGCTATTACTATTAAAATGATAATATAACAATCATAACTAGAATTAATAATCCTCAGCATAGTAATAATAAAAGTAGTAATAAAAATAATAATAATATTAATTTTGTGCCACTTTTCCTGTCATTTTTATACAGCAGAAGCATCATAAACATCATAATCATAATTGCGTACTTTGATGATGGCAGTTGTCTAAATTAAGCATGTGACATTTTTTATCATGATTTAGCCACTAGGGGGCAGTGTTCAATTGCCAATGTTGGCAGACAAAGCAGTATGTCCTCTGCCTTACACGTTCAAGGGGTTTTCCACCTACAGACATCAATGAATTGCTTCCTACAACTTTTAAATTTCTACAATATGTTGTTTTATCTTCCTGGCTGTGTTTTTTTCACCAAAGCTTTTATAACATCCAGACTTGGTTGATTGTGTTGTTGCCTTTGGACAAGACACAAACTAATGTGTAGATGCAGCTGGGTCCAACGCGCACAGCTGTGCTGTGTCGTGTCCAAAGGCAACGAAGAATAACAGCTTTGACAGGCAGATATACAGGCTTTGGTGAAAAACACTGGACAAATATAAATAAATGCACGAACAAATCCATTAAAGTTGACCAAAGGCGGGTTAACCCTTTAATAGAATTGAAAACCCATATTAATACAGCTCCGATGTGTATCCTGCCTTACTAAACACTAGAGAAGAAAACAAATTGTTTGTACTTTGTGGTATTCCTATTTTATCAATAGTCGACAGGTGTCAAAACATTTTTCTTGTCAGTAGTCCTGCTGTTCTAAAGGGAAATGTCAAGCCTTTTACATCTTTATATTCCAGTCGAAAAAAACCCTATTGCTCTTACTGGAAAAAATCCTTTCCTGGTAGCTGAAGAAGACATTGGAAAGGATGAACCAGTGTCGCCCAAAGTTTATTCACCATGAAAACATAAATATAATAAATAATGTGTTGCCCCTGTTTCCAGTATAATCAAGCCAATAATGAACACCCTTTTCCTTATAACTAAAGCATTTAATTTCCTTTATTAATATTGTTGGCTGTATCTCAACTATTTCGGTTACATAATGTGTGCCCTGTGTCCAAAACTACACTGTGCCATTCTACTAATGTCTTTACCGAGTATTCATAAAAACACCCATGAGTCCCGTTATCATTTTGCACATATTTCACTGGCTTTTGTAGTTTTCAGCTGACATTGTGCACTAAGCCATGATTGATTTACAGTTACAGCAATGTTTATCACCACAATTTTTGTATATTTAGTGAAACCTTCCATATCCCGCTAGATTGTATGCGTGTTCACGAGCAGGATCCTCCCTACCCTTTGCATGTATCTTACATAACTCGTATGTTCCTATTTTATGAACGCTCTGTTTTACCTACTGTCCAACTCTTTGACACCTTAAAAATCAACAACGATAATAATAATAATAGCATAGGCTGGTTTGTCTTACTTTTCATCAAACTTAATTTTAGCTATTTTAATCCTTATCTGCATTAATCTGTTTTGTAAACATTATTCGGTTGATAGACAGGATCTAATTGTATTAACTTACATTAAAGGCAGGCAACCTATGGCTCCTGCTCACCAGCTGTCGTGGAACTACAAGTCCTAGCATGCCACTCAAAGTTCCACAACCCAAACATTGCTATATAACTTTCGTTAGCAGGTCATTCACAGTAATAAAGGATTTATAAAGAAGTGGAAAGCAAGCTGAAATTCTCTGATTACATCCGAGTGGAAGACGTTCTGGGCTTGGCATGCCTTCTGCAATAAATTCCATCGCCAATTTTATAGCCAAGTAAAAATATTTTCCCCGTATAGTTTGTATTATTTTATTTATATAAAGACATCTTATAAGAGAGCAGCACTAAAACATTTGTACATTTTTCAGTTCTGCTTGTAAAATATATCACTGTGATTAATGCACACCATGTTGTATTAACACTTTTAACGACTTGCAAACTGGTCAAGGGTTCTAGGTTCTACGAGTGTGTCTGAAGGCCAAAGATGAAGCGGAGGTCTCAATTTATAGTGTAGTTGAGGCTGTAGGGTATGTCCTGGATGATTTAGTTCTCTTTTTAAAAATTCTAGAAGAGTCTTTTTAACCCTCACGCCATGTCCAGGAAAGCAGGACACAACGCGTTCCTTATTTTCCAAAGTTGTCCCTGTTCTAGAAATAAAACTTTGTAGGCATCTTTGTGTCTTTATTTGTTTCCTATTTTAGAATTCCATTCAAGGGAACAGAAGGGTGTTTCAGGATCAAATCTGTAACGAACAAGAATTTGTTCCAAAAATGTCAGAGTGTACACGTCTACTCATTCCGCGCTTCTCCTTGGGTCTGTATTTATCTGAATAGCAAATATGCTCAGTTTGGAATGAATGAGGCAATGTAAAGTCCTGGGAACTAATTACACATTTTAATGAACACACTTGTGAGTCAGGGTAGACTTTAATTCGTCCGTGGCACCTGATTATTTTACAAATCACAGACTTGACGTGTAAAGTGATAAATATGACATATGTTATAAACCACCTGCTTCGATTAGGACATTTCTATCAAACCTGGGGAAAAAAAATCTCCTTCCATCTGACTTATAACTTGTCTTCAAAGAATTATCTTTTATTTTCTAATATTCTGCACGCAGCCTGCTTTACCCCACTTGTTTGATGTGTGTTTATTGCTTTTTACTTGTTTTTCTTTATAATATTAGCTTATTACATAGTGCTGCAGGATACGCTTCCACTTTATTAATAGTGAATAATAATTCTATCTGCCCCGAGGGTCCCAACGCTGAAGCCAAGGCTTCACGTGCATCCCCATGACCAAAAATTCTTCAACACCCTTAGATAGATACAACAGCCCAGACACAGAAGGTGGCCAACCCGTGGCTCTCCAGCTGTTGTCAATCTATATGCCCCAGAATTCCCTGCCAGCCAAACTTGTCGTGATAATTGTGTTGCAGCTGGCATGTCTGCCAGGCTGAATCAGTCAACGCTGGCAGCGCCATAGCGTCAAAACAAACCCTTTTAAACCAGTAGTGTTTGGCACAAGGGCTGATCACCACTGTTGGGTTTTTATATGTTGAAAATAAAACATGTTAAAAATTGTTTATTAAATAAAAAGAGCTTGAGCATTTCCTTAATGCACTGATTTAAATGACACAAAAATGTTTAAATATGGTCATTTTAGTATTTGTATTGAATTTTACACATAACTCATTATACAACTGTCTTAACATTAATAATTAAGTCTTAAGATGTTCGTCTTTCAATGTGATTTCCCGGCATCCAGTGTATGCGGCTATATTGAACATTGAGGGTGATTTACTTACAGCGAGTAACAGAGCTGACCGCCACAACATGCAGTCAGACATCTGCGTTCATGGTCCAACCTGCGCTAAGTCAATCAAAACTAATTTCTGCTGGGTCACAGCAAATAAGCACCCACAATAGGAAGACCAGGGGCTGGCAAAATTTTATAGCCTGGGGCAAGATTCGGCTCAGCAGCCTATTGGGAAAAAAATTCAGGTAGCCCAACGACTCAACCCAAAGTAGCCCACTATGGGACCGGCAAATGCTAAAGGCTAAATCAGGGCTTAAACTAAAAGCCCACATGAAATGCATCATGATTGACTCCTGTATAACATCAGCAAACTCATTTTCACTAGGGAGCCCAGCCAAAATAAAGTAACACTGCATTCATGTAATCAAATCATCACATTAAAATAATTCACTGCTGTAGCGGTTCCCAACTGTTTTCGCATTAACTACCGCTACTGCCAACATACCCATCTTACCCATCTCAAGATTGTTTCCTGGGGCATACTAACAATATTGTGATAAACAAAACAAGGATTATAATCAAGGCAAACAAGGAAAACCTTAGCCATTGACTACATTTCCAGTTTACATATATTTGGCATATTCCCCACATGGCGTGTCTTTAAGTTCTATGTTTCTATTAAAATGTTTCACCTGTCATGCTTACATTGTTGGGACCCATCCAGCCTGGTAATGTGGGGCACTCTGCCATATTGCTGTGATATTTCACTCATTCTTCTCTTTGCACAGAACTTTGTTACAGTTAAATAATCCATCACTGGTATGTAATATACTCTTGTACATTTCACTGTCTGTGCTGCTTCCTAATTTTCTACAGCATGCATTATAAATAAAATATATACATCTTCTAAGACCACAACTGTATTGCAGAATATGGACTATGTTATATTGCATAGAAAGTAAGTTGGGATCACTTACCTCGTGTGTAGGAAAATAAATTCTAAGTAGAGCTGGTTAACTTCAAAGTTACTTTGTGTTGTGCCCAGATGCTGACACTTTGTAAGTCACCCCTCTACCTGTAGCAGTATCGCTCTGTCCTCTCTCCACTTGTATTGCCCTCTTGCAGAGACAGATGTTTCTCTAATCTTTCTGTGGTAGGGTGTCTGCGACTCTCAGCCCTGTGTGTGGATATCCAGTCTGTCTGACTCCCTGTATTCTGGGGAGCTACGAGATGACTGACAGATGGAGAGACTGAGAAAGGGAGAAGGGAGGGCGAGATATGTCCAAGTTATGATGTAATGGTAAAATCACTGATACACATCTGTAATGACATCAATTCATTTTACAGCCCTCTCTTGGCTTCAGTTTCTCTTTCCCCCCTTTCACCACTTCTCTTATCCTCTGGTTTTCTCACTCCTTTCATTCTTCCCCCTCCTCTCTCCTTTCCTTCAGCATCCAAATCTATATTTTCTATCCGTCTTCTCAGCCTCCTCACACTTCCTGATCTGCAGCCCCCCTATCACGCACAGGTTCTAATCTAAGCTTATAAAATGTGTTAATCTCTTATTCCTTCCCCTCCCTTTATTCTCGCAAAGCTTTCTGCTTACTGCATTCATTTTTATTACCTGTGAAGTTTTTCTTTTTCATACTCATCCTTTTCAGCTGAGTTGAAGTTTCCACGTTCACTCATGTTTAATACTCGCTTTCCTTCTTCACACATTATGCAAAATTATCTCACCTTCCTCACAGATCCCATCACACTCTCTTAACCATCAAGCTCCCTTCCTCCTCACAGATCCCACCACTCTTCCTCCTCACAGATCCCACCATACTCCCTTCATCCTCACAGATCCCACCACTTTCTTCCTCCTCACAGATCCCACCACACTCTCTTCCTCCTCACAGATCCCACCACTCTCTTACTCCTCACAGATTTCACTACTCTATTCCTCCTCACAGATCCCACCACACTCCCTTCATCCTCACAGATCCCACCACTCTCTTACTCCTCACAGATCCCACCACTCTCTTCCTCCTCACAGATCCCACCACATTCTCTTCCTCCTCACAGATCCCACCATACTCCCTTCATCCTCACAGATCCCACCACTCTCTTCCTCCTCACAGATCCCACCATACTCCCTTCATCCTCACAGATCCCACCACTCTTCCTCCTCACAGATCCCACCATACTTCCTTCATCCTCACAGATCCCACCACTCTCTTCCTCCTCACAGATCCCACCACTCTCTTACTCCTCACAGATTTCACTACTCTATTCCTCCTCACAGATCCCACCACACTCCCTTCATCCTCACAGATCCCACCACTCTCTTCCTCCTCACAGATCCCACCACACTCTCTTCCTCCTCACAGATCCCACCACTCTCTTCCTCCTCACAGATCCCACCACACTCTCTTCCTCCTCACAGATCCCACCACTCTCTTCCTCCTCACAGATCCCACCACTCTCTTCCTCCTCACAGATCCCACCACTCTCTTCCTCCTCACAGATCCCACCACACTCCCTTCATCCTCACAGATCCCACCACTCTCTTACTCTTCACAGATTAAACCACACTCTCTTACTTCTCACAGATTCCACCACTCTCTTACTCTTCACAGATTCCACCACACTTTATTATTCCTCACAGATTCCACCACACACTGTTACTCCTCACAGATTCCACCACATGCTCTTACTCCTCACATATACCACCACACTCTCTTCCTCTTCACAGATTCCACCACACTTTCTTACTCCTCACAGATTCCACCACATGCTCTTACTCCTCACATATACCACCACACTCTCTTCCTCTTCACAGATTCCACCACACTTTCTTACTCCTCACAGATTCCACCACACTCTCTTCCTCTTCACAGATTCCACCACATGCTCTTACTCCTCACATATACCACCACACTTTCTTACTCCTCACAGATTCCACCACACACTGTTACTCCTCACAGATTCCAACACACTCTCTTATTCCTCACAGATTCCACCACACTTTCTTACTCCTCACAGATTCCACCACACACTGTTACTCCTCACAGATTCCAACACACTCTCTTATTCCTCACAGATCACACTACTCTCTTCCTCCTCACAGATTCCACCAAACTCTCTTCCTGCTCACAAATTTCACCACACTCTCTTACTCCTTACAGATTCCACCACGCGCTCTTACTCCTCACAGATCACACCACTCTGTTCCTCCTTACAGACTCCACCACAATCTCTTCTTCCTCACAGCACCCTTTGTCCTCATAGATCCCATTGCACTCTTCTCCTCTTCATGGATTCCACCACTCTCTTCCTCCTCACAAATCCCACCACTCCCTTACTCCTCACAGATCCCACCACTCTCCTCTTCCTCTCACAGATCCCACCACAATCTTCCCCACAAAGCTCACCACACTTTCTTCCTCTCGCAGATTCCACCACACTCTTTTCCTCTTCACAGATCACACCACATTCTCTTCCTCCTCACAGATCCCACCACTCTCTTCCTCCTCACAGATCCCACCACTCTCTTTCTACTCACAGATCCCACCACTCTCTTTCTACTCACAGATCCCACCACTCTCTACCTCCTCACAGATCCCACCACTCTCTTCCTCCTCACAGATCCCACCACTCTCTTTCTACTCACAGATCCCACCACTCTCTTCCTCTCATTTATTCCATCACTCTCTTCCTCACAGATCCGACCACAATCTTCTTCCTCTTTACAGATCCCACCACACTCTTCTCCTCACAGAACCCACCCCACTCTCTTCCTCCTCACAGATCCCACCACTCTCTTCCTCATCACAGATCCCACCACTCTCTTCCTCATCACAGATCCCACCACTCTCTTCCTCATCACAGATCCCACCACTCTCTTCCTCATCACAGATCCCACCACTCTCTTCCTCATCACAGATCCCACCACTCTCTTCCTCCTCACAGATCCCACCACTCTCTTCCTCCTCACAGATCCCACCACTCTCTCTCTACTCACAGATCCCACCACTCTCTTCCTCCTCACAGATCACACCACACTCTTCCTTTTCACAGATCCCATCACTCTCTTTCTCATCACAGATACCACTACTCTCTTCCTTATCACAGATCCCACCACTCTCTTCCTCATCACAGATCCCACCACTCTCTTCCTTATCACAGATCCCACCACTCTCTTTCTCATTACAGATCCCACCACTCTCTTCCTCATCACAGATCCCACCACTCTCTTCCTCATCACAGATCCCACCACTCTCTTCCTCATCACAGATCCCACCACTCTCTTCCTCATCACAGATCCCACCACTCTTCCTCATCACAGATCCCACCACTCTCTTCCTCATCACAGATCCCAACACTCTCTTCCTCATCACAGATCCCACCACTCTCTTCCTCATCACAGATCCCACCACTCTCTTCCTCATCACAGATCCCACCACTCTCTTCCTCATCACAGATCCCACCACTCTCTTCCTCATCACAGATCCCACCACTCTCTTCCTCATCACAGATCCCACCACACTCTTCTTCCTCACAGGTCCCACCACTCTTTCTCTGCACAGATCACATCATACTCTTCCTCCTCACATATCCCACCACTCTTTTTACATATACCCAAGATAATTTCTACCCATTCACACATAGCTCCACCTCTCTCTCTCACTCCTTATAGATACTAAAACACTCTCACCTTTCTCACATATCCTAGCACACATTCTCTCTTCTCACAGATACACAGGCATTGTTGTTGCATATACCACTAGCTGCCTACACTGTCACCATCCTCCTCACAGATAACCAAAGAATTCCCCCTCCTCACAGATGCCCAAAATAATCCCTACATCTCTCCTACCTCACAGATACTCAGAATACTCTAACTCACCTCACATATTCTAACCACACTATCTCTGTCCTTATAGATGCCCCAAATAATCGTTACCTCTTCAGAGATTCTCCAAACAATCCCACTCGTCTCTCCCACTTCACAGTACTAGAGGGTAGAGGAAAGGATACAAACACAAAGACAATCATTTTATCAGCACTCCAATAAATTTGCATTGTGTATCTGCATCAATTAATGGTGCGTACAAAGACGTACCTACATATATGTGGCTGAGAAACCTGAATAGATGATAGTTTGGAGGAATCTTCAGAAGCTGTTGTTTTGTATGTAAGGGCATCTACACAGTCCCACTCCCCCGGTCCGACATGTAATTCCCAGCGGATTACTCTGTATGTGTGGACAATTGCACAGTACAACTTCTATGGTGGCGCTCTGTTTGCACATGTGCACCTAGATTTCTGACAAAGTGCATATGTCTGAGGAGCAAGACGGTGGCATATGTAATAATAATAATAGCAAAGACAATCTTGATATCCCACAGTCTCATAATTTCTAAAACAACACAAATGGGGCAAAACCAAACAGTCATTTAGGAGAAAAAAATTAAATGATTAAAATGATGGTTCTAAAATTAAAATTGTTTAAACAGAGTAGGCTTTCACCTTGGCATATGCTGGGCAGACCATGTAGGGTCACTGGAGCAAAGCCAAGGCTTATCAAGTGTGCTTCGTAAATTAGATCATGTGTATGTCTGATCAACTATACAGTACCACTTCTGTTGACCTGCATGCAATGCCAAATAGCTTACTCTATATGCAAGGACACTGCACAGTACCACTACTCTTATTCTATAAAATCCATGTAAGGCTCAGTATCTGTTCCTGTCAGTATGTGCGAACATATGTACAGTACAACCTCTCTTATTTTGTATGATGAAGGTAATTATCTACATCTGTTCTTATTCTGTACATCTGAGTGATTGCTCAGTACCACCTCTCATTCTTTATTTTGAATGTAATGCTCAGTATCTGTTCTTACACTATGGACAGTTGCCCAGTACTAATTCTATATTTCTATATGCTAGATGAAATTCTCTGAATAACTATCATCTAGTGCTTATAGAGTGTCAACATTTTATGCAGTGCTGTAATCATAGTATCTCTTATCTTGTATGTACAACGGAACAATTCCCCTTCACTTGTGCATATTTTAGGATTCCGGTGACTAGTAAAAGATTCTGCCAAATCTGAAGCCCAATTATCATATTCAAATTAAGTTGAAGGGGCCTAAACGATAAAAATATAAATCTTTCATATCTCCACTATTAATGACTTAACATCACAGGAAAATCAGTGTCCAAATTCAATTCATTCAAAAACTCATTCTTCATCTTAATCTTTTCTTCCATCTGACTCTCTCGTTCTCTCTGACTTTTCCCTAATCGTTACTTCAATCTCGTTCTGTTTTTGTTTCCATAAATAAAAAAAAATGAAAAAGGATTAAACAAAAAAAAAATCTCCTGTCAAAGTTTCCTGGGTGCTGGAAGGAAAATCATGTACATTCTACATGTTACATGTGAAAAACACACATGGCATCTTGTACTAACTGCTACTAGCCCCTCCTTCCCCCTGGAGGGGTCAGTTGGACGTTAGAGGAAGGGGGGGGGGGGGTCGGAAAATGTGTGTCTTACATGAGAAATGAGTTGATTGTTGTTTGACATTTAAATTATCGTAATTGACAGGAAACAGAAGGTTAGAGAGGGGGCTCAGGGATGAATGAAGTTGAGTAAAGAGAGGGAGGGGAGAGATGTGTATATAGGACAGGCAGAAAGACAAAGCAATGAATTAAAAAGCTGCGAGGTATTAGAGACAGAGTACTAGATTTACTAAACTGCAGGTTTGAAAAAGTGGAGATGTTGCCTATAGCAACCAATCAGATTCTAGCTGTCATTTTGTAGAATGTACTAAATAAATGACAGCTAGAATCTGATTGGTTGCTATAGGCAACATCTCCACTTTTTCAAACCCGCCGTTTAGTAAATGTAGCCCAGAGATTATTAATACTATTAAAAAAAAACATATAGGTCCTGAGGCAGATTGGGTCACCATTGCCCCCCCAAATCGCAGGTGCAAACTGCGTTCACTAAAAAAGCTGAACCAATGGCAGGATAGGCGCAGGTCGGTACCAGCAGCATATGCGCCCGGTTTTCCTGCCATACAATTAAGCCTATGGTTATAACCATTTGTATTGTTGGCAAAAAATACATATTTGCTATTAGACATCAATAAAACTTTAAGAAGCTCTCTAAGAAAGGAGAAACAAGTCACCGTCTCGCATACGTGAAAAAAAATAATACAAATTTTGCTTAAACGCGCTCACACAAGTGTAATATAAACATATGCAAAGAAGAAAACGCCGGTCAGCGTCAGTGAAGATTGGCACGCAGCCAATCACAAGCCGTTCGCTAGCGCTGGCAACTGTCATCATCCACTATTTACACCTGCCCCTTGCCATTCGCAAATAATACTGATTGGACAGATATTTATTACGGAGCTGCGGTCACCTATACACAGCGCAGGCAGCCAGTCTGTGCTCTGACCCAGAATTCTGAATTTTGGCTTTCAATTCACTATAGCTGGTGACATCAATGAGACGAGGATAGGTCAGAGCGCATCTATAGTAAAACTCCATCGGTGTGCCCCCCACCCATTGCCACTTACTTTACTGTCGATTTCACAGAGCTTACCTACCAATTGCCACCTATATATTGCAAAGAGGGTCACCTTTGCCATCGCCGGCCATATATTATATTGCACAGTTGCCCCAAATTGTTTTTAAAATATCACCTAAATTTATCAGTTTGGTGGTGCAAGTTCGACAATGTAATGTCTGATTTGTGCTAGGCACAAATTTGCACTTTGTTAATAAATAAACCCCACAGTAGGTTAAAGGGTCAAGGTCACAGTCGCCTCCTCTCCCGGAGCAGTGCAGCCTCCCACATTCTGTCCTCTTCCCTAGTGACGTGGGTGGGGGCGGGGCTTAACAGCGCTAGTGAATTGTGTCTTCCTGGCCCCGCCCCCACTTGTTGCTGTGATTAGCGCGGGATCTCCTGGAGAGGAGATCAAAAAGTTTTGCAAGTACGGTAAAGATTGCAATAAGTATGGGTTAGAACTGAAATAGGTCAAAGTCATAGGGGTATATTTACTAAACTGCAGGTTTGAAAAAAGTGGAGATGTTGCCTATAGCAACCAATCAGATTCTAGTTGTCATTTATTTAGTACATTCTACAAAATGACAGCTAGAATCTGATTGGTTGCTATAGGCAACATCTCCACTTTTTCAAACCCGCAGTTTAGTAAATATACCTCATAGACACAATTCAACAAAGAGGGACACTTATGATGTATTATAAATAAAAGTTACTTTTGCATTCAAAGACATGGCAACAGTTTTGGTACATTTTTGGTACAGTTTTATGACAGTTGGTCATAAAACATATTTCAATATACACAGTAAAGCACTAATTGCTGTGCTGTGCTATGGTGTCCTACCTAATAAGTCATCAGAAAGGTGCAAATACCACAATATTTCCATAAGATTGTTGCATTGAGATACCTTAACCATCAGCATGTTGTGCCCACAGTTACCATACCCCCCTACATTTAGAATCACTAAATTGGGACAAAATAACCCACGCTCCTGTTCCAGCAAACTCCACCCTCCAAAAAACACTCAAATATTGGTACAATTTCACCCACTTTTAGTTAAACCCCACCCCTTTTGCAGCCGGCGAATCGGGATGTCCCATCAATACCAGGACAGTCGGGAGGTATGAGTGACCTAGCTACTGCATGTGTATCCCACACTGCGCCACCTATAGGCAGTGAGAAGGTTCTGCTCATTAGATACAGTGAACCTATGTACGCAGGTTTGTGTAGCCTATCTTGCGTTGTTTTTGTGTTAAAAAGCCTACAGTGACTAGTATATTTGTATTTCAGCAATGACAATTAGCAATGGAGCTTTCTTTAACACTGCTACCACCCTCCTCTGTCTATTCTCTAACTTTGCCTGCCCAACTGCTCTACACTCTATGCTACCCCTTCTGTATCCCTCTCTCAAATGGCGCTAGATCTCCGTGGAGGGCGGTATTTATAGTGTCCAAAACTCGCGAGATCCGAAGACGTCACAATGACGTTTTGCCTCATTTTCGATTCCGAAAAAGCGTGAAGATACCGAGCTGAATCGGTACTCGGATCCCCTAACTTCGGGTGTGTTCGGTTTCCGAGGAACCGAGCCTGAGTGTCTCTAATTTGAATACGGAGGGAACTACGCTAAATTTCCTTGCTCTTTCCTTAACAGAAAATTGCATTCGGACTTGAAACAGGCCCAGTCTGCCTGGATGGTCCGACTAGTGATGATCAAGATCCACACAAAGTAAAGTCCTTTAAAATTCACCCTCTTCACTTCTTTATTTTATTTCCATAACCACATGCATGATGAAGTCTCATTGTTGTACTGATCCACAGAAGAAGGCACAACGGTGCGCCTACTACGTACATCTCAAGATTGGTGTCATGCCACCCCAACGCCTCTCTCAGCCTGCGCAAACTTCTGCTCCTCTGGAAATCTATGCCTTCTGGCAGAAATCTACACGCACTTGCGCACATTGAGGTGCAGGGTGGGGCTAAACTTTATTTTAAACTGAGCAACCAACGCTTCGCGCTTTGTAAACGACCCCCCTAAAGGTTTACTCTATTAGCTTTTTCATTCTGAACCGCTCCTCCAAGTGTTTTAACCAGTGCTTCTTTTTGTAAGAAAAAATTTCCGGAACTCACATCACGTAGTCAATCACTGTACACACACCCACACACGTCAGTTGTATAACGAAACACAACTGTCACCTCCCGCAGTAAGCTCTCAGCGCGCGTCCACACAACCAATCACAAGCTGAGCAGTGGCACAATCCGAGCAGGCCATCACAACCAGCCCGGACGAAGTACGTCTGCATCAGACTGGACACACAAGCAGCCCGCATGCACCGTTTTAATGATTTTGCCGCTGACCTGCTACGCTCGACAGGGCGATTCAAGTCCACGTGGACCAAGCATCAAATGTTCAAAAGTTGCTTTTAAAACTTGGAAATTCTGTCGAAAAATGGTGCCGGAACTCAGTTCTGGTGAGTTCTATGACACAAAAAGCACTGGTTTTAACTATGCAGAATATAAATAGCCAAAACTAAGACTGACAAATAAAAGCTGCAATTAAAAAATATAACCGTGCGAAACAAAAAATCCTGTTTGATTAGTATGTGCCGTTACAACCAGCAGTCTGCGTTCACGTTGTGCTGTGTCTTTTAGAGACTGGCTGCACATTGAGCATACCGGAGAGTCAGTGGCTGGGAGCAGGGCGCAGTGATTCATACTACAGCCTGCCAGCAGATGCGATCAGGGCCAATACTGCAGGGGAATAAGAAATGCCTGGGATAAACTCATTTCCAATCCTAAAAACAAAAGGCGCAGAGGAGAGTCTGCGGTTTTACAGACTGTGAAAGGGCAGCAAGTGCGGACCCATAGGGATGATCAATCATCCTATTAAATGATTTAATAGCCCGAGGTCAAAGGTCTACTCAACAGGGGCGAGTGTAGCGGGACGAGGTAGCTCATATTGTCTGTGGCTTAGTGGGTAATGCTATTGCTCAATATCAGACACTGTCATAGGCAGACAGCAACTTGGGTGGCAGCAGTTGCTCCAGAGCTAATGTCATATTCTGACCACATCATTGTTCTTACAATCTTAGTGACAATATATTTACAAAGCCAATAACTGGGCACTATAGGAGGAAATATATCAGGCAGCACAGTTGGCTTAGCAGGAGGTCTACAGTAGACCAATAAACAATAGAAGTGCTTCGCTGCAGAGATTTATCTCATACTTGCCAACTCTCCCTAAATGTCCGGGAGACTCACGAAATTCGGGTCGGTCTCACAGACTCCCGGGAGAGCTGGCAAGTCTCCCGCATCCCGCAATTGTGGGGCTAAAATGACGCGATTCGCTGTGAATCGCGTAATTTTGGCCTCGCCTCTGCGACAAAACAGCATATTTGTCACGGGGGGCGGGGCAAAAATTATGCGTGCCCCCGCCCCCTCCCATCCTCTAGACACACCCCTCTCCCGGATACAACTTGCCAAAAGTAGGCAAGTATGGTTTATCTAGGATGCACTAAACCAGTGATGGCTAACCTGTGACACTCCAGGTGTTGTGAAACTACAAGCCCCAGCATGCTTTGCCAGTAGATAACTAGCTGATAGATGGCAGAGCATGCTGGGACGTGTAGTTTCACAACACCTGGAGTGTCACAGGTTAGCCATGGCTGCACTAAACCTCTGGCAGGCAGGGCATGCTGGGACTTGTAGTTGCAGAACACCTGGAGGGTCCAACGCTGCCTACTGCTGCACAAAAAAAGTGGCACACAGGCTGGAACGAGGGAGGCAGAAGTAGTCAAGCTCGCAGATAAAGTCAGTGGCAGGGCTAGGGCAGACGCCTCTCCCTGTTTATGTTCAGACTCCAGTAGATAAATAAACATTTAGCATAGCAAAGAGATGACATCACCCAGAAAATCTGAGAACGCTAATCGAGCACCCCCCCCCCCCCTCTTGTTCACTGCCGCCAAAAGGGGTCTGAAGAGGACCCGAGGGAGGAAGAGGAAAATATTCAAACCACTGGGGCTCTGTGCACCTGTGCATGTTGTACAGACTGTGTTCACAAAGCACAAAGCAGGAGCAGGAAGTTGAAGGGCTGAGGAGAGAAATGTGCTCCCTGAATGATCTCACTCCCCCCGTTCACATCCCCGCTGTTCCCGTAACCCCAATATAGTCACACAACCCCCCACCCCTTGTTTTCATCCCTGCTTCCTTCATATTCTCCCCCTCCGCCTTCACTGGAAGGAATGAATGTGGAAGGACAAGAGAAGAGAGGTGTGAGGAAGAGATGACTGAGCAATAGAGGAATGGGCAAGAAAAAGCGAGGGAGGAGAAAGACATTCTGGACACGGGAACAGAGGATGTGTCACAAACAGATGTGCGAAAGCATTACAGCATTACAAAGACCCAGGGCGAGAGGGAGAAAGGGGGCAGCGGAAAGAGAACGAAGGGGGAGAAAAGAGAGAAAGAATGAAGGAGGGAGGGAGAAGAAAGGAGAAGAGGGGGAAATAACAGCTTGGAAAGAGGATGAAGAGAAGGAAACACAAGGTTCTATGACGTCTGTTTACTGTGACACTCTCCGTAACATTTCCAGCTAGCAACAGCGGGCACTACCTCCTAGCACCCCTGTGCTGTCTTCTGCCCTTTACTAAACCTGTGCCGACCCCTGACACCAAGATATTGTCTACTCACATACTTTACACGTAGCCCTTTTCTGGGGACAGTCCCAATCTTCATTGGTAGCAACCTGCCAGAAAATGGGCATGGTTCTTCCCAAATGGACATGGTTGGGGTAGAACAGGACGTAGTCTGGGTGCCTTGGTGGGGAGGGAATATTGTCTATTTTGTTGCCAAATTTCACATTGGGAATGTAGGTAGGTTCATGCTGCCCTCTTTACTGTCCCTGTAAGCACCACTCACCCACAACTATAACAGGCAACTATCTCTGCCACCGTTGTGCTCACTCCACACACAGGCTTATGCTCCTGGCACCACTACCCATGTGCCACCCCCTCCGACAGAGTTATACCATCAGACCCGCCCCTTTTTCTCCTGCCTCTGTACAAGTCCCCCCCCTCCAACTATAACATACTCCACTCTCTGCTGCCTATGTGCCGACTCCACACATATGAATGTCACAAACATAAGGGACTTACAGCTATTCAGGAGCAAACTTGATGCAGGCAATAAAACAGCACAGAGGGAAACTGCCCCGCCCCCGTTTATCCGGCCAGACAGCACCTGTTCTACAAAGGAGTAACAAAAGTTAAGTAGAAGGAGTAATCTCATTAGTAACTATAAAAGTCTTATGTCTGATACCTTAACCTCTTTTACCTTCTTCATTTTATTCACTATAACCTTAAAGTAACGACACAAGACTTGAAATAGGGCACAAATAAATTATTTATTTAAATATGGTGGAGGTGAATAAAGCAGTCAGACCGACGTGTGCCAGGCAAAACCCACCTGTCCTAGCATATCCTTAGGACTACTCACTGGGGAACAACCAAACCCCTGGGTTCAAGTGGGGGACCAACCAATCAAACCCCGGGCGCACATATCTACCTGGACGGGGCACCACGTCCTGAATCTACAGAACCCGCCCCTCCTCTGGGCTATACGGGAAGCAACCACAGGGCAACCCACAGGGGTGGTACCTGAAACAGATACCGTAAATGTGCGCCCAAACAACCACTGGCCGTCGACTGTACTGCTTTTCCGGCCAATACTCCATCCATATTCGCTGAGAACCATGCCTGCCTCCAACGCTGATATCCATCGTAACAGAATCTAGTCGACTCCTTTATCTCTCAGCAACGAAAACAGGGAGGTTGGGTGGGCAATGTCCAGATCTGCCAAGGCTGAGCAAAACTCCGCCCATCCAACTTATAGCCCTATACCCCTCCCCTATGACACCGGATGGGCGTACCACAAAGTTAACTGTTAACACTCCAGAGAATAACTCAGTTAAAGATAGAGCAAAGCTTTTATTATCCTTCACTCCTACGCAGATCTCAGTTCTTATTCCCTCTCTGCGGCTAACACATAGATAATACATCAAAAAAAAACTGATACACATACATGACACATAGCTATTTACATATATACACTTGCAGTTTGTTGTACCAAAGTCTACATTATTTGCTTTTCCCCCTGCATCTACTACGGTATATCTCCACATGACTGTGAGCTCTGCTTGAAGAAGGGCTGAAGAGGGACATACACATCCTATAAGAAGCTTTAACTCATGTGAAAGTTTTAAATATACACAACTTAAAAAAGTAACACAGAGCAAGAGGAAGTTGGGATGTCTGGTAAGTGTAAGGATGCAGGAAAGATGATGGAACACCAAGAAATGAATAAACTCTTCTGTGGGGATTCCATTGTAAGGGATATAGATTTGGGAGTAGCTAGTGACGGAAAGCTGGAGGTGCCTACCTGGAGCACAGACATGTTCTAATCACTGTTAAAGCAGCAACACAGTAGGATGAGATAGATGCAGGGCCGGCTGTAGCTGGTTTACTGGGGTGCCAATGTGTTGGGGCCCGGGTGCATAAAACACTGACTGTGTGATATAATGTTACTCATTCAGTGTCTTGTCACCATGGCACCCACACTGAGTGCCAGAATAGAAGATGCTCTTCTATCCCCACGCTACGCTAGGCAAGAATTAGGAGGTGTACCGAGAATGGGGGGGTTCATTTTCCAATTGGGTTGCTAGGGCATCCCCCAGTCATGCAACAGGCCTGGATAGATGTCATTATTCACCTGGGGACAGATGATATGGACAGGCATGATGACAGGGAAGTACGGAAGGAATCCCAAGATCTAGGAGTCGCTCTTAGCTACACAGCAAACTCAGAGTTTTTTCAGTTGTGTTGCCAGAATATAGGAGAAGGAAGGCAGGATTGTTTGCACCAGACCATGTAATGAGTAGCTCAGTAATTTATGGAAGGTGTGTTTGGGTTTGTAGGACATAATTTTAGTACTTGGCAGGATCTGGGACGATATGGGAGCACCTGCGCCCAGCTTGGAGTGGAGCCAACTTATTGGGTGAACAGTTCAGAGCATTTAAACCAGCTGACAAGGGCAGTGAAATGAGTTAGGAAATTTCAAACCTGCTCCCTACTGTATAAAGTATTGATGGTGCAGATAACGTATCCAGGGAAATAGAGTGTAGAGTAACTTATACAGAAATGAGGTCAGTAAAACAGACAGAGAAAAGAATTAGCAGTAATAAAAATGTCAGTCTAGATGTATAAATACTTGTGGTTTAGGACATAAATTCCCAAAACTAATGGCCATACTGACCAGGGATGATCTAGATGTTGTGGTTATTATGGAGTCCTGGTGTAATAAAAATCATGACTTGGTCTTAGCTATACCAGGTTCACATTTATTAGAAAGGACAGATAAGAAAGATGAGGTGATGGAAGCTCATCTCATAAACAAACACCAAAGCTACTTTAATAAAAGGTATTGGAGATAAAACTGAGACTATCTGCAACCCTAGAGACTGATATATAGGTCAGTGATAACACCACACCTGGAAACCATTGTTCAGTTCTGGAGGTCATATCTCCAGAAGGACATAAATAAATGAAAGATTGTGCAAAGAAGGACTGCTAAAACCGTGCATCGTCTGCATCACAAAACCTACCAAGACTAAAGGAAGGACCTCAAGTTCAATAGCTTGGAACAGAGAAAGGAAAGAGGGAATAAGATAGAAGGTTTGAAATACAGCAAGGGTATTGGCAAGGTTCAGGAGAAAAGCTTTACAGTTGAAGAGAAGTATAAGAACAAGAGGACATGCACCAAACAGGTTTAGGGGAAATGTTAGGAAGAATCAAATTACTGAAAGTGTAGTAGATAGGTAGATTAGCCTTCAGAAAAAGATGGTACTTTGCTGGTATGGTAGGGGAATTAAAACATGTTTAGGACAAATATATGACAATTCGAAAGCTGAAATATAAGCGAAGTGCGGTCTGAGATTTTTAGGAATGATAAATAGACAACTGTAAGAGCTTTGTGGTTATTATCTGTCATTAAAACGGCGGTGTAACAGTTTCTACAATTCAGGTGCCTGATTAACCCTACCCAATCAATCACATTGCTCTCTCTCTCTCCCTCTGTTCTCTCCCTTCCCCTCTCTTCCCCACCATCTCTCTCTCTCTCTCTCTCTCTCCTTTCCTCTCACCCTCTCCCTCTCTCTGTCTCTCCCTCTCTCTCCCCTCCTCCGTCTCTACCTCTCCCCTCCGTTTCTCCCCCCCTCACTCTCCCTCCCCCATCTCTCCCCCCTCCACTCTCCTGTCCCCTATCTCTCCCCCCCTCCACTCTCCCTCCCCGTCTATCCTCCACCCCCCTCCACTCTCCCTCTTCCCCTCCTTCCCCCACCCTCTCTCTCTCTCCCTCTGGCTGTCTATGCAATAGGGTCTGATTATGTCATGAACAACTGGGGTGTATGCTATGTAGCTGGCAATTGGATTTGCTTAATGTAATCTGTCAAATGGTAGTGAGATCTGTGCAATGTGGCTGTCAATGGCGTCTTTGCAATACGATTTGCTTATGTGGATGGTAACTGGAATCTGTGCAATGTTGTGTGTACAGTGTGGCTGCTAATGTGGTCTTTGGAACGGGGTCTCATTATGTAGCTTATTATAAACAGACGTACTATAAAAATATTTATAGGAACAGCCAGTTGTATGAAGAAACCCATTCAAGTGCACACGTACTTCAAATGACATCACACAGTAACCTTGTCATTAACAATTTCAGCTAGTGCAACTGCATCACTAGTCTTGTATTCAAGCATGACTCCACAATCTGTTATCCAATATCCAGACCCGGAATCCTACACTACAATTATATTGTCTGCGTTTCCTAAGCAATAACTAATCTGACTTCTGATAAGGGGAACAGGATGTGGCCTCCCCAATTACATCTTCGCTGTAGGTTAGGTAATCCATATCGAGGATGGAAGAATGGGGCACAGATACAGAGGAAAGCACAGAACAAAGGATCCGATTAAAAAAAATTTGAAAAATGTAAAAGATAATGACGGCAGAGAAGGAAAAGACAGGGTGAGAAGAGAAACAGACAGTCTTGGAAGAGCGACATTTGGGGCAGAGGAAAAAAAGAAAAGAAATAAGACACCAAAAAGAATTGATGAGAAAAAAAGGAGAGGTGAACGAGGGGACAGAGGTGAATAGAGTGAAGGAGAAGAGTAGAAATTGGCATATACATGACACTTCACGTAAACATACGTCTGTATATGTGTAAAAATATTATTTTGCACATAGCGAATGCACATTTTGCAAAATCCATTACTTGGCAAGTTAGGCGCGAGATTGGGAAAACTGTGGTTGGATCCATCTCTTGTCTTGTCACCCCTCCCTGCTGCATTCCGTACTGCTGTCAATACATAGTGTTCCTTCCATCCACCTCTTACAGTCATTACTCCTTCTATATCCACACACAGTGCTCCCTCCATCCTCACATCCACCTCTCACAGTTATTACTCCTTCTATATCCACACACAGTGCTCCCTCCATCCTCACATCCCACCTCTCAGTCATTACTCCTTCTGTATCCACACACAGTGCTCCCTCCATCCTCACATCCATCTCTTACAGTCATTACTCCTTCTATATCCAGACACAGTGCTCCCTCCATCCTCACATCCCACCTCTCACAGTCATTACTCCTTCTGTATCCACACACAGTGCTCCCTCCATCCTCACATCCCACCTCTCAGTCATTACTCCTTCTATATCCACACAAAGTGCTCCCTCCATCCTCACATCCACCTCTCTCAGTCATTACTCCTTCTATATCCACACACAGTGCTCCCTCCATCCTCACATCCACCTCTCAGTCATTACTCCTTCTATATCCACACACAGTGCTCCCTCCATCCTCACATCCATCTCTCAGTCATTACTCCTTCTATATCCACACACAGTGCTCCCTCCATCCTCACATCCATCTCTTACAGTCATTACTCCTTCTATATCCACACACAGTGCTCCTTCCATCCTCACATCCACCTCTCACAGTCATTACTCCTTCTATATCCACACACAGTGCTCCCTCCATCCTCACATCCACCTCTCAGTCATTACTCCTTCTATATCCACACAAAGTGCTCCCTCCATCCTCACATCCACCTCTCTCAGTCATTACTCCTTCTATATCCACACACAGTGCTCCCTCCATCCTCACATCCATCTCTCAGTCATTACTCCTTCTATATCCACACACAGTGCTCCCTCCATCCTCACATCCCACCTCTCACAGTCATTACTCCTTCTATATCCACACACAGTGCTCCTTCCATCCTCACATCCCACCTCTTACAGTCATTACTCCTTCTGTATCCACACACAGTGCTCCCTCCATCCTCACATCCCACCTCTTATAGTCATTACTCCTTCTATATCCACACACAGTGCTCCCTCCATCCTCACATCCACCTCTCACAGTCATTACTCCTTCTATATCCACACACAGTGCTCCCTCCATCCTCACATCCCACCTCTCACAGTTATTACTCCTTCTATATCCACACACAGTGCTCCCTCCATCCTCACATCCACCTCTCACAGTCATTACTCCTTCTATATCCACACACAGTGCTCCCTCCATCCTCACATCCACCTCTTACAGTCATTACTCCTTCTGTATCCACACACAGTGCTCCTTCCATCCTCACATCCCACATCTCACAGTCATTACTTCTTCTATATCCACACACAGTGCTCCCTCCATCCTCACATCCATCTCTCACAGTCATTACTCCTTCTATATCCACACACAGTGCTCCCTCCATCCTCACAACCACCTCTTACAGTCATTACTCCTTCTGTGTCCACACACAGTGCTCCCTCCATCCTCACATCCACCTCTGTCATTACTCCTTCTGTATCCACACACAGTGCTCCCTCCATCCTCACATCCCACCTCTTACAGTCATTACTCCTTCTGTATCCACACACAGTGCTCCCTCCATCCTCACATCCCACCTCTCAGTCATTACTCCTTCTGTATCCACACACAGTGCTCCCTCCATCCTCACATCCCACCTCTTACAGTCATTACTCCTTCTGTATCCACACACAGTGCTCCCTCCATCCTCACATCCATCTCTTACAGTCATTACTCCTTCTATATCCACACACAGTGCTCCTTCCATCCTCACATCCATCTCTGACAGTCATTACTCCTTCTATATCCACACACAGTGCTCCTTCCATCCTCACATCCCACCTCTCACAGTCATTACTCCTTCTATATCCACACACAGTGCTCCCTCCATCCTCACATCCCACCTCTCACAGTCATTACTTCTTCTATATCCACACACAGTGCTCCCTCCATCCTCACATCCCACCTCTCACAGTCATTACTTCTTCTATATCCACACACAGTTCTCCTTCCATCCTCACATCCACCTCTCACAGTCATTACTCCTTCTATATCCACACACAGTGCTCCCTCCATCCTCACATCCACCTTTTACAGTCATTACTCCTTCTATATCCACACACAGTGCTCCCTCCATCCTCACATCCACCTCTTACAGTCATTACTCCTTCTGTATCCACACACAGTGCTCCTTCCATCCTCACATCCCACATCTCACAGTCATTACTCCTTCTGTATCCACACACAGTGCTCCCTCCATCCTCACATCCACCTCTCAGTCATTACTCCTTCTGTATCCACACACAGTGCTCCCTCCATCCTCACATCCCACCTCTTACAGTCATTACTCCTTCTGTATCCAGACACAGTGCTCCCTCCATCCTCACATCCACCTCTTACAGTCATTACTCCTTCTATATCCACACACAGTGCTCCTTCCATCCTCACATCCACCTCTCACAGTCATTACTCCTTCTATATCCACACACAGTGCTCCCTCCATCCTCACATCCACCTCTCAGTCATTACTCCTTCTATATCCACACACAGTGCTCCTTCCATCCTCACATCCACCTCTCAGTCATTACTTCTTCTATATCCACACACAGTGCTCCCTCCATCCTCACATCCCACCTCTCACAGTTATTACTCCTTCTATATCCACACACAGTGCTCCCTCCATCCTCACATCCACCTCTTACAGTCATTACTCCTTCTGTATCCACACACAGTGCTCCCTCCATCCTCACATCCATCTCTCACAGTCATTACTCCTTCTGTATCCACACACAGTGCTCCCTCCATCCTCACATCCCACCTCTCAGTCATTACTCCTTCTGTATCCACACACAGTGCTCCCTCCATCCTCACATCCATCTCTTACAGTCATTACTCCTTCTATATCCACACACAGTGCTCCCTCCATCCTCACATCCCACCTCTCACAGTTATAACTCCTTCTATATCCACACAGTGCTCCTTCCATCCTCACATCCATCTCTCACAGTCATTACTCCTTCTATATCCACACACAGTGCTCCTTCCATCCTCACATCCACCTCTCACAGTCATTACTCCTTCTATATCCACACACAGTGCTCCTTCCATCCTCACATCCATCTCTCACAGTCATTACTCCTTCTATATCCACACACAGTGCTCCTTCCATCCTCACATCCATCTCTCACAGTCATTACTCCTTCTATATCCACACACAGTGCTCCCTCCATCCTCACATCCACCTCTCATAGTCATTACTCCTTCTATATCCACACACAGTGCTCCCTCCATCCTCACATCCACCTCTCAGTCATTACTCCTTCTATATCCACACACAGTGCTCCCTCCATCCTCACATCCACCTCTCAGTCATTACTCCTTCTATATCCACACACAGTGCTCCTTCCATCCTCACATCCACCTCTCAGTCATTACTCCTTCGATATCCACACACAGTGCTCCTTCCATCCTCACATCCACCTCTCACAGTCATTACTCCTTCTATATCCACACACAGTTTTCCTTCCATCCTCACATCCACCTCTCACAGTCATTACTCCTTCTGTATCCACACACAGTTCTCCTTCCATCCTCACATCCACCTCTCACAGTCATTACTCCTTCTATATCCACACACAGTTCTCCTTCCATCCTCACATCCCACCTCCTACAGCCATTACTCCTTCTATATCCACACACAGTGCTCCCTCCATCCTCACATCCACCTCTCACAGTCACTACTCCTTCTATATCCACACACAGTGCTCCCTCCATCCTCACATCCACCTCTCACAGTCATTACTCCTTCTATATCCACACAAAGTGCTCCCTCCATCCTCACATCCACCTCTCACAGTCATTACTTCTTCTATATCCACACAAAGTGCTCCCTCCATCCTCACATCCACCTCTCACAGTCATTACTCCTTCTATATCCCCACACAGTGCTCCTTCCATCCTCACATCCACCTCTCACAGTCATTACTCCTTCTGTATCCACACACAGTGCTCCCTCCATCCTCACATCCATCTCTCACAGTCATTACTTCTACTAAATCCACACACAGTGCTCCCTCCATCCTCACATCCACCTCTCATAGTCATTACTCCTTCTATATCCACACACAGTGCTCCTTCCATCCTCACATCCATCTCTCACAGTCATTACTCCTTCTATATCCACACACAGTGCTCCTTCCATCCTCACATCCACCTCTCACAGTCATTACTCCTTCTATATCCCCACACAGTGCTCCTTCCATCCTCACATCCACCTCTCACAGTCATTACTCCTTCTGTATCCACACACAGTGCTCCCTCCATCCTCACATCCCACCTCTCACAGTCATTACTTCTTCTATATCCACACAAAGTGCTCCCTCCATCCTCACATCCACCTCTCACAGTCATTACTCCTTCTATATCCACACACAGTGTTCCTTCCATCCTCACATCCACCTCTCACAGTTATTACTCCTTCTATATCCACACACAGTGCTCCTTCCTTCCTCACATCCCACCTCTCACAGTTATTACTCCTTCTATATCCACACACAGTGCTCCTTCCATCCTCACATCCATCTCTCACAGTCATTACTCCTTCTATATCCACACACAGTGCTCCTTCCTTCCTCACATCCACCTCTCATAGTCATTACTCCTTCTATATCCACACACAGTTCTCCTTCCTTCCTCACATCCCACCTCTCACAGTTATTACTCCTTCTATATCCACACACAGTGCTCCTTCCTTCCTCACATCCACCTCTCATAGTCATTACTCCTTCTATATCCACACACAGTTCTCCTTCCTTCCTCACATCCAGCTCTTAGTCAGTTCTCCTTCTCTGTAGGTGAATTAATAATCACAAAATTACAGCTCTGCAGCCCAAAACACCCTCCAGTTACAAATTGCTCTAGCGTTGTGGAGTGGTATTGTTCCTCAAAGCCTACCACCCATCCACCTAACCTTCTCTCCATGCTTGGTCTCCCCACCTCTCTTCCCTTGTCTGGCTTCTCGCTCCTCTTGTGATTGATCCCCTCTGACTCTCCATTGTGCCTGTGGTCTGTTTGCCCCCCCCATTAGGAGCAGTAATAATAATAGTTCAGAAACAACATTTCAGTTTTTGAAGCTACATTATCCTAATGAGATAGCGGTCTGGAGTCTCCCCTTGCTGTGTGTAGAGGCGCACAGCCACTTCCTGTTTGTAAAGCACTTGACTCTTGTAACATCTCTGAACTGCCAGAGAGAGTTGGACGCATTTTACATAAAATATGCAGATGTAAAACGCGTCTGAAAAAGTTGTACTTACATGTGCATACTTAGACGGATGCACCTGAAGGTGCGTCTAAGTCTAAGTCTGCAACAGTAGCATGCTGCATATATTGAACATACTTGTATCCACCGCTACATATGTGACCAGTGTAAGATACAGCAGTGTGAAGATTCAGAGCAGGGCGTATGTCTTATTTCTCAATCAAGATAGCTCACCATTGATACATTATTGTACTTTATGCCATTAACGTTTCTATAACGGATGTTGTGTACGAGTAGAGTGTTGGTACATCAGCAGTCTGTATGATCTGGGCACTGTCTATTACAGCATTGCTACTCACAGATCAAGGATTGTGTATATAGTGTCAGATGTAATTACCAGTAATTAATGACCTAACACATACTTCAATCAAACAATCAGTTGTGGGGACCTTCAGGGTGTACAATAGGTTTGTGTACTTTGTATGACGCAATTATAATTAATGAATGACTTGACACCACAAAAATACACACTACAATCAATTATGCTGCTCTTTCTTGTCAGATGTCATGATTTTATGACATTACATTTACACTGTTTCCTAATGTTTTAATTTCAGTTAATGACTACCAGATGATGTAATATATGTAAAATAATAATAAAAAGAAAAACTTTTATTGAAATAGAAAAATAAAATCAAAAAGTGTTCAGCACTGCAAACCAAAAATATACTGTATTCCTCTATCAATCTGCAACAAAATATTTTCTTCTTATAGTGTGTGCTTGCAGTGTTAGTAAGAAACTGTGGCTATTGCTGTACCCAAAAAACCCACAATTGTGTGCCGCTTGTGGTCATCTCTGGAGCCTTAAGAAAATGTATGTTTCTTACAGTGTGTGCTTGCAGTGTTTCTAATTAAATGCTCCGAATGAACTTAAGCAATCAAATTGTGATTAGTTACAAACACCCTGGCAGCTGTCGTCTTGCCACGTCTGAGTGCAACGGGAATTTGCTTCTTTGGCACTATGGTAATACCATATAGCCACAACGCAAATAAATTAAGTGCAATCAGCTGGAGAAGGTCATCTGCAATCAGCCAGCCAGAAGGCAGCCAATGGAAAACGTCTAATTAAGGCTGCTGATTGTCATCATCATCAGTGTGTAATTTGCACTAGTGGACAAGCACCCACAAGAGATACAGCTCCTTACAAGCTCATATCATCATCATCAGCTATTTATATAGCGCCACTAATTCCGCAGCGCTGTACAGAGAACTCACTCCCATCAGTCCCTGCCCCATTGGGGCTTACAGTCTAAATTCCCTAACACACACACACAGACAGAGAGAGACTAGGGTCAATTTGATAGTAGCCAATTAAAATACTAATATGTTTTTGGAGTGTGGGAGGAAACCGGAGCACCCGGAGGAAACCCACACAAACACAGGGAGAACATACAAACTCCACACAGATAAGGGAATCGAACCCATGACCCCAGTGTTGTGAGGCAGAAGTGCTAACCACTACACCACTGTGCTGCTCATATGCATGGGTGTCTCATTCGCATTTATGAGAACAACCTCTTACTATAGTCGGCCTAGGCTTCTTCACCCCCTTCGCTCCCCCGTTCCGCTTCTCTAAACCTAAGGAGTGTAAGTGGGTGACGCCATCAAATTTTCATATGGATGGATGTATAGGTCTTTTTTGTGCTGTACAGAAATGCGTAAGAGCTCAGAAGTAGACAGAATAAGTGACTGCTGCTCCAAACCGATCCAAAACTACTTACACTACAACTACCTTCTACCTTTCCTAATCCCCCTCCTCACCTGCCTATCAACATAGTTTTCCGCTCTCATCGACTCACCTACATGTCCAATCCTGTCTCTGCTCTAATAGCTGCATACACCACAGCCAACAGATAAAATAATCCAAGCAAATCGCCAGCTGTGAAACGCGTAAACTGAGAGACTGTGCAAAACTGTGTCATATACGCCCAGAGGGCAGCTGGGACATACGAGTTGAATTGACCATTATTCAGGTGTACTGGGAATGCATAAAAATGTCAGGAAACATTAGCCGTTGGTTTGTAGACGATAGCGATATAGATAATTGGCCCACATATGTGGAAGGAGTGGAACTTTATTTTGATGGAAATAATTGTTAGTGGTGAAAAGAAAGTGTCATTAAGGAGAAAAATGGGCAAGCGTAAGGAACTGAGCAACTTTGACAAGGGCCAAATTGTGATGGGTAGACGACTGCGTCAGAGCATCTCCAAAACAGCAGGTCTTGTGGGGTGTTCCCGGTATGCAGTGGTTAGTACCTACTAAAAGTGGTCTAAGGAAGGACAACCGGTTATCTAATTGATGGGCGTAAAAAGCAAAGGCTAGCCCGTCTGGTCTAATCCCACAGAAGAGCTACTGTAGCACAAATTGATGAAAAACTTAATGCTGGCTATGATGGAAAGGTGTCAGAACACACAGTGCATCGCAGTTTGCTGTATATGGGGCTGCACAGCCGCAGACCGGTCACAGCGCCTATGCTGACCCCGGTCCACCGCCAAAAGCGCCTGCAATGGGCACATGAGCACCACAACTGGACCATGGAGTAATGGAAGAAGGTGGCCTGGTCTGATGAATCACATTTTCCTTTACATAATGTGGATGGCCGGGTGCATGTGCGTCGTTTCCTTGGGAAAGAAATGGCACCAGGGTGCACTATAGGAAGAAGACAAGCTGGCGGAGGCAGTGTGATGCTCTGGGCAATGTTCTGCAGGGAAACCTTGTGTCCTGACATTCATGTGGATGTTATTTTGACACGTATCACCTACCTAACCAGACCAAGTGCACCCCTTCATGGCAATGGTATTCCCTGATGACATTATTCAGCAGGATAATGCATCCTGTCCCTGTCACACTGCAAAAATTGTTCAGGAATGGTTTGAAGAACATGACAGAGTTCAAGGTGTTGATTTAGCCTCCAGATTTCCCAGATCTCATTTCCATCGAGCATCTGTGGGATGTGGTGGAAAAACAAGTCAGAGCCATGGAAGCCCCACATCACAATTTACAGGATCTACTGCTAACGTCTAGGTGCCAGATACCACAGGACACCTTCAGTGGTCTTGTAGAGTCCATGCCTCGACGGGTCACAGCTGTTTTGGAGGCACAAGGGGGACACAATTAAAAGTGCATAACTTTGGTGTTTTGTTAAAACTTGTGATGGATATAAAGAAAAAAGCCACTGAGAAGAGGAAAGAAGGTTAAGGATAAGTCACACAGTAATGTGAACACTCTGCAGATCAAATAAATGATACCTGTAATTCTAGCCTTGAAGCACAAAAAGAGCAAAGGAATTAAAGAGGTAACATCATCACTCCCATTACAGGATTATATAATTATCCTTTTATAAAGTGCCGACATATTTGATATAAGGGAGGTAAAGATAGACATGACCAATGAGCTTACAATTTAAGAGGTGCGAGGAACAATTAATTCCTGTTGTTACATAGCAGAATAACAATTGTAGATGTTGGTGGAGTGTCTGTAGCTACTATGAGGAAGAGGCATTATCAGCCGCCAATATATTTACAATATTTCTACCTATAAACGTACTCCGGGGGGCTCAGACTGTTCTCAGCTCCCCTCACTCCTTGTGGTTGATTTAGCTGCACGGAAGCACATTTGCGATGTGTAATTTTGTGCTCCGCATAAAATTAGTAATTTGAGTTACGCCTATCTGACACTTATTAGTCCCGCCTGCATCTCATTCGCTGGAGTTCAGTGAAAGGGTGTGCAGACTTTAACTAAGCTTACCCTTTGAGACGAGTCTTATTTTGGGTTCCACACATTTTTTAAATATTTTCTTTATTAAGAGTAAATTCTGCGCCTACACAGCAGAGGGGCAGCTTTTGGATCAATGGTGAGGATTGCCGTATGCCTCCTCTGAACGCATCTATAAACTACATTTAAGGTTATGTGAATCTTATTTGCGAGCGACTCAAAATACAGACGCGGACACGTCAGTCAGCAGACGTATATTTGCTCAGAGGGTGAGAAAGCTGCTCTTAGTAGGAGTTGTTCTATGAGCAACAGCATGCTGTGGTTCTACAAGTGCCAGCGTACCCAAGCAGTTTGCAGATGCCTGGTCTTGCCACAGAGCAAAAATGATTTCCGACGTTTGACCAAAACCCACCGGCAGCGGTATTGGGAGAAGCTATCCATGGTGCTTCCAGCAGGGGCTGATTTTTCCTAAGGGAGGGAGCCGCTAGATATTTTTTTTACGAGCCCCAGGAGGGCAGGTTGGGATGGGTGATACGATGACAGGGGGGGCGCAATCTGTGGGTTTCTCTGTAGTGTGACCAGTGCAGCCTGTCATAGTCTGGTGCTGGCTGCGGCAACTGAAGTGGATGAACATATTGTAAGATATGAGCGACTCAAAATATACATGTTAATGCATTTATTTTTTGTTCCTTGTGTTTTACGCCTGAGCTTTTGAAGCACATGCGCCAACCTTAGATTGCTTAGCGCCATGCTTTTGGCGCAAGTGCGCCAACCTTAGATCCCTTAGATTGTACGCTCCTTTGAGCAGGGTCATCTCTCCTCTTGTCTTCACCACTTTTAACTCTGCTCTCCAGCCACCTTGCCCTCCTCCTCCCTGTTCCCTCTTGCTCCCTCCTCTCCACTCTGGGGGTTTCCCTGCCTTCCGTGCCCTCTTGGGCTCCGCCGTATGCGGGAGCTTCCCCTCTCCCCTCCCCCGCACCTCTAGCTGTGCTTTGAGATCTCGGAGTTACTGTGCATTTTGTTTACTGTATCGTGCTGTCTCACCTTTGTATTGTAACTTTGTTTGTCCCTGTACGGCGCTACGGATACCTAGTGGCGCCCTATAAATAAAAATTAATAATAATAATAATAATAATAATAATAATAACCTCCGTATATGGAGCCAGTGGGCTGAAGCAATATTCATGGATATACAGCTTATTTATCCACTAGAAACTAATGGATGGATCACTTCTTCTTATGAATGTAGGTTGAGCCCACAAAATGGCGGCCTACATTATGAGGAGGTGACAAGAAAGTGTCACGCTCATTTCTCTTTTTCATGCATTAAGACTCTGTAAAAATAAAAAGCAAAAAAATATGACAAATATAATAAAAAGCAAATGTGTGACTGTGTTCTAGGGGACATTCATACGCTCTATACCACATGATTATCTCTTCTCTGCCTTCCTTTCTTGCTCTCCCCCTGCACTTCGTCCCTTTCCTTTACTCTCCTTCCACTCTCTGCCTCATCTTTCCGTCCCTCATCCTGCTCTCCGTTCTCTCCCGCCCTGGTCCAATGTCTAGCCACATAAAACGTTTTATAGGAGTTTCCAGAAGCGGCTGACGCATTGTGTGTACATGGGAGCGTGTTTATGGCTGCGTGTGATGCTGTTGTGTGTGCAGCTTCTGGGAACAGCTCCAGCTTGGAGCCGGGGACAAGTGGAGGTAGAGGCCCTGCCAGCGTGCGTCTCACGGGTCACTTCAACACACTGATTACTGCCCTTATTACATGTAATAAAACAGTGTGTGATATGAGGTAACGTGCTGGAGCTGTGTGTGTAACATGACAGTCACAGCATTATTGTGGTATAAGGTGATATGAATGTTTCACCAGTTTGTGTGTTTGTCTGTCTTCATGGTCAGGCCACAATCTGCAGACAGGTGCAGAGCGCAACATCTGCATTTTGTTTATTCTACTTGCTTCTGTACTAAACACGCATAAATGTGTCCATCACAGGTAGCAAACACCGTGCAAAATCATATTAACAGGATTCCTCCATCCTAGTTATCACACTGTTGCTAGGAGCCCCTGCACTCATCAACATTTATATATATATATATATATATATAGCGCCAGCAGATTCCGTAGCGCTTTACAATTGGGAACAAACAGTAATAAAACAATACTGGGTAATACATACAGACAGAGAGGTAAGAAAACCCTGCTCGCAAGCTTACAATCTATGGGACAATGGTTTGATACACAAAGGTAAGTGCTACATCATATTGCATATTTGTTCAGCTAGAATACAAAGGTTACAAAGTATTTTGTGTGCTGTATGATCAGTCACACAGCAATGTTGGTCAGAGGATTGTTGTCTTGTGTTAGCTATGTAGAGGGTGGTAATAGGGTAACCTAGGGAGATTAAGATGCTGGTTGAGGAATACTATAAGCTTGTCTGAAGGGGTGGGTTTTCAGAGAACACTTGAAGGTTTGAAAACTAGTTTTCACACTGTTTCTAGGGGCCCCTGCTCTCCTATGTCTCACACTGTTGCTAGGGGCCCCTGCACTCCTAGCTCTCACACTATTGCTAGGGGCCCATGCACTCCTAGATCTCACATTATTACCTGGGGCCCTGCTTTCTCCGATCACACTATACGGCAGAGTTCGCTCTGTGCACAAGCCATTATTCTTGCTCTTCATGCCATTCTTGCACCCAGCGGTCAGAGCCTTTCCATGCTATATAATGTCACTTTGCTTATGTGGACAGTCACTTCCATGTAATAGCCCGGCCCTGTCCTGGCTTCCCCTGTATACAGTATATCTGGGAGGAAACTCCCTGTCTGTAAGGAGCTGTGACAATGTCCTTTTTATGTCCAAGTCTGTCAAACTCACATCTGTTTAACTTTCCTGGTCAGGAAAACATTGTCACACTCTCCTGGTCCTTCTACACCCCCACACATATACCGAACATCGCCAAAACCGCTGCACGCCCCTGTCCTTGTGTCGCCTAGTACAGTCATACTACCCTGCTCAGGATTAGAACGCTATGTCACCGTGACAAGGAGTTTCCACTGGATGACATCTCTCAATGAGAGCCCAAGTGGGCAGCAGGACAGGTACAATTTACCCAGAGTCCTCTAGTGTATTATTTTCCAGTGAGGACAATTAACAGACTCCTATGGAACAACCTCTCTCCCTCTCTATCCTCCTCTGTTTGTGCTTCTCTCATTTTCCATCTCTCCTTTTAATGAACTAATTTCTCTCTCATGTCTTTCCAAAGATTCAACCCACAAGAGAGAGAAGTCTCTGGGATGCAGGATGAGCAGATAGGATGCCAGAACATCGCTCTGCAACATCTGACGGAAAAAGGTTAAAGGAGCAATGCTCTGCGGGGCTTGTCTGAGAGGATGGGTTAATATGGAGGCTGTAGGACCAGCCAGGAAAAACCCAGTGACGTTGCAAAATGTGTTTCACAAGGGAGGGGGGAAAGTGGAGCAACATTCTGCAGGGGTGGTGTGTGGGGGTAAAGTCAAAGGGGCAACATGGACACACAGACATCAGTGGAGTAATAAACTGTTTAATAACTATGATTTAAAATGAGTTAATAGGGGATTGCACTTATAGCTTTCCCAACGTATATGATATGAAGTTATAAACAGCGTGCACACTTTCATCCTCTCGTTGTGCCTGTAATCCCATGTAGTGATCTTATGTTATGTTCACAAGCACAAATCTAGTCTAGATGTGCTGTCTATATAACCATGTTGTGCAGATGTCTACTCAGATAACTGATAAGACTTTGTGCACATAGCCACTTTTCAGACCCGTGGTGTGTTACACCAGGACAAGGGACATTCAAGACGTATACAAAAACCCTAATAGGTAGAGATTATTTGGAGAACACACCCTTCACCCCTTATACACCAGAGTGCAGCACGGTGGCTTAGTGGTTAGCACTTCTGCCTCACAGCACTGGGGTCATTAGTTCGATTCCCGACCTTGGCCTTATCTATGAGGAGTTTGTTTGCGTAGGTTTCCTCCGGGTGCTCATGTTTCCTCCCACACTCCAAAAACATACTGGTAGGTTAATTGGCAGCTAACAAAATTGGTGTGTGTCTGTGTGCGTGTGTTGGGGAATTTAGACTGTAAGCCCCAATGGTGCAGGGACTGATGTGAGTGAGTTCTCTGTACAGCGCTCCGGAATTAGTGGCGCTATATGAATTGATGATGATGTTCTTAGTGAATGCTGGGGGAGGCATTGGATGTAAGACAGTAGTTGCACTATGTTCGACCAAGTGTACCATTCACCAACGTAATCAATGATCCCTAACCCCGTGCACTAAAATTTTAACACTTTACCTTCCTCTAACTAGTAAAAGTTCTGCACTAAGGTAGTGATTTAATGAAGTGTTGCGAACTTGGACCAGACAGTTCGAGAGTAGTGATGGACCACATGTGGCCCTTCAAGCCTTTACCTGTGCCCCCTGCTAGTTCCTGCTTTACTGTTAATTTGTTTGTTATAACATGCTGGCATGTGGCACTGGTACCGATAGGTGAGTCCGTCTTTGATAAAACATATTGTTGTAACTTACTCCTGAGATTATGGTTATGTTCGGCCCTTTTTAAGTGTACCAGGTTACCCATCACTGTTTAGAGCATACCTAGGAAACATGTGGCTTGGCCAACTTTGTGGAACCACAAATTCTAATATGTTCTCCGAGATGTGATGGCACTTGTGTATCCAGGACAGCTAGTGAGCCGCAGATTGCCCCCCTCTCCCTTTAGAGCTGTATACAGTCAACTTTGTAAATTAGCATCTAAGGCGGAGAATTATCGTATGAGAAATATATCCATGTTTCAGGTATGCAACCGACTTCTGGCATAAATTTAGATGCCACGTTTGCATTGTGCCAACAAAATCCTCCTGAGCGCTTGTGGCAGAGAAATTAGATGGTAAGCTCCACTGGAGGCAAGCCCTGACCCCGCTGATTGCACAGCGCTGTGTAATATGTTGGCACTACTTAAAGGATAAAAAAATAATCATCATCATCTGCTGTTTAGTCTCTGGCAATGAACTAATGGTTAATGACGGGATGCTCTGCAGATTCTTGGAAAGAGCAATAAAGTCTGTAATTACTGGTGATCATGCACAATTCTCTTCATTAAAACTCAATAATGGGGGGGGGGGGGGGGGGGAGCGTGGAGTGACACCGTGGCAGGGAAGAGGATAATGAAGACATGTTACACAGGTCACAAGAAGTTCGAGGTGAGGTCAGCGGAAAGTGTATGATGTCACACAGCAGAGAAAGTGCTCATGGTAACAGGATGGGGTTTTGTAAACAGAGAAAAGGAGAAGAAGGGCGGGAGGAGAACAGGAATGTGAGGAGCAGAGGGGTGTTTATTACATGTCATGTACAAACAGCACATAATCAGTGCACGTAGCATGCTCCCTGTCTGCCTGGCAGGTCTTAGCCTGAGTGGGAAGAACAAGCTTCGCTGCCACTTGTACATTCCGTGTATCGTGCGCTCCAATTCCCAGTGTGTTCTCTCTTCATCCCAAGGGAGCGTAACGCATGAGGTCCAAGAGACTGTACTGATCTGTCAGGCTGACTAGTAACCAGCTTATTATCCCGGCTATTACAGGTTCAAACTTTCCAGTCATTCATTTCCATTCAGACGCCTATGAAGCCCTCAAATAAAATCTCCAGCGCTTCGTCCCAGTGGACTAAAGCCTCAGGGACCACTTCTGAGAGACCCTCGGCAGCTGTTTAGCTGGACACAAAATACAGGGAATGGCTGCCTGACAAGGGAAGCAGGACTGCAGGTCAAACCGCCACAGAACATTCATGTAATCATGGATGCAGTGTGTTCTCACATTACAGATAACTAAGGTGCCAGAACGCCGTCACAAAATAGGATTTCCTACCAGAAATAGACAGAGGCTGCAATGGCAAAATAAATGTACACAAGTCTCCCACCCACAGGGGAGGGCTGGCAAATTATAGCCCGGGGGGGCAAGATTCGACTCAGCACCCCATTAGGAACATTTGAAAGGAAAAAAAATGCAGGTGGTCCAGTGACCCAGCCAGAGGTGGCCCATTATGGGACTGGACCGAGGGGGTAGCGGGACAGATGCTCGCCCTGCCCACTGACCCCATCCTTCCAATCTCTATTTTAGAGCTTATCTTATCCCCGATGCTATTCACACTAATACACTATTGCACCCTCACAACTGTCCCAATCTCCATTCTAAGCCAAAGTTTCTATTTTTGTTTCAGCTATACCCTCTTTCACTTGGTGTCGCCTTACAAATCTATAATAAATAATAATAATAAAAGGAGCAAATAATAATAATAATAATAATAATAATTGAAGTTCGGTTCCCCGAGTAAAACACATCCGAACTTAGCAGATCCTGTACTTTCGCGCGCCCTCATGGAATTGGAAAGGAGGCAAAATGTCATCAGTTCTTGGCAGTCTCTAGACTCTAGTGCAGTTGGACAGCGTCATAGGTAGAATAGAAAGAGGAGGGGGTAGCAGTGTTCTTCAAAGTGTCCAGTGACATTCAGGAGAGCTCCATTGCTCCATTGCTAACTGTCATTGCTGAAATAGAAATAATAGGTCTGGCGGGCTTGGTCTTCTAAATCTGCAGTCAAATTGTACTGTGTTATATTATATAGGTAACACACAAAGAGGAGAGCTCCATTGCTCCAATGCTAATTGCACTACTTTTCTTTACTGACACTGCTGTGTGGAAATGTGTCCTAGGAACGGCGCTGTCGCTTAACATCCAGCCAGGTCACTGCAGTCTTTGAAAGTGCATGAAAATAATATTGTGACCTGTGAGTTGTTCAAAAGTGACTGCAAATGACTTGAAATTAGTGTTATTGAAGTTAATAATAATGTAGGGGGGGGGGGGGGGAAGCAAAAATATGTGACTTTAGCAACAAAGAAAAAGGGATTTTGGGGGGGGGGGGGGGGGAAATCGGGATCAAAAACCAAAAATAAACACTCAAGGGCAGTTTTGCCAAAACCAGAAATTAATCCAGGTCCAAAACCAATATATATATATATATATATATATATATATATATATATATATATATATATATGAAAAAATACAGACAAAGGATATATATGGTGCTAATCACCACGGCGTGTATACTAATATAAATATCTCAAAACACATTTACATAAAATCAGTCCCAAACAGAAAGTCCATATAAGTATCACTTGACTCCTATACGAGTGGCAGCCTTGATAGCCTGAAACCAGATGGTCGGTCCAGATAAGAAAAACACTGCAACAAAAAGACAGGCAGGCGCCTCTAAGTGTAACATCAGATGCATAAGGTGGGAATAAGTAATAACATGCGTACCGTGAGGTACGCAGCAGTGGGTATTGGAGAGAAGATGGAGTAGCCTCTGCTATGGTCGTATTCCTCCAAATCTCAGCCAGTCAGTACATCAATGTGAAAAAAGGGCAAACATAGTATAATACCGTAATACATTCAATAGGGGCAATTCACCAATCCACCCCGCAGTTCTATGGAGTGTCTGAGACCTAGATCCCAGATAGCATTACAGGACACCCATGTGAGTGTAAAAGATATATCTAAAATCTGCGTACCAGATAATATGAGGAATCTCACATCTCAAAAGACTTGATAGTAGCTTAATATATGTGCAACACCATTGACTTCACAATCCCAACCTCATTCAAATGGCGGACATGGATCAGATTGGAAAAAAGAGGATAATTTGGTATGCATACAAATTTTTTTTTAATTAAAATGTAATAAAAAAACTCACATGAGGTAATGGAAGTAGCGCTGGATACAGCTCAACGCGTTTCGTCTTGTAACAACCAAGACTTCATCAGGAGCAAAGATATACATATTACATATGTTGCGGCTATTTATAACAGAGCCGCGCCATATTGGCACATGCGCGGAGACCGCCACTCAACGCGCAGAAGATAAAAGCAACTTTATTGTTCAATAACATTAGACGCAACTTTATTGTTCAACAACATCAGAAACGGAAGTAGTATAGTAAAACTTGACCGGAAGTGGTATTTCATATGAGAAAACAATAATAATTAATAATTAAATCTGATATAATATATATTCTTTGTGTGTTTTATGTGAATCGCTCTAATATGTCCATCATATGACAACAGTATAATCAAATATCTAAAAACTAGTCAACACTCAATACACTATGAATGAGTGGTGTATATAAAAGATTAGATAGTATGGTATAGAATATACAAACAACAGTAGTGCAAATCGTTAGTGAACATCCAATACCATATGTATGGATAATATGTATAAAAAGATTGTGTGATAAAGTATAACATCCCATTAATATAGTGATAATGCGCATGTTCGTGAGCCACAGTGCACCACCCAAATGTCAACATGGCACTTATCCGGTACACATTAAACATATATCAATAATTCCAATATATAACCATTCTAATAAATAGGAACATGTTTACAAATAAATATATAAATATAATAAAAATACAACAAATAGAAAAAAGCATTATCCCTATTTCTAGAAAACTAGAATGGGAGAAGAGGGGGGAAGGAGAGGGAGGGGGATCTAGCTGTATTATAGTTCTCACCTAGCATCTATAAGACTAAGGTACAACCTACAGAAAAGGGGCTACTTCATAATTCTCATTAAGTCCCGCAGGAACAAGGGTGTCCAATTCAGAAATACAGAACATTTTGCGTTGCGGAAGTTTCTGTTGAAGATCACCTCCTCTGACCGACAATGTGACCTTTTCCAGTGCTAAAAATCTAAGGCAACTGGGGTCTCCATTGTGTGTCTGGGAGAAGTGTCTAGAGACAGAATGACTCTCCATTCTGTGTTTAATATTACAAATATGTTCCTGAATACGGATCTTTAAAGGGCGTTTTGTTTTCCCTATATATCTGAGCTTACATGAGCATTCCAACATGTAGATGACAGAAGATGTTAAACAATCCATACGTTGTTTAATAACATATTTTCTGCTATTGTTATAGTTAAAGCAGGTTTTAGCTGGATTTATATATTTGCAAATGTTACAGTGACTACACTTGAAAGAACCTACAGTATCTGGTAAAAAAGCACCTGGATTTTGAATAGCAGATGTATTAGCTAATAGACTCGGAGCCAACAATTGTTTTACATTTCTGTTTTTTCTAAAAACTATCATTGGTTTCTCCGGGAGAATCAGAGATAAAATTGGGTCTCTCTGGAGAATACCCCAATGTTTAGCAAAGGTTGACCTAATAAAATTCTCATCTTTATTAAATTCAGTGATAAAAGGGACCATTTCATTCTTTTCTTGTCTCGTTGTATATTTTAAGATTTCAGATTGATCTCTCCCCTTAATTCTGTGGATAGCTTCATCAATTAACCTGTTAGGGTATCCTCTATCTCTGAATCTATCCGAATAGATTTTCAGTTGATCTTCAAAATCCCTATTATCACTGCAATTTCATTTCAATCTGTTAAATTGCGAAAAAGGTATGTTGTTTTTCCACTTTCTCTGATGATAACTTGTATAGTGGAGATAGCTGTTAGTGTCAACCTTTTTAATATAATTCTTTGTGACCACTTTAGTGTTCTCTGACGTAAGAATAAGATCCAAGTATTCTACCTGTATATTATTGATAATGGCAGTAAACTTGAGATTGTATTCATTACTGCCAATGTAATCCATAAATTCCCCAAATTCTTCTATGGTACCACTCCAAACAAGTAAAATATCATCGATATAGCATTTGTATAACTTGATCTTATCTGAATAAACGCTATGTTGATATATATACTTGTTCTCCCAACTCCCCATATGGAGATTGGCAAAACCCGGCTCAAATGTTGTGCCCATGGCCGTGCCACACGTTTGGAGATAAAAAGATTTAAGAAAACTGAAGTAATTATGGGACAAAATGAATTGAATCAAGTCACAAATAAAGTCCTTATGTTTGTCTGTAATAGACATATCTTTATCTAGAAATTCCCTACAGGAACTGATGCCCTTTTTGTGCTGAATAGACATATACAAGCATTGGACATCTATTGTAGCCCAAAAGAAATTGCTTTTCCATTTGAAGTCTTGTAATATCTGAAGGACATTATTCGTGTCCTTAAGATATGAATCTAAAGTGATCACATATTTATTCAAGAAGAAATCCACATATTTGGATGAATTTGAGGTCAAAGAGTCAATGCCAGATATTATAGGGCGACCCGGAGGTTTTTTTAGATCCTTGTGGATTTTTGGGAGGTAATAAAAGATGGGAATCGTGGGAGAAGATTTAAACAAAAATTGAAACTCCTCCTTCTTTATGATATTATCATAAAGTCCTCTGGATAGCAATACCCGTAATAGGATCTACATACTCTTGGGTAGGATTACTTGTTAATGGTAAATAGGATGAATGATCATCTAATAATCTATGAGCTTCTGTTACATAATCCAGTCGGTTCAGGATCACCATCCCTCCCCCCTTATCCGCCGGTTTAATAACTATGTTCACATTAGTTTGTAGTTCTTTCAATGCTTGTTTCTCTAATTTAGTAAGATTGTCATAACTTTTGTTGGTATTTTCAGAATAACAAAGATCTTGAATAACAAGATCTTGAAAAATGTGTAGATGACTACTTTTCGATTCTAACGGATAAAACTTAGATGGTAGTTTTAAACCCGATTTAGAAGGTGACTCATAATTCTTTATACAAGCTGTATCATGTTTAGCAAAATATATCTTTAACGTTAATTTGCGAACATATTTTTGTACATCTACAAATATTTGAAATTTGTTAAGATATTTAGTAAGGGCAAATGATAACCCTTTATTAAGCACACTGATTTCAGATCTACTTAATTGATGATCAGATAGATTAAAGATCCCTTTGTTAGAGTTCAGAGGAATCTTCTTCTGTGACTTCTGAGTCCCCCCTCGTCTATATATATATATATATAGTTGGACAACTATGGACTATGGACTATGCACAGCTTCAGCTTTGGAAGCTTTGATTTACTTATTGTGAATTGAGTGCATCCTCATGTATATTTTTGTGCTTATTTTTGTATGTGGATTTTTGCACCATTTCTTAAAGAAATTATATGCATTTTCTTATTTTTTGGGTTTATTTCTTGGATTTAATTACGCTTAAAAAGGTATTTTTTGCTTTTGATATTTTTTCAAGTATATATGATGTATGAGGCAGAAGAGCTTGTGCTGTCTGGGATGGGTACTATTGAAATTGGACATACACTGCAATTTGATGCGCAGGATGCAGACAGAATCTTGTTCGCGGATACTGAGAGTTTGGCTTATGATAAAGACACTCCGGCGGAATTATATAAAGATTTTTTGGGAAAAGGGAGGTAGAATTACATTTGCATGGATTGACATTATCTCAATATTTCAAATAAAAGTTAATACCGAGGGGATTCAGGATTCATAATCTACGTTACCGGCATAATAAAGACTTTTGTATTTGTTAGGGCCCAGGATCACAAAGATGAGCTTTTAGAACAGATAGAGTAAAGATCGTCACCTATAGCAGCCGCCTTTCCCGTAGAGCTTTATATGCTCACAGGTACTCAGGTGTCCCCAGGTCTTAGGCTCAGAGTAGTAAAAGCTCATCAAAGATGTCCGTAACGCAGATGGAACCAGGGGCGCTAGCCCAGCCTGGAGCGGGTAGTCAGTAGCAGGCCGAGGTCAGGGGTCCGAAACAAACAGGTAAATTGATATCCAAGCAGAGGTCAGGGTCACAAGCAAAACAGCGAAGTCCAGAATACAAGCCAAAAGGTCAGGGCAACAGTCAAGCAGGCAACGTCCAAGGTACAGGCAAGGGTCACAACAGTAGATCAGTCAAACAGGAATCCAACAGCGGTCAGCATAGCACAGGACTGGAAACATTATAACCGGCAGGGAGGCTAAGTCCTCCCTGCCTTAAATACAGAAGAGACACAATCAGAACGCTGCCCAGTAAATACCCCCAGGGGCTGCTTAATAAATTATTGCCTGCTTAATTAGCTACAGGCTTTACGAATTACAGCGCATGCGCGCAGCTGCCCTGTATTGCCGGGACGCGGCGCTCACCAGGCACAGAGGAGAGCGTACCGCGGTGGCTATGGACACCGCCGCGGCTCGTAACAGTATTAAATGGTGTAATATCTTGAACAAATGTTCATTTGACTTGATGTTATTGGTCATTGAACATTTTGGTTCTGATCTTACAGAGATTAGGAAGGAAATTGATGATTTTGATATCAATGAGTTAACAGTGAAAGGAATTAATGACTCTACTGATTTATGCACCAAAATGGAAAATGATATTGAGAAATTTAAACAGGACCTCCTTCTCTTTAAGAAGAACAAATATCGTACAGTTAAGTTGGACTATAAAGATAAACGACTTTACTCGTCGTTGGTGTGAACGGAGTTTACTAAATACAGAACTACATATTCTAGACGGTATAAGTGCAATCCTGGGATATCTTTTTCTGAGTTAGACAGTAGATCTTTACCATCAGCCAACGACTCAGATATTACTGAAGAATTAGCGCCACGGGGAATTGCCAATTTAAGTAATAGTAAAGGCAACCGGACAAGCAGACAGCAAACAAACCTCACAGACCCACCCGGAGGGGTGGGTCAAAATTCAGTAAAAAGAAGAAATCAGATTAGATTAGATATGGAAAAACATCTATTTCTAATCTCTCTCAACATACCTTAACTAGTGCTGAGATTTCTCTACTTAATAGAGGTTTGTCATTTGTACCAACTACTAAATGACTTTGATTGGATAATTGATGTATACAAGTTTGGACGCCTTTTGAGATTACAATTTTTTTTTTCCATTTGAAGTGAACTCGTCAGATGCATCACCTAACGAGAGACAACTACACAAAAAAAAGAAGTACCTTTGATCCCAACAGCACAAATGCTTCTATTGAGACCTTTAAAGGTTTATTGAAGAGAGACACGGACGCTTATGTCAAGAGACAAAAGATTTCTTATTGCAACCTGTCCTTGGACGAAAGGGAGGTGATTAAGACACTAAGCACTGATAGCAACCTAGTTATCTGCCCTGCTGACAAGGGGGGTGGAATTGTGTTACAGGATCTTAATAGTTATACTAAGGAGATTATGCGACAGATTCCAGGTGAAACGTGTTACCAGAAGCTTGCACATGACCCTACTCAACGATTCAAAAGAGAAATTGATAAAGTTATCAGTTTTGGACTAGATGCTGGGTATATTGAACAAGAAACAGCTTATTTTATCATACAGTCACATATACCTACAACCAATAGTTCAAAGTTTAGGAAGTTTTATATCCGATTCGTCTGATTTCCTCAAACGTTTGTCTTCTTTTGGTACGTTCCAGGATGGTTGGAGTTCAGCGTCACTGGACGTTACCAGTCTATACACCAACATGATTTGGGGTTGGCAGCCTGCAAAAGTGCCATGGACTTGTACAACATACTGTGGCCCTGCCCATGAGTTCATGATGAAGCTTATTGAAATCTTACAAAAATAACTATTTTTTTTGTCAGAATAATTTCTATTTACAGCCGAGGGGAACCGCGATGGGTGCGAAAATGGCGCCGCCGTATGCAAACATCTTTATGATTGACTACGAAAACCGATATATTTTATCGGATCCAACTTATTCCAGATACATAAAAAATTTTGTTCGGTACATAGATGACCTGTTTTTGATATAGAGTGGTAGCGGGGAAGAGCTTAATGAATTTGTACAATCTATTAATGAGATTCCTGGGATGATCAGGTTTACATGTAATGCCAGTAGTGATACTATTCATTTTTTTGATGTTATGATTCATGTATGTTCAAATAATTTAGTAACTACTCTTTACACCAAAGATACTGACAAAAACTCTCTTCTACATGCTTCCAGCTTCCATCCTGGTCCCCTTGAGAGAGGACTTCCTTATTCTCAGCTACTCAGAAACATGAGGATTACATCAGATACGGACAAGGTAGGGAATTCATTGGACACTGTGTGTCAGCGCTTCATTGACCATAGTCAGACAGAAGTTGATCATGCGCTTGAATGAATTGGCAAAATCAACAGAGGCATTGATTGGACCACGAGATTTGTCTGTGGATACAGATAAAAATGTAGTCAATTTTTGCTCAACTTTTACCATAGCCTCGAAGCATGTACGTGAGATGGTGCTGAAACACTGGTATCTTGTGGCTACAGATCCCAGTCTATTGTCTAAGACTAATGCTTCACCCAGGTTTGTGTACCGAAGAGGACAAAATGTACGAGATATGCTTGTTAAGACACATATAGTCACATATCCGAAGTTTAATACTTCTACTGGTTGAGGAACAAACCAGGGATATATCGCTGACCTGGATGTACGACTTGTCAATTTTTATGCTGCAGGGAATCATTTGCACATCCTGCAACTGGCAAAATATGTAAACTACAATACAGACTTACCTGTGAGAGCAAATTTGTGATTTATAAACTCAAATGCCCGTGCAATTTATTCTACATCGGAAAAACATCCTGTATGCTTAAAGAGAAGCTGGCACAATGTAGGTTCTCCATAAAAAAAAAGGATTTGCAATAACTTCGAAAATGGACGAGATTAAACATCTGCCTGTGGCAAAGTACTTTGTTGAGAAAGGTCATTTCATTCAGATCAAAACTCTTGCCCCCTTTGGACTCAATGAGGACTTTAAGTTAAGTTGCTTTCTTTAGTTTATAAATGTTATTTATTATTGTTCATATGGGTAGTTTATTATTTTTTTTATTTTATTATATTTTTTGTGCTACTATTTTTTTTTATCTTATTTCTATGTGGGTTGAGTTATGTTTTTTTTCTGTTGTGGTATTTGTGAAGTTTGTACTGTTCACTGTTAATTATTCTCTCTGTCATTTTATATCTAGTATCTACTTGATTACTGATGCAGCTGGTCATTACTTGGTTCCTGTTGGAACTTTGTTTATCTGGTTGCTTGGAAACACTAATTGAGAAAAGACCTGAACCACACAGCTATCCGATTTGAATGCACCTTTTGAACTTAATCCAGACAGCTCTGATGTGACCTGTAATCATCTTTATGCTGTTAACCACTCATTTACCAACTGACCACTGCGGATATGAATTTTACCTCAAGACAAGATCTCTATACTTTATGCTTTGGGATCATGGACACTTAATTTAGTGTTATAAGTTCCAATATAGCCTACATGAGTGATTAGATATATTATCTGCAGGGGCGAACGGAGGATTGTCGGGGGGGGGGGGGGGGGGGGGGGGGTTTCCCCCCCGACCCCCAAAAAAAAAAACACCCCCCACATGCGCAGCAGCTCCGTTTCTTCAGCGCTGTCCTATACAGCAGCCGCAGCGCTGTCTAAGAAGCGTCCGCGGCGGTGCTTTATACACTACAGCACCGCCGCGGACGCTTCTTTGACAGCGCCGCGGCTGCCGTATAGGACAGTGCAGCTATAGCGGCCACTTAGCGCAGGGGGGGTTTCTGGAGACTCAGAAACCCCCCCCCCCCCTGCGTGCGCCACTGTTCTGATAGGTAACTCTTAGGGTTAATTGGTATGTTTGTGGTTGCTAAGAGAAACTGAGCTTTGATCTTTTATACACAGGTGCCTAATTAACTATTTGACATTATATTTAAATAATATGTATTACCTCATGTTTGTTTCTTTATATGGTCAATATTTATTAGGTAGATTATGTGTAATTTAGGTATGTTTCTTGATCTTGTTAATATTTGTATTTATTAGGTGGATTGAGTGTAATTCAGATATTGTTCAAAGTTAAGTGTTAATGTTTGACTAGATATATATATATATATATATAGTTATATATATATATATATATATATATATACATATACATACATATACACACACACATTCACATAGTAGAGTGGAATTGTCAGAGGTTATTTATGACACGGCTATATCATTGGGAAAAAAGTTGAAATTAAGGAGAGGTCCAGATGTACCAGTAGACTTGAGAACACAAGCCTACATAATGCAGCGCAGACAAACGTCAAGGAGCAGAACGTGGGTGTTTGTACTCCTTCTAATGAGCTGGTGGACAGATAGAGTCATTTGCAGATAGAAATACACAGCTTCTCTGCATTTCTTCACAAATGACCCCAAGAGGTTTATGTTTATGTTCTGCCCAGCTCCCTGAGTGTTGGAGATCCATGGTAACGTGATGAAACAGAGACATAATGATAAAACAGGTAATAGGTAAAACTGTCAGATATTGTGTTACAAAAGACGACAAGATCCGCAGAGTTCCATCTCCGGAAACCACAAGGCACTGGGTGAACCATTGTGATTATTTATATAATAAGGTAGAGATGAGCGGTTTGGATTAGAAGAAATCCGAGATTTGCGGTTCCAAGTAAATACAAAACATGACTCGATTCTTTGTGCCAAAATCAGACCCGAAAATGAAGGAAAACCTCATTTGGAACCAAACCGCTTGTTATACAGGAAGCTGGAACACATATCGCTAGAGAGTGCATTTGATAGTGGAGGTGCGTTATTGGACCTCCTTGGTACATGTCTTAGGTGCTCATGAGGAATGCACAGATTGCACACCTGTCGGCAGGTGTCCCAGTGACTCATTTAGGAATTGCTGATTGGTTGTTATAATGTATTTCCCGTTTTGGAACATCCGGTCTATGCGTCCGGGGTGCAATGCATATTTTTTGGAGTAGAGAATACAAGGGAGTCATTGCCTCATCTATTTTGCAATAATATGCAGACTATCACCTTGTGATGAATTATGAGCTGCAGCTGAAGACAATCTGGGATTGTATAAGATGTCAGGTAACTACATGTTTTGTTTTAATATCTGTCTTTTCTGTTGTTTTATGTGGTTGCCTTGACAAAGGTCCAAATGTAGGACCGAAACGTCTATTGGCATATGGAATTGAATTAAAAGAAAATGACAGCAGAAATGGTGATTGTATCTTTTAGTAAACGGACATGTATTTTTTCAGCTACAGTCACTAATTTTAGCTAGCCAGCTCGCTGCAGATTTTGGCCCAAATTAGAAGACATCATTAGAACATAGACTGCAAGTGACTGTAAATGAATCTTAATGCAATAAATAGCAATATAGGAGCAAAAACAGCTTAAAATCATAATCAATTTACCTATTTTTCACAAGTTTGAATTGCATCCAGATCCGAAACCTTTCAGGATTTTTGGGCAAAAACCTAAACACAAAGATATTTTAGAACCAAAACAAAACACAAGGGTTAGCGTATATCTCTATATTAAGATTTATTGCTTACTCTAGTTTTATAGGTCACATTATTGCGGTTTGCAATGTGTATATCTTCCTCTTGAAAAAGCACCTGTCACTGAATTAACTATTTGTGATTCAAAAACTACATATCCAGTACTAAAACGATGGAGATCTTAGGTGAGCTGTACAGAGAAATGAATAAGAGAATTATATACTCACCATTAAATCCATTTCTCCGAATCCATCTGGTATACACTGCTACATTGGGGATGAAAGAAGAACACAGGAAATGGACACTTAGGGGTATATTTATTAAACTGTGGGTTTGAAAAAGTGGCGTTGTTGCCTATAGCAACCAATCAGATTCTAGCTGTCATTTTGTAGAATGAACTAAATAAATGACAGCTAGAATCTGATTGGTTGCTATAGGCAACATCTCCACTTTTTCATACCCGCAGTGTAGTAAATATAGCCCTTGATCTTTAAAACTGCTGAGACAGAAGCTCCACATCTCTCTCTACCCCGTTGCTCCTCATTTCATAAATTGCAAAACCCAAAGGATAGGGTAAACACAATACTAACCAAACACAAAGTCCAAACAACAAAACTGAGCTGGGAACAGTGTCCCTCAGATGGATTCAGATAAATTAATTTAACAGTGAGTACAAAAATATTTTCTGATAGATCTTATCTGGAGGACACCGCTTTCTTGGGGGCATCCCAAAGCTTCCCCCCAGGGGAGGGAATGATCAGACATAGCTGAACACAAAATCTTGATGTCCAAAGCTAGCAACGCTGGACGCAAACACATGAAAACAGTAAAATTTGGTAATGGTGTGGGACAGAGGACCAGGAGGCTGCCTGAACTAGCTGGTTGGCCAAAGCCCCCTGACGCATCGCCCAAGAAGCACTCACAGAAGCATCTAGCGGAGTAAGCAGAAACATTTTCTGGAACTGGCTGACTGGAACAAAAGTAAGGCTGCTGAATAGTTGAAAATTTAGTTGAAAAATGCCCAGACTTAGTTCCTTGTACATTGAAAGGACTACGGCCCAGAGGAGAGATCCTGGGTGGATGAAGTTGACCTCCATGCTCCTCGTCTCCTTGCTGAAATTCTGGATAGAGGCAGTCCTTCTTTAGGAGAGAGGGGAGCGGGTACTGTCAGGCTCCGTCCGCGCTGTCCCTCCACGAAGCATTGATGGCCGCCTGATAGATCCGACGGGGGGTGTCCCGTTGATAGGCAACAGGCAAGCAGCCACCGGGCGCATGCACAAGACGGGACGCTCCTCTGTTCGGGCGGTCAGCGTGTCTGACCGGCCCTGCTCTCCTCCAATCCCCCAGCAGCAGCCTCTATTTAAGACCTGCTCTTATGGTGCCAGGGTATCAGGTCATCTGTTCTCCAGCTATTTGTTTTCCTGCTCCTGTATTTGGCTCTGACCTGCCTTCACTGACTTCCCTTCTGGATTGAGTTCTGTTCCTGTTGTGACCTCGGCTAGTTTGACTATTCTTCTGGATTCCGCTTCTTGCCCTCCTAATATAACCCAGGAAGCTCTTGGTTCCTTCCCGATGGTTTATGTACAACCACAGCCGTGGCGCTGTCAAACTAAACAAGGATGGTCTTGCCCTTCAGCGCCTACTGGGTCCCTGTTAAGAGCGTTCATCACTGCTCTGAGCTCTAGAACGTTGATAGGGAGCTTTGCTTCCTGGACCAAAGACCATGCAGGCAAATGTATAATTTCACTGCCCTCAGCCCTGACGTCTGGCATCTGTTACAACAGTCCAGTGGAGGAAGGATAAAAGGTGGCCCTTGATCAAGTTGACACCTCTCAACCACTGCCTGAGAGACTGGCGCATTTCTGGGGAAAGTGAGATAAGCAGAGAATAAAACCTAAGCTGGATCTCGTCCACTTCCGACAGATATCCAGCTGATAACACTGAAGGTTTTCTCATGACCTCAGCAACAGTCACTGGTGCCAGTGGAGGCCCAGGTGCTGCGCTAGTAGCCACATAAAACAGATTTTAAAAAATTTTCACATCTTTTGTCCTTTCCATCCTTAAGCAATGCTGCCCCAATTATGGGAAGGGTGGTATGGTAGACTTGGAGAGGCAAGACAGAGGAGTGTCCACCTTCCGACACCTCAATAGCTAAAGGATATTCCACAAGAAACTTATGTGAAATAAGAAAATATCTTATCCAGCAAAGCCCAAGCCTCTCAAAGGAGTTCAGATGAATGAGAAAACCACTCATTTCTTCTTTCCTTAAAATAAAGTTGCCTCAGCAGTTGGAGGATCATCCACATCTAACATGTCTAAAGCCTGACAGACTGCCATAACCAGTTCATGAATGCCCTGACCTCCAAAGCATTTGCCTTCCAATTCAGGTCTTCAGGGTCAGAGTCCCCCAGAAGCTTACACCACCGGAGCACAATCCTGGGGACCCAGGAGAGAGGCAAGATGCCTGAACGGCACCGCTACACACACACACCTGGGAGTGTGAGAGTGGAATGCTGCAATCACATCATCTACATGTAAAAACAAAACATATAATCAAAAGAAAAAACCTAACCAGCCCAACTCCTCGGCATTTCATTTAGAACCGAGGTACAATGGGGTTCAGATAGGGGAGGAGCTTCTATGTCAGAAGTTTTAAACTATCAAGTGCCCAGCTCCTATGCCCTCACCACAATCCTAAGGTAGCATTGCCCCCTAGATAGAATGTAGGACAAACGAGAAGACCTTGAAACGAGCTTGTGGATTCTCTGTATCCAGTATCATTTTAATCCCAGTCATGGTTGTTGAGTTTAATGGTCTGATATGTTTTCCAGGCTCTGACACCTGGATTCTTATTTACTCATATTAGATTGGCATTCAATGCTTTCATCACCTCCCTGCTCCTGAAAATGGTCTCACATCTCACTGCGTGTGATACACGTCTCTCGTCATCTCACTGCGTGTGATACACGTCTCTCGTCATCTCACTGCGTGTGATACACGTCTCTCGTCATCTCACTGCGTGTGATACACGTCTCTCGTCATCTCACTGCGTGTGATACACGTCTCATGTCATCTCACTGCGTGTGATACACGTCTCATCATCATCTCACTGCGTGTGATACACGTCTCTCATCTCACTGCGTGTGATACACGTCTCTCATCATCTCACTGCGTGTGATACACGTCTCTCATCATCTCACTGCGTGTGATACACGTCTCTCATCATCTCACTGCGTGTGATACACGTCTCTCATCATCTCACTGCGTGTGATACACGTCTCTCGTCATCTCACTGCGTGATACACGTCTCTCATCTCACTGCGTGTGATACACGTCTCTCGTCATCTCACTGCGTGTGATACACGTCTCTCGTCATCTCACTGCGTGTGATACACGTCTCATCATCTCACTGCGTGTGATACACGTCTCTCATCATCTCACTGCGTGTGATACACGTCTCTATTATTATCTCACTGCGTGTGATACACGTCTCTCATCTCACTGCGTGTGATACACGTCTCATCATCTCACTGCGTGTGATATACGTCTCTCATCATCTCACTGCGTGTGATATACGTCTCTCATCATCTCACTGCGTGTGATATACGTCTCTCATCATCTCACTGCGTGTGATATACGTCTCTCATCATCTCACTGCGTGTGATACACGTCTCATCATCTCACTGCGTGTGATACACGTCTCATCATCTCACTGCGTGTGATACACGTCTCTCATCATCTCACTGCGTGTGATATACGTCTCTCATCATCTCACTGCGTGTGATACACGTCTCATCATCTCACTGCGTGTGATACACGTCTCTCATCATCTCACTGCGTGTGATATACGTCTCTCATCATCTCACTGCGTGTGATACACATCTCTCATCATCTCACTGCGTGTGATACACGTCTCATTATCTCGCTGCATGTGATACACGTCTCTCATCATCTCACTGCGTGTGATACACGTCTCATCATCTCACTGCGTGTGATACACGTCTCATCATCTCACTGCGTGTGATACACGTCTCATCTCACTGCGTGTGATACACGTCTCTCATCATCTCACTGCGTGTGATATACGTCTCATCATCTCACTGCGTGTGATACACGTCTCTCATCATCTCACTGCGTGTGATACATGTCTCATCTCACTGCGTGTGATACACGTCTATCATCTCACTGCGTGTGATATACGTCTCATCATCTCACTGCGTGTGATACACGTCTCTCATCATCTCACTGCGTGTGATACACGTCTCATCTCACTGCGTGTGATACACGTCTCTCATCATCTCACTGCGTGTGATATACGTCTCTCATCATCTCACTGCGTGTGATACACGTCTCTCATCATCTCACTGCGTGTGATACATGTCTCTCATCATCTCACTGCGTGTGATATACGTCTCTCATCATCTTGCTGCATGTGATACACGTCTCATCATTATCTCACTGCGTGTGATACACGTCTCTCATCATCTCACTGCGTGTGATACACGTCTCTCATCATCTCACTGCGTGTGATACACGTCTCATCATCTCACTGCATGTGATACACGTCTCTCATCATCTCACTGCGTGTGATACACGTCTCTCATCATCTCACTGCGTGTGATACACGTCTCTCATCATCTCACTACATGTGGACACACGTCTCTCATCTCACTGCGTGTGATACACGTCTCATATCATCTCACCAGCTTGTGTCTTAGGTCTCCCCATCACCATGTCTCTGGGACACAATCACTGAAAGTAACACAAGGAATCTGGCTGTTTGTTTTCAATATTTATTATAAAAAATGATCACCTTAACAAAAAATACAAAAGAATGACAGCAACAAACACAAATTTCTGTATCCTACAACACACACTCCCTCATACACACAACTATCACACATCTTCAATAAAAAGTACTTAAACCCTTAACACGGTCTCTGTACATTCAGGAACAAGGCCCCCTGCATCTCCCATATACAGAACCAGAAAACCCAGCCAGATTGCCATTCCCTTGGTGCTAAAGCAATAAGGTGAAAATCGAGTTCGCTGCATAATAGTTTAAAATTCCCTTTAGTCCAGCTAATTTATTATTATATATGAATATACCAACTTATATATTCATAGTACATCCCATTCAAATCTGCATATATGGTTCAATTTTATTTATATATAAACTCAATATAGTATAAATAAAACACACACATATATACACAAAAACAGTCAACCACTGTGTCAGCACACATACATATGCATTAGTTATGGATGATGTCGTAAAGCTGCAAATGGCAAATGCAGGTAAACCACCTGCCTACGCACAGCAGACAAGTATCTTGCAGGTTGTACCAGTATTCATCCGAAGTACATAACGATTAAAGAAAAAAATAAAAATAAATGGGAACATTTAATTTATTGTTAATATTGTCGTAGATTTGGAAGGCGCCACAGAGCTCTGCAGCACTGAATAGGGGGGTAAACAGGGTGGACAAAGTAAATTCAGACATGTAAATAAACGCCAAGGAAGGCGTTCTCATGAGCTTACAATCTAGAGGGAAAAGGTCTGGGGAATTCCACATAGGAGGAGGTTGCAGTAATCAAGGTGGGAAATGATGAGAGAATGGATAAGAGTTTTGGTTGTATCTTAGGTGAAAGGGGCATATTCTAGCTATATTTTGAAGGTGGGCGTGATGGTGCTGCGAGGGAGACGGGAACTAAGCAGTAAAGAGAAGAACCAAGTCAGGGAGGAAACAACAGCCGCGGGCTTTGGGTAGTTGGAGGTAATTGTGGTGTTGTTTATGGTGAGGGAGAAGCTGAGAAGACTCTGGGACGTGGGAAGACGATGAGCTCTGTTTTGGACATGTTGAGCATTAGATAGAATTGGGACATATAACAGAGAGACAAGCTGGTCATCCAAGATAGCAGAGAAGGGCAGGAGAGGCAGATTTGGGTGTCATTTAACCCTTTCATCGCCAGGTGTCTGTGAGGATATTTAACCTCTGGCCAGATTTCACATTAATGGATGGAGTGGAGTTCATTTTTTTAATTATATAGTCTATTGTAGTGATTTTTACATTGTTTTTTTTTTTCTGGAGCAAACATGGCAACCTTTTCTCAACATATGCAGCTAAATATCTTTACTGTATTGGAGAAAAGGAGCCATCATTGTACTCTTTGGTATTTTCACGCAGTTAGTAAAACCCAACAAAAAATAAACTAATTTGGTGACTTCTAACGTGTACAAGGATACCTAATGGATATTCCCAGGATGCCTGGATAACACGGACAGAATACAGATCTGAACAAATACCAGCACCCAAAAAAATGCAGTAACAGATTTGTCAGTTAAATATTATGCACAATGTAGTCAAATATCTGACATCATCCAACACCATACGTACAAACCATTATTATACCCATACACACCTCATAACTACTCACAATTCTGCCTATATTTCTCTTATATACAGATCACTGTATTTACAATCCCTCATTACAATATAAAAAGCTCTAAGTGCTGGTGTTCCGCCCCGTCCTCAGTTCTGTCCGTCTGCCGGTGACATCTGGTCCTGTAAGTAGAGGGACAGATTGCCGCGTGCCGCCCCCGCCTGTGGAGGAGGCGTGCGGGGTGTCCGCAGCGAGGGGGGGACTGTGGATGACTTGATCTGGATGACCCTGGTGTCCATAACCTCGCAGTCTATCTGCATCATGGCCTCGTACCCCGGGGTGCGGTTATAGACGCTATCTGCGAGAAGGCAGGAAATAAAAGACTTGTCAACGAGACAGTGGTGGACCAGACAAAGAGGTATAAGACTGATGGACGTCATGAACGTTTAGACGAGAGGACAGGATATTGGATCCGTCACTCACCGTTCACAGACATGGCCGGCATCACCAGGGACATTTTAGGACGAGACGTCTTATTGTGACTTATAGCTGGAAGGAGAAGGTGATCCTGAAAAAAAGAGAGAGAGAGCGTAACGTGACTCGGCGGTGAGAGGAGAGCGTGGCAGAGACAGACACCATGACCACAGCACTGACCCTCCGGAAAGACACCACATAAAACGTGTCTTCTCGTCTCTCTATGGCGTCCATCAGAGAATGATCTGTGGGCTCCTGGGGGCCGTACAGCTGCAGCGGAGCGCTATGTATCCTATGGGAGACACAGAGGGAGCTCGTGAGACAAAGGACCTTGAGACCTACAGAGATCATCATCGCTTATTTATATAGTGCCAGCATTTCCCGTAGCGCTTTATAATTGTGAGATAGAACGGCGGAAGGAAGGGACAGCAAGACACACTGAGAAACTATCAATGAAAGGCAGAGAAGGGAGAGAGAGGAATACAGCAAAATAAGACATGATGAAGCCGGATAGACAGAGAGAGCCAAAGGGAGTGAACAAGGGAGACACACAGGAAATAGAGACAGAGGGAGTGAGCAGGACATTGATATATATCAGATGATTTAATCATGTGTACAATACAACACACTGGAAGTAACGGGGCAGGAACAGCACAGTATAAAAGTACAGGAGAGAGCCAAGAACCTGTGTGGCTGCAATCTGGACGGCTGCGCGGGGACCAGGTCTGATAAGGCCACACTCTTCCTGATCAGAGGCTTCTGGGAAAGAAGAAACAGACAGCGTTGACACAACGGTCGCTCTTCCTGTAACAACCGGCAGCTCCGCTCGTCTGCTCACTCACCTTTATCTTCCTTGGCTTTTTAGGGGGCGGCTTTCCGGTCTTCCTTTCATTCTGATGTCGGCGAACCCACAAACTGAGCTCATCGGCTAATCTAAATTAGACAGTGGGGTAAGGAAGTTGAGAGACATGAAGACATGGGGAGGTATGAAAAGGTCTGACAACTGTTTGCCCTCTCCCCTCGTCTTACGTACTCCTGCACAACTCTACAAGATGTACAGTACTGTGCAAAAGTGTTAGGAAAAAATTCTGCAAAGAATGCTTTCAAAAATAGAAGTGTTAATAGCTTATTTTTATCAATTAACAAAATGAAAAGTAAATGAACAGAAGATACATCTTAATCAAATCAATATTTGGTGTGACCACACTTTGCCTTCAAAACAGCAACAAAGCACCAATTCTTCTAGGTACACTTGCACACTATTTTTTAAAGAACTCTGCAGGGAGGTTGTTCCAAACATCTTGGAGAACTAATCACAGATCTTCTGTGGATGTAGGGTTGCTCAAATCCTTGTGTCACCTCATGTAATCCCAGACAGACTCCATGATGTTGAGGGCGCAGTGGGGACCGTATCATCACTTCCAGGTCTCCTTGATCTTCTTTACGACATAGATCGTTCTTAATGACATTGGCTGTATGTTTGGTGTCACTGTACTGCTGCAGAATAAATTTGGAGCCAACTTTGCATTTTGTTAATTGAAGTTAGAAACTGAAATTTATTTTCGAAAGCATTCTTACTTTGCAGCCTTTTTTCTACACCTGCCTAAACTTTCCGCACAGTACAGTACATAAACAAAACTACTGATAACTATGATTAGCTCAATGAAAGAAAGGACGTTGTAGATTGAAACATTCAGCCTATTAGTCCACTGGTGACTAGTAGAAGTGCCTCCTGCCTAAGTGAGGTTACTAGTTCCTAGTGTGCTGGTCGGCTGCAGTCACATGGACATTGCACAAGCCACACAAAGGCTTCCCATACAGTGTGTAGGTGATATTCACAAGTGAAACTAAACTGGCACTGGTAGCTGTACATTAAATAGGACGAAACAGGAACGATCTGAAGTAGTTTTGTAGAAGGAGAGACAAAAAAACCCACCAAACAAATGGGCAAAGTATGAATCATATTTACAACACTAATAATAATAATAATAATAATAATAATAATAATAATAGCTTTGTGTATAATCTTATCTTCCATCAGCCCCTGAGTTCGGGGGGATACGTACCGGAGCGACTCAGTGCGATTGAAGTGTCTGCAGTCAGAGGTGAGGAACAGCTGGTCCAGATCTCGGACCATCAGGTGTTTGACGTTGGCCAGAGACCCGGTATGGTTACTGGAAGAGATGAAAGCTCAGAGCTGACACTTCTACTACACAAACGTGGTCAACACCAGAGCTGGAACGAAGAAATAATCAATCCCAAAAAACACCCAATTCCTCCCAAGTATAAGCGATTCTGACACCAGTAAGTAGTATAACAGACAATGCTGTGACTGGAGCAGCTGCAGGCTCCATGGTGGTCACACAACTCGTAACATCTAGAACATGAACATCTAACGCGGTCCCCAGTCTGGAGAATCACTAGAACCTGCCCACAGATACCTGAAAGAGCTCTTGTGTTTGGGAGGATTTGGTGCATAGAACTTGGGTTCCGGGGGCTCCGGCGACCTGTCTTCGTTATTGTAAGTCAGCAAGTGACGAGCATGGTGGGAAATCTCCGGACTCTTCACAGGTTCCTCCGGCACAGTGCGGATCAAACTGACACAGAGGAAAAGAAGAACAAATACTTATGTGTGTCACAATCACCATTGGATAGGTAGAGAACGTCCACAAATTCCTAAGAGCACCATCGTCTCTACTCCTGTAGATGGCGCTATGCCTTTTAGGATGAATAAAAAGTACTTATCCTCATCAGGTAGTGCACACCCAAGGCTAATTATTATTTCACATTACAAGACATAACATACAAGTTGTTAATGTCAGTTGATCATCATAATACTGTGCAATCCTAACTATCCCGATGTGCACTCAGTCAGGGAACACATGGGAGGAGCCTGTTTATCAAATGCATAAAGACAAGACGGGACTGAGTAGCAGGATCCTCTGACAATATTACTGTGAACGGGGCACTGCTTGTATCTGACACACCTGGTGGGCCCGAAGTTGAAGGTCATGAAGACGAGGACGACCATGACGCAGACAACCTTGCGGTTGCTGGAGGAGCTGCGGAGCGATGCGTTCTGTATTGGAGGAGAGTTGGTGAGTGTCGGAGAGAGGAGCGAGGTATCTATATAAACCACCCCACAATATCCACACCCGCCACACACACTTATCTCCTACCCACCTCCCTGATGAGATGCTGCATGGTCTCCCTCAGCTCTCTGTTCTCCTGACGAGCGTTCTCCAGCTGTCTCTCCGTATCCTGCAGCCTCGCCTCCAGCCCCTGCACGTATTCCTTCTTCTTCCTCCGAGACTGGCACGCCGACTCCCTGTTCTTGATCATGCGCTGCTGTCTCTTTAAGAGCTTGGGCTGAAAAGAATTGTGAAGTACACCCAAGTCAGAGACCCTGAAGACTGTCGCTCCACTGACCAGCGAAATGTCCCAGCTGGGTAGCCGTACATTAGCCAACCCCTAAATTATGCAGTGAGAGATTTATCTCCAGCTATATCTATGCAGAAACAAACATACAATACTCTTCTCAGACAGCAACACTTGAATCAGGTTGGCTCCTAGTACTGTAGCAGACGGATACAGAAAAGACTTGTGCATTACTGTCGTTCTAGCACTCTGTGACTGACACGGGTGTTAGGGGGTTGCAGACATAACAAAGAACACAACAATCATAGTAAGACTAAAATAAAACATTTTACATTCACACCTTTAGAAAGCACAAAACTCTAATAGCCAAATAAGTCAAATTCAAGAATATTTTGTGGATAGAATTTAGAACATAATTCCAATTTATCATCGTCATTATCATAAGTCAAATTCAAGAATATTTTGTGGATAGAATTTAGAACATAATTCCAATTTATCATCGTCATTAGTAATAAAATAGTCACAAAATATCACTAGAACGTTAATTCGTCTGAGAGAGCGGAAGATGATTTTTGGGCTGCACCTGTCACACAATCCCCCCCCCCCCCCACCCACCAGACTTACATCCACCTGTGCGGGGCTGTTTTTCCCAGTGCTTGGGGCAGGCACGATGGTCTTGGCTTCAGGTTTGACGGGCGATGTTCCGGTCCCCCCATTCTGTACGGTCAGGAGCTGAGACACCAACACAGACGGTGAGGCTGAAAGCAACACGGAAAATACATTACTGATAACTCCTCTGTAGGTAATAAGTGAGACATCGGCTCATCTATCCATCAGCTAACAAATATAACCATCTATGAGACTCTGTCCATCTGGTAGTAACAGGGCATAGTGGGGGGGGTCTCACTATTCAAGAGGAACAGACCCCTAAACCCCCCTTGTTATTTGATAGAGAAAGGAAATAAAAAATAATAAATTGTTGGCGATTGATTCCCATTAACACTCAAAGAGGGGGGGGGGATTCAATTCTCCCCAGAATAATGCAGCGGTTACCGTAATATTGGTAATAGAGCGCAGGCCACATTAGGCCAATTGAGTTCCCCTCCAAAACCTTATTCATTAACAATACAAAGAGCAACTACTAGATAGGTGATTTCATTAGTCTAATGCAGGGTGTGTGGGCTCAGATCTTTATCAGGCATACTGGATCAGTATAGACATTTATTTGCTCTGTTGATGCGTGTTCAGAGTAACCATAAAATTTACTAATAACATAGGATAAGAGCTTGCATATCTCTGCCTTGGAGTGCAATGTTATACATATGTGCATTTGAAGATAACTTTACTTGCATTTTAGATGTGGTCGCCCTCTAAAGGCTGCGGGGAGGTACTGCAACACAGTGAAAATGCAACTAAGCCTTTCTTCTTAGCCCAACAATTGGAGTACTCACAATTTACACAGCAGGAAGAACATTCCAACATACAGTTGCTTATATTAATCTATATTTTCTTGCTTCAGCAATACTGCATCTGATTGAAGCATACACAAAAAAACAGTCAGTCTGATCTAGTATTATGGTCAGTAAGTGATGTGTTTGGAAGAGGACAGGGAGCCAACCTTGGACGTCATTCCGGGATCAGTAGGAGGGGAATGTATTTCAGAGGCGAAGTCAGAACACAAGTTTTTTGCACTAGGAAACCAGGGAAAGTGTTACCATAAGAACCAGGATTACAGTCCCAGAAAACCAGCCCAGTAGATGGTAAAAGGCGCTTGAGGAAAGGACGAGCCTGTGTGCATTTATAGAAAGCAGAAGGAGCACGACAGCCAAATGATTCCAATCAGACATTAAATTAATGAGCAATGTAATAAACAGCAACATGTGTGCAGAAACTGCAGACTCCTGGCTGAGCATAGGGCCAAGTAACAAGAGTATCTCTAGCCGCAGAGCTGACAATCCTCCACGGAGTACAAGAGACAGCACATAATGAAACATTTGGAGACGATCGGAGATAAAACTGCTGCTATTTTTAACACAATAGATAATAATGCAAAACAGTAAATTCCAGAGTACAGTAACCAGGGCCCAGCTGAACAGGACGCGCTCTCTGTCCAACCACAGTATTCAGAACAGACCACACAACAAGGGCGCTGTGCTCCTCAAGAGCGATCACAACTTTACACCACGCTAAGCAATAAACTGCGGAGCATTACAAAGGAAACGCAAAGGAGGAATCCATACAAAGAAAGATGATCTAATACACAAACTAAAGCTCAGCTTCATGGAATCCTTTTGTAGTTACTTTCAAACTATTTAAGGGACTTGAATCCTATATTTTTCTATTGCATATATCTTAGGTCCATTTGAAGGTAAAAACGTATAAATTATTCTGATTATACAACTATACTTTATTTCTATGTTTTATCTTCTTGCAGCGTTCACCATTGTGGCGTCTATTCATCCCCCATAATCCCTTTCTCTCAGTCACTGCGGTGCTGTGGTGGTTATGTGCAAACAGCCTTAATAGCAAGCAGTACTATTCACGTTACATGAATTCTATTACCAACCAAACGTACAGCACATTATTCCTATAATAAGGAATAAACTCTCATTCTTCATTATATAAGGAGTGCAGGGTACAAAGAGTTACACAGGGCTGCAGTTTTGAAAGTGTGAACTTTTATGCCGTTTACACTGTGTATAAAGCAGGAATGGTGGCTGCTATCCTAGTAGCTGGAAGAACGCTGGCCTCGCACGCTATCATATGGTCAGACGATTTGCTTCTTTCCAGCCAAATTGGCCTCAAGTGTGTTGGCTCCAAATGACTACCAACAATGCTTCTGCCCGGGGAGCAGGATGGAAAATCAGTTCAGCCAATAATCGCTATAATCTTACAGCCCAAATATACGACAAGGCCGTTATCTGACCTCATCACCGAATGTGCATAACACATCCATCGTGTGCAGAATAAACTCTATTTTCCCTACAATTATATAGTCTTTTATTTTCCCAAACAAAACATCATAGGAATAGATCAATGGAACGTTCTCCATTTTTCTCCTAAAACACTGCTGCGTATACCTTCACGTATGTCTTATATTATTCCTGAGAGTGAAGGGACATGAGAACGATCTTTCCCGCAAATATCACTTTTGTGAGATGACATTTCTTAATCACATTGGCTGAAGATGTGCAGAGAAAACTCCCACAGATGGACAACTTGTGCCCCATTATAAGTACAGGAAAGAGACCCAATCTATGACACCTTGTCAGGTGTGCTGAAAAAAAAGGCACGTCCATGGGAGAAAACGGGCAGCGAACACCCCCTCTAAAATCATTTAAATAATCTCAGCCCATAAAAGTAAATCTTGTTTTGCGCATTTGTGAATGTGGGCTCAGCAAGTAATGCTCCAGGTCCTCCCGACCCTCAGACATTGCCAGCTTTGCATCACAAGGCACCACCATCTTTACTTGAAAATCCATGCACTGTAGGACCTCTACGTTTTGCTATATGCCCTACTTTCCCACTGTACGGCACTGCGGATTTTTACTTCTCCTTACAAATAAATGATAATAATAATAGGAATAACATCCTAGTCAGCGATTAGGAATGCAGAGAAGACTTTCCCAAAACTATGGCAGCTACCACTGAGCAACTTCTGAATTATATGCCATAGTAACCCAGGCTGACATTTAGGTACGTAACACCGTACAACTTACCCACAATGATAACACAATTTTAGATTTTTCTTCTTCTTTAAGAAACATCATCAAGATGAGTAACAGATACCATCGTGATCAGCCAGGAGACAAACACAAGACATAGCCGGAGCCGCCTATCCGTGAAGTAAGTGTCTTGGTAGTCACACATAATAATGTCCTGCCAACAATGACATCATTGTATGGAGAGCAGATCCATACACAGGGGTTGTATGTTAGTAGCTGGACTGGATCGCTGAGGGCAGGGGCCTCCGTACAATAATACAGGAGAGAGAAAGGTCTCAACGCCAGGACCAGCGCAGGGGCCCCAGACAGGAGCAAAAACCAACAAGCCACCGATTGCTGGGGAGAACCCAGGACTCCTGGGCTCACTACCGTCATGTTTTACAATTAAAGGAACAAGATAATACAGAATACTGTACTAAAAACTCACTGGAGATATATAATATTTACATATCCTTATTATATAGTATAGGAATTTATAAGGATAATAGAAATCTCCAAGGAATTACATGACAGTATTAAGCATCAACTTGTGAGTTTTAGGAACTGCGGATTATAACGAACAGCCGTATAATGTTCAGTAGTTATTATACCATTCATTAGAATTCAGAACAGTATTCTTGAACCAGAAAGAACTAAACTCAAACATCTTAACTGATAAGTTATAACCTGATATCACACTACAGTATTTGCACCCTCGCACTACGGGGAGCTGAAGACAAATCTCATATCTTAAGGACACTGTCCTAAGTGGAACAGATTCTGGACAAAAAGCTCAAATTGCAAAGCACAGCTTGCTTTGACATTAATAGTCCACGCCCGTTTCTAAATTTAAAAAAAATAAAAAAAGAAGAGCAGTTCTGCTGAGCATGACAGCAAGTCTGTCACTCGCACTGTGATAGAGACAGAACCATGATGGCTGTACTTTGTTATGTATAACTACATCAGTTATCTCAGGCATCTTATTCACCTTAGTAAGATATAGTCAATGATATAATGGATGTTAAGTAGTGTCTTTTCTGCTCTGGAAATGATTGGTAATAATCTCTAATTATAACTTTTAAATGAGAAATCCACCCAAACGTAAAACCTCTGTCCTTAGTCCTTCTTTCCCCCCTCTAGAAGAAATGTGACAGCCCCTTGCCTACGTGGTACAGGAGTTGATCACACCTTATGGAGCATTGGAACTTCTGTCTGGGTGACAATCAGGGGAAGTTACAGAGTAAACTGCATTCAATGAGGACTTCTCAATGGATCTGACTGCAGAGAGCCTGGTACACCCTGATACAAGGATTGCAGCATCAACCGATTAAACAAATATTAGCAGACACTGAAACATGGAAACCTAATGCGTATCATGCCAGTAATAGCAGACACTAATATACAATAGACCAGCAAATCCTTGTTACATGGTGTGCAGGCAACGTGACCCAAAGCTAAAGTCAACTAATGTTAGCTCACATATATTTATATACTTTTAATACTGAAAGGATTCTTCAGTTTACTGCTTCAGCAACAAGGGATTTCTCATCTAAATAATAAATATCTGAATACATACACTATCTAACAACGCATACAGGAAAAAAAGATATAAAGTACAATCTGCTATGAACTCCTAGACCAGCACACACTGTGCATCTGTCGGCAGATTTGAGCAAAACAAGACACCAACAGCTGCTCATATAAAGCGGCACTTGCTTTAAATCCCTATACAAAGAGCAGCAGTGACACCTGCTGGCTGCTGCGAGCCAATACATCCATTATATTAAACAACTGCTGATTGATGCATCATCGTTTATCACATTGTTATTCTCAGCATTCATGACTATTTTCAGGAAACATATATAAAGCTGAATTGCTGTACAACAGGGTCTCTGCTGGGGTATATCCAGATGTACAGAGAAGGAGAGAGAGCGGAGGATTACCTGTGAGGGTGGGTGGCTGTGGCACAGGAGGGGTGCTGCTCACGGGGTGCAGGATGATGGCGTGGGGCGTGCTGCTCGGGGACACACAGGACTTGGTGCCAGGGGCAGGTCTCGGTTGTAAGGCCGGTTTCTTAGACAGGAACGTATTAGACTTAGGGAGACATCCAGCCTGAGCTGTGAGAAGGAGATAATGGAGGTAGTTATATAAATACAGGACTTCATGAAACGTCAGATATCATCATCATCATCATTTATTTATATAGCGCCACTAATTCCGCAGCGCTGTACAGAGAACTCACTCACATCAGTCCCTGCCTCATTGGAGCTTACAGTCTAAATTCCCTAATACAGACACACACTCACACAGACAGACAGCGAGGGAGAGACTAGGGTCAATTTTGATAGCAACCAATTAACCTACCAGTATGTTTTTTGGAGTGTGGGAGGAAACCGGAGCACCAGGAGGAAACCCACGCAAACACGGGGAGAACATACAAACTCCACACAGATAAAGCCATGGTCGGGAATCGAACTCATGACCCCAGTGCTGTGAGGCAGAAGTGCTAACCACTTAGCCACCATGCTGCCTGTTACATTGTTACATTATTCTTATTACACTGACTATCGCTTATGTTATATCCAGGCTCTGGTTATAATCACAATAAGGAATAATCAGGTAAGCTGATTATACAAGTTTATTTATTAGTAGTAATACTGGCAAATAACTTAAAGTCACTCAGAATATCTCCATGCTGTCACTTATTTTCTTCTATGTATTCATTTCCCTTCCTGGTCACGTCTGCCCTGATGTCTTCTTAAAGACATACTATCTTAACTTACTACTTATCTTATATACAGAATAATGGCACGAACTCATTTGCTTTTCTCAGCCAGATTATTTCTCCATAACCTACACAAAGCTAATTCCACAACCTCGAGTTGGACAAGAACATCACACAAACCAAACTGCACTATTATAGATTAAACTCCAAGACCAACAGGAAATATATTTATGATAAACTCTGCAAAGATGTGGTGTAATTCATTTCTGGAAGAATAGTAGGTTCTTGGTGCAGAATTCGATCAAATTGTGGATGTCCATCTGAAAGAGGTCACCTTGTCAGGTTAGGTGGACATCCACAATCTGATCAACATCTACACGAAGAACAACTGGTGGATAAACAAGTGTGTTCTCACCGTAATTCCACACTTAATCCACCTGTACTTTATTACCATGGATGAAGGAGATATATGTGTGGGTTGGATGATCCATGCATAAATACATGTAGTAACCAGTACCAGCATAGTGGTGGATGACACCAATGGACACAGCCAGTCTTGGAAGGGATCGTGAGCAGAGGGAACACCCCATCAATACAGAGGTGACCTCTCTCAGAGATTATACAACTCAGAAGCCCAATTTCAAAGCCTCATCTCTTTCCTCATATCAAGTAATTGGTGTCAGGCTACACATGACCAATCAGAATTACATATAACGCAGCCTGAACACCAGGAACAGTTTACGGAAACAAAACACGTCACCAATATGGTTGGGACTAACGGTCCTCAACAACACAGCTGAGTGTGGGACATAGGCTTAAGGTACTGAACAGAAATCTTGGGGTGGAAGCTGGTTAATCCTATATTTACAGTATTAGCTTGCTTGTGGTAAACACAGTGTATATTAATGACATGATGGGTAGTTGAGATCTTTCACTGTTTGAGTAGAGTGCTGTGAGTATTACTGTCCGCTCTGTCGGGGCACTGAGCCCGATGCAGTTACAACATTTTATTCCTTCTGTTGCCCATCTATTCTCCCGACAGCCATTTTTGGCCTATAGAGACATGCAAAGACGAGCCCAAAGACACTCAGGACTCAAGATGCTGCTGAATCATTACTCTGTATGTCTCTACACTGGTTGCCTGTTTTCTACCAAATCCAATATAAAATACTTTTACTAACCTAGAAGGCCGTCAACAAAGCTGCACCAACATACATCTCCTCTCGTCTCAAAATATCTCCCAACTCGGCAACTCCGTTCTGCGTCTCTCATCCATCCATTCCCGGTTACAGGACTTTTTTCGGGCTGCACCCACTCTATGGAATTCTCTCCCTCGCACAATAAGACTCTCCTCTGGTCTACAAACTTTCAAGCATTCTCTGAAAACCCACCTCTTCAGACAAGCTTATAATATTCCTCAACCACCCTCTTAATCTCACTAGATTACCCTGTTACCACACGTTACACAATTTCACACAAGACAACTACCCCCTGACCAACATTGTTGTGTGACGGGATCATTTAGCTTATGAGTCACTTTTACCTTTGCAATCTGGCTGGGCCGACTGCAAATGTAGACTTAACCTCATGTGTCAAACTCACATTGTTCCATAGATTGTAAGCTTGCGAGCAGGGCCTTCTAACCTCTATGTCTGTTTTACCCAGTTTGTTTTAGTTTACTGTGTTTGACCCCAATTGTAAAGCGCTACGGAATATGTAGGCGCTATATAAATAAATGATGATAGCTTATCAGAAGCCTATCCTGCAAAGAGGTGTGAGATACCTCTGCATCCATAGTGCGAACCCTTTGGGGACCCCCCTTTCCCGTTGTGCTTGTTACATAGAAGCAGAAGAGAACCTACAGGCCCATCTAGTCTGGGTGTGTGTTTTCCTGGAAGGGTTACTGTATTTTTTTGTGCATTTGTTAATTTTTCTACATAAATCTTGGCGTTATGTTTGTCCTATGCATTATTTTACTGAATAAACCCCCAACACAACTGCTCGGACACTATTCCATTGATCTTTACCTTTCTGCAAAAAAAAGTTCCTTATTTTATATTTCAGTCTTCCGTTTTCCCAATTTCAAAGTGTGTCCCATTGTTCTAGGACATTCTCTTATTTTATTTATTTAAACTCCCTGAATTCACAAGATTTATTTTAATCTTGAGTTCAGTGCATGTGTTTTGTTAACTGTAGCGTAACCTTGGATGGGCTCTGCGTAACAATAGTTATTACTTTAACTTTGAAACTCAATCACAAAATTTGAAGAAGAAAAAAAAAGGTACGTTGCAGTAATGGAGCCTCTCTCCTGCAGAGGGCGACATACGAGTACAGCTACAAAGAGAAAGACAGTAGTTCTGATCCTTTACGTATATTACCCAGCCACATAGGAAAGCTCTATACTCACCAGATGTTGCGGACACTGGGAGGAGAGTTATTTGTAGAGCACTGCAAGGGGTAGGTGGTTGCTCCAGGCTCGGACATGGGGGCGATGGCGGCAGCTCAATCTTCACCGAGGTTCCTACCTCTCCTAGAGACGGCTGTACATCCAAGCAGGGAAACATATAGGTATCAAAGACAGATATGTGGTCTACAGTGAATGGCATGAAGAAAGCATTGAAGGGTAAGAGGGCCACTAGGGATGTGGGAGTAAAAGGCGGGTTAGATAGAGTGGACATCAGGAAGGTGATAGCAGGTAAATGGGCCATCGGGAGAAGAGGAGGAGGCTACTAGGCAGGTCTGAGATAGGAAAATACCCTTCAAGTCATGGAGAATAGAGGACTACAAAGGAGGAGGATACTAGGCAGGCGACGTGCGCGGGGGACGCTAGGCAAGTGATAAGTAAAGCAAGCCACAAGGCAGATTACTTGATTGTAATGAAGGAGAACCATTAGAAACGTTAGGGGGTTGAAAGCAGGTGATTAGGCAAATCTGAAGAGGGCGAGCTGTCTACAAACCAGGTTGGGGCAGGAAGCAAGCTACAATAATAATTATGTTTCTAATAAGGCTTTACTCACTGTGTAGAGGCCATCACAGGATGAAGAGGAATCACAAGACGAGGAAGAGTAGGGGGATGCCGGCTCCGTCTTAACTAGTAGGTCTAAAAAGACAAATAGAATTTACTATAATGTTTCTATGCATAATGTTAAAATTTGGGTCACAAAATATACACTGCACCGGCATTCAATCTACAGAGGGATTACATAAAATGGGGGGAGGGGGGGGGGAATAAGATCATCATTGCACAAATGTTGAAAATGGCAAAAGTCTGTCTTTTCGGAAGAGAGAACGATATCAGGCAGCTGACACTCATTGGCTGACTAGAATAATTGACAAGTCTCTCTAACCAATTATACACTCCAAGGATGACTGTGCAGAAAAATTTAGGAGTATTGCCCACAATATTATGTTAAAACTGAAACTATATATACTTATCTTTACAAATTAATAAATAGCAAGGTTCCATTTTACTTTATACTTGTTGATACAACTCCCTGTGTATAGGCTTTCATGCATTTTTGCTAACGTTACAAAACGTTTTTAATTTCAGTACATTCACCAGCCACAATAACAAATCACATTACATTATTGTTCTGATCCAACTGCTATCTGGGAGCGGAATTACTTGATATATACACACCTGAAAAGTTCATACTGTGGATTTCATCCAAAGACGAGGACACGGAACAAGACTCAACGTCCATCTGGCTGTCATACTGCGGATAGGTGAGATGTGATGTAGACTGATGTAGAGATGTGATGAAAAGGGTTCGAGCGAGAAGATTGCGATAGGTCACTTACCAAATGCAGCGGGTAAGAACTGAAAGCAGATGCAAATAGTTCCCCGCATTCATCTGCGACATCTGGGTAACCGTACAGGCCTGTGTCTAAGAGATGTAATTGTATACATTCTTATCGAGTATTACCATAATAGGTAAAACACACAAGTCACATTATTAGATGAATCCCTATAATTGTATCTACGTAAATAGTGCTCTTCAATGCCATCATTCCAGCATTTACCAGTAATACAGAAATTCTGTCATTAACAAATACATACCTTTATACTAAGAATCGTGCAGCACAGTATATCCTTAACATTACACGAGTACATTAGTTCTATATATAATCCACAGTATAAAAATCTGTGTACCCGAAACTTGCACCCAGGTCTTCAGTGGTGAGCATGCGTAGCAAGAATCATCCCTCCCAAATGTCTTTTCCAGGCCAAACCCCCTGTTCTTCTATCCTTCCAAACTATCTCCCTTGTGTGTATGATGTACAGACCCGTGTGGATAGATTATATCATTGGCTCCTGAAAATGTATATATGGTTATAACAACATACAAGTTTTCCGAATGAACACTTAAGTGATGACCTGAACTCAACTTGTGTATACGTATTATTAACAAGAGCCTTATTTGTGTATTATATAAACTTTTAGTACACCTAACCTTGCTGGTCAGCACGCAGATGAATGTATATATAGTAAATTAACTGAACACCGATAGGATAAAGTACACATGCTGTATAGGCATAGAATATGTTATGTTAAAATATGTTAAAGATTATGTAAATATCTATATAAACAATGAGTTTTGATGCCACTGCTGCATTGTTTATTAATGAAACATGTGTATTATAGGGAATAATGCCACCCCTTACTGTAATTATTATAGATAATAGAAGTCACTCTCAGATATCTGTGACGCTGGTGACTTCTAATACCCATAAGATTTACATTACACAGGTCTGCCATATTTATCTACCTCCCATATCCTTCCCTGTTATCCTTTATGCCATTAAGGGTTTTTCCCACATGCAATTCTTTTTTGTTATAAAGGGAGTTAATTAATACCCTTTTGTTTATTAAAGTTAACAAAATGCAATGAACTGAACCGTATTTATGTAACAATCAAGATATTTTATATTCTTTTGTTATGAAGAATCAAGAAATATGTACACATGCAGTATTTACACCAGAACCTAGTATAACACAGTTTATGTATTATATATGTGCATAATATGTACCCCAGTCCTCGCTGGTCAGCAGGTTGTCTGCACAGAACTTGGTGTCCAGGTCATTGAGCAGAAGTTCAGTCGCCATAGTGGCTTCTCCTTGTGGAGTCTGACCTTGCCTGTAGATGGAAAGCGTGGCATGAGGAAAGAGGAAGGATAGAATGAGGGAGGATAATGGAATGGATGGGGGAGGGTGACATGCAAAACATTTAACGAGTCATAATAAAGACGGGGGCGGCAAACGCTGGGTTTTCTGTCTTCACCTTTCAATAAAATATCATATTACAATATTATATACCTCTCAACTGTCCTAATTTAGGCAGGACAGCCATCATTTGAAGGGCCTGTCCGCCAGCCAGCAGATGTGCCCCAACACAAGACATGTCTCTGCTCACCCTAGACCAGTGTTGGCTAACCTGTGACACTCCAGGTGTTGTGAAACTACAAGTCCCAGCATACCCTTCCAGCAATAAGCCACTATATATTGGCAAAGTATGCTGGGACTTTTAGTTTTACAACACCTGGAGTGTCACAGGTTAGCCCACACTGACCTAGACCATACTTGCCCACTCTCCCGGAATGTTTGGGAGACTCCTGAATTCCAGGCTGACAATTCTCCCGCAACCTGCCCGTCAGGGGCCTAAATGACGCGATTCACATCATTTTGGCCCTGCACCCCATGACAAAATGTCACAGGGGTGGGGTCATAAATGACATTATTCACCACAACCCCCGTTTCTGGGATCTCCCGGAGGGCAACAATAAAAACCTGGCAACAATGCCATGTACATAACAGCTCCAAGTTTGTTTTTACAAGAGAGGTACTAGGGACAGCCCTGTCCTAATGAGGTGCCTCACTATGACCACTCGGGGTCATGCCATAGTCTACATTACAGAGTGTGTGTATGTGTATATAGTACAATTGAAACACACTGCCTTGCAGAAAAAAGCCATTGGAAGTACTGTACTATAAACAGCGATACAGCAGCTTCTCTCTCTATATATATATATATATTGGAAGCCCTATGTCTGGTTTGAGGGGGATCCCAGGGCCGTGAAAACTCTTTGAGGCTCCCTATGGACCAGGTCTGGGGCTGAGGGACATCTACCCCCCGGGGCCTGTCCCACAGTGGGCTACCTTGGGCTGGGTCACTGGGCTACTTCACACTTACCAACTTTGAAATGTTGGTATCCGGGAGCCTGCGGAGGAGGTGCTGCATTTTGTACCCGCCCCCCCCCCCGTGTTATTTGACACGGGGGGGGCGGGGGCAAACACCGCGATTCACCGGGAATCACGGCGTTTGGGAGGTAATTCTGCCCACTTCACTATGAAGTGGGCACTTCCTAGTGAATCGGGCAGATCCGGGATATTGCCACACTCGCCCGGGAGACTCTCGCAGAATGCGGGAGTCGCCCGGGCACTCCGGGAGAGTTAGCAAGTATGGGCTACTTGCATTTTATTTACTTTACAATGTTCCTAATAGGCTGCTGAGCCGAGTCTCCCCCCTCCCCTGTACCAGGTGGTGCCCCCAGCATCTGACGCCCATGCACGATGTGCACAGTGCACACACCCTCAGTCACACCGGTGACCGGGTTAGTACACCGTCACTGCCGTATGGCGGGACCAGCCCCCCCTACACCCAGTGACGTCACGCCGCGGTACTCCCTAACACCCCGCAGTGATGCCGCAGGCGGAGGATCAGCGCTTTGGAGGATCCCGTTACATCACCGGAATGAGAAGTGTCCGCGTCCACCTGTGTCAGGAAGAGCCTGCAGCAGGCACCGTCCGGAGAGGGGCGCGGCCTGCGGGGACGTGTCCGCCAATCGCAGCCCACGACGGCCAGAGCCCAGCAAATCAGAGGAGGCCCTAGTGATGTCCCGCCCCCCCAAAGCGTCAACCAGTTGTTGAAGGAAGGAGGCGAGTAAACAAGAATCAGCCAATGGACAGCCTTCTTCAGTTTGTCTGACAGGCGATGTAGCCAATGACGGGACGGCTACGAGCAGACCAATGGTAGGCGAAGAGAATCCTCTGGGTGGCATCTGAATATGACATTCATCATTTGACAGACAGACCGTCATGCTTTGGTGCTTGGCGCATGCGTAGTAGGACTAGCACAGCGCCAATGGTGGCGTATGCGTAGTAGCACAGCGCCAATGGCTGACGGGAAATGTAGTTCCAAGTACAAAAACTTTCCCTACCATGCGCCGTGTGATTACAAGATGGACATACTGGGCATTAGCTCACAGTTAGGCAACCTGTGACTCTTCTTCTATTGAGGAACTACAAGTCCCTGCATGCCCTGCCAGTATCTGGGTGCCTGCACCTGTTCTCATACTGGAGGTACAGTAATACTAGTATAATGATTGCCATAGTTGCCAACTGATTCATTAAGGATCTTAACTTGAGAAACTTCTTATTTCAATCTCCTGGACAAAACCATGTTACAATGCAAGGGGTGCAAATTAGTTTTCTATTTTGCACATAAGTTAAATACTGACTGTTTTTTCATGTAGCAAACAAATATCAACTTTAAATGTCAGTGTACAAATAAGCTATCAAGTATTTGTGTGTTACATGAAAAAACAGTCAGTATTTAACTTATGTGCAAAACAGAAAACTAATTTGCACCCATTGCAGTGTAACATGGTTTTGTCCAGGAGAATGAAATAAGAAGTATCTCAGGTTAAGATCCTTAATGAATCAGGCCCCAGATTCTGAAGCTGGAGAAAACCCGGATTACACCTATACCCCTAATGTGTCCACTGAGGGTCTCCTGGACTCCGGCCCTATTACTGGGGACTCCAGACAGAATGACTTTTTCTGCCAAAATAACCAGGTGTCTTAAGTAACCAAGGGATTGCCCCAGCGGAAGGTTATGTAATATAATGAATACCTTGAGAACGGCAATTGTTTTGGCCAGAACTTAATATGCTGAGGTCTGGATCCTTGGACTTCTCCTCCCTGATCGTGGGGCACACTGTACGGTTAAGCGTAGCTGCTGGTGAACAGGAAACCCACAGTCTCCACACGGTGTCTGTGCAACACATATTATAATGGCATTCAGCCTAAAACAACTGCATAGCTGAGCTGTCCTGTAGCCGCCTCCTTAGGGGCCGTACACCTGGGGGTAAATGTTTTAAGCTGAGAGTTTTCTGGCGAGTTTGAAAAACCAATCAGATTCTAGCTATCATTTATTTAGTACATTCTACAAAATGACAGCTAGAATCTGATTGGTTGCTATAGGCAACATCTCCACTTTTCAAACCTGCCGGAAAACTCTCAGCTTGATACATTTACCCCCTGGTCCACTATACCTTGGTACGGACCAGACCCATTAACTTTAGTAGCAAGCAGTAGCTTAGAGATTTAAAAAGATATTAATCCTATAATGTATCAACATCCTGTATTTGTACTATGTACACTGTATCAGCACCTTGTATAAAACACTGCTTATAAGATTTTATGAAACCAATAACAACAATCCTTTGATGTCAAGCTGAATTTTAATACATCATATTTTAAAGACAAGAGACAGAAAAGCGAATCCCCATTCATAAAACCTACGAGGATAAAATTGAGAATTTAGGAGTAAGAATATCAGAAATTACTATAACCAAACAATAAATGAATATAGAAGGACATCAGAACACTAACGGAGGAATCTCTCTTTCTCCTCATGGTTTTTAATCTATTTCACATATAATTTTAAATTTTTATTTTTTTTTCACTTTCACAATTTTAATATTTCGCTTGGGAAACTATATTGAATTATTAGATTGTTTTAAAATTGAGAAATAAAAATTAATTTTAATAATGCTAGAAATTTGAAAATTAAACTCGTTTCTTAGTACAGGTAATATATAGACCTAATGAACCTCCATCATTATAACCTTTCTTCCTTTTCTTGTCCATTAACTTTAGCCTCATATCAGTGGAAGCTGTTGACCAGACATTGTTGCCCCCCAGGGAGGTACAAATCCTCCACACTCCTGGGCTAAAAATTTACTTCGACTAGTCAAGTCCACCTGGAGACATCGGTGAAATCTAGACGCCTGAACGGTGGCATATCCCTTCCACTGCGGGACTCGGTCCTCATCTGCTGGAGCTGCTGAGTCGAGCAGCGAATCTCATCGGTGACAATAGGCGCGGGGGAAAAACCAGCTAGCGGGCGCCCTTGGCTCACCACTGAGCCAGAAATAGGAGACCGTCCGTCATTTGAGACTTTGGCTGCAGCCATCTACATCATTACCATAAACCTTTGTGCTTTTTCCCGTTTCATTTTTAACTCTTCCTTTCCTAGTTTCTCCTCTAATCCTCGAAATTTCCATTTGTTTCACCCCTATAAGCTCTAGCAATAGATAAATTTTCACCTATATCGACACAGCATCAGATCTTCAATTAAGCCATCACTTGCAGGACTTTACTTTTTATTTACTGTTCTTCCTGTATACACCGCATAATCAGTTACTTTTAATTAAGCATCCTTTTCCCAATTTGTAGCCCATTTCAACCCTCCCTCTCCCTTGTAATATATTTTGGTAACAAGGTAGAGGGTGATTCCATGACGTAGATCACAATTCTTGGGCTAATATTTGCTTTGGAATATCTTCTGTTTCGTATTATTCTTTACACCATTGAGTATTCTTTGAAACAGCAAATCTGTTATGCAAAAGTCGGAGTTGGCCACAATGGGCAAACAAAGACTTCAGCCTTTAAAACCTTTCACACCGCTTAGGAGCTAAACCAGAGAACAAATTGAAAATTCTTTGATTACACGTATTAGCACCTTAGAACTAAAAGCAAGTGACGTGGAGGACTCAAGGCTTACATTAAGGAGCGCTCTGGATAAAGAAGCAAAAACTTTGAAACAATTAGCCGACAGAGTAGATGATTTAGACAACGAACAACGTAGAAATAATCTCCGCTTTATCGGGATACCAGAAAGTGTTAAGAGATCCCACCTTATCCATTATCTCAGTGTGACACTAGTCTCAGCCTTGGGGCTCCGAGATGAGATGGGAAGACTAGATATTGATCTAGCCCACCGCATAGGCCGAGGGAAGGCAGGAGCTCCGTCTAGACCCAGACCTGTAATGGCTACGTTTCTAAGCTACAGGGATAAAGAGAAAATACTAAAAGCGTACAGAAAAGTACAACAGCTGTTTGTTGAGGGAAATAAGATTTTAATTTTCCAAGATTACTCTGCATTAGTCATGCAAAAGAGAAAACAATTCTCGGCAATATGTAAGCACCTAGTGGATCATAACATAACTTTTGCTCTTTTATACCCTGCTAAGCTTAGGGTGACCGAGAACGGTCAAACCCTGATATTTGATGATGCCTCTGCTGCCACGAGTTATTTCTTGAATAACTCGTCCTCCCAGGGGGGGTCACCGGCCAGAGCCACCCACTCTCCACAAAGCTGAATAGTTTCACTTTTCCAATGTTCCATAGTAATTAGTGGGATCAAAATAAATATAGACCTGGAGGGGTTACATTCAATTTCTGTCTTATTTGTTTCTCCTTGAGTTCAGATACCTGTTCTGTAAACGTTAGTTATACCTGTTCTGTAAACGTTAAAAGTTACACCTGGCGGAATGCGGCACAATATCTGGCGCTCGGCCAGTTTTATGTTTGGAAAATAGGTAATGGGAGTTTGAAGTATGTTTATGTGATTGTTTTGTTTATGTCAACATCTGTTACACATAGCTCCCTTCCGATATAAAGTCAGAGAGGGGATTGATTGGATATTCAGAGGATATTTAGGTCCTAGGAGTATCATTAATATAGTTTTTCAAGAAATTATTGAAAAAGTTCCGGCATACCGTGTTTTGATGTTACTCTTATTCTCTACGTTTATTATTGTTAATATGAACATTTTTTGTACTACAAATTACATGTATACTGTTAATTATCATCCTGAGCTATAAAATCTACATGTAAGTGCGATAATAAAAAAGTTTCAATAAAAAAATGTCTGGGTTTTGTTTAAAACAAAAAGATGTAAAGGCCGATACATAGAATAGATGGTTAGAATGGCACTCACAATGCAGGAGAGGAATTGTACTGTGCAGTTTATTAATATTGAAAAAATAGAGACATTTCCAGAAACCTGGGACTGTTCCTAGCAATCAGGGACAGCTGGCAACGACTTACCTGTCTGCAAGGTGGGCAGGGAGGGGCCATAATGACAGAAATCGTCAAGCCCCGCCTACCTCAGGGCACCAGGAGAGCTGGAGCGCAATGTCGAAATAGTGGTCAGTATATCTTGTCCAGCCCTTATTTGATAACACAAATGGCGTATAGTAATAATAATTGTAAGCTTGCGTGTAGGGTTCTCTTACCTCTCTGTCTGTATGTATTACCCAGTATTGTTTTATTAATGTTTGTTCCCAATTGCAAAGCGCTACGGAATTTGTTGGTGCTATATAAATAACAAATACCAAGCTACTCATAAGGGCAGGAGCAGTTACAGTGGGTACATAAATGCAACAACGACACAGACTTTTTCCTCAAGCAGCCCTCCCTAGACGTGTAAAACAAACTATATAAAAAAAAACAAATAATATATACAATCCGTTCTGCGAAATTAATATGGGTGGAGCATTCAGTACGGCGAGCTGGTCAGCTGACTAGCAAAGGTCCAGTCAGGTCATGTAAGACGAACCATGTTTTGATGCAAATGTATTTATTTGTTTGGGGGCTTTTTGCATTCGTGGAAAATCCCGGCTGTTTTTACATCTAACACACATATACTGGACTGACTTATTTTTAGATTTGAGGAGTCAGCAGTGTTTATAATAACAGCTACAGCTGAATGTCAGGGCAACACTAAACAGTGTATTATCAGTATCTGAATTTTCTGGTCCATTACGCAAAGGAATACTCCATTGCAGTGAATCCCAAACTTTCTCAGTTCGAGGCACCCTTAGTCTCTCCATATGTTTTTTAAGGCACCCCTAAGCGACCAAGTAGTCCCCAAGTAGTCCCATGTCTTGCTTATCACCTCCCCTGGCCGGGGCACCCCTTTGAGATCGGTCCCGCGGCACACAGTTTGGGAATCACTGCTCTATTGCTAAGTGGTCCAAAAATATCATCCCTTTAATTGCTACCAACATCAGCCTTCATCAATCGATCTTATTAAATAGGGGCCATCTCTATTCCATAAAACAAGGTCTCATTATATTCTTTTTTTAAGAAAATGACATTGCAGAATTAGTATTTTTTAGTAAGTCAGCTCTCTCTGAACTGATTGCCTCCAAGGCTCCCGCAGGACACCCCGCACAGCCAAGGACACAGCTGCACATGCTCAGAAGAGCCCTACTCTCTGCCGGAGGAATACAGTGGCATTACTGGGCCCCTATCCAAACGTCGCTACGGGGCCTGATGATGCCCATTTTTGCCCCAGTGAGGGAACTTTATAGAAAGCATTCTGTATCTTTTGAACCCTGCATTTTCCTAAAATAAATATAGATAACAGCGAACCTCTCAGTGACCACATTATATTGACATTAACGTTCCAGTAGCAGAACACACAGATAAATGGTGAAGGCCTCCACCTTCAGATAACTTTAATGCAGATCACCTACACAAAGTGGAAGCTGTCCTTTTGTAGCTGAACCAATACACTAGACCATGGATGCACTTTTATTGGCTTGTAGTGCGCTCCTGTACACTGTCCTAAATGCATAAATGCAGTTCTTTTTCTTAGTTCTGTGCTCTGTATATAGTCTTATTTCACCAGGCAGAGTGTTATTCCCTGTGCTCTAAAATATGACCCAGAGTCGCCTTCTACATACAGCAATACCCAGAGCAGTGGGCACAATAGCGCTGTCATAACATAGCAGGACAGCAGTAAGCTGCTTGATGATATAAATACGACTAAAAATCACAGACGGTAGCCGGAAACATGAAGCAACATATTCAGAGGTGGGAGGGGGCATGGGCAACCCCACAAATTAAAGTTATCTGAAAGTAGGATCTCTCTATAAGTAACTGAACTTAGATTGGCACAACTTGTGCACTTTCAGTTATATTAGTAATATTACACTTGCGTTGCTGTGCTGTATTACTGGTATTAATATTAGCAGAACCCATATGCGTATGTTAGGTGCCAAGCAGGGTGCTCTTGTAATGAAGCTTTGGCAGGCACGGGTATAGGGTGGCATGGCGCAGTTGCTTTTTTAAGTTATTTTCTCTGTCACATTCTGTCCGTCATTTTGTACCAGGCTCCATTTTACTGAGCTAAAACAGCGAGACTGAGCATGTGATTACTCTGCAATGATTACTCTGCATAATAGCCTGGGGTTCAAAACTGGATGAACCAGATTAATAACAGAAAATGACATAAATAATACTCTTTATTTGCACACAAAAAATGTATCCATCATTCCATGTATCACTCACCATACCAGTCTGTTTATGTGTCTTATCCCTGAGGTAAAGTATACCAAGAGTCACTTTCTCTCACTAGAGGCCGAGTAGTAACATCTATATTATAGTGCACCTGTCACCTGCTCACAGTGCAGGCAGCCATTTTGTTGTCTGAACCACTATTCATGAGAATGCAACTTATTGATCACTAGCGACCTTGTGTCTCCACTATGTTATTAGTTCCCAGTGAATTGATAGACTAATAATTGGTTCAGACCACAAAATGGCCGCCTCTACTTTGTGTAGGCAACAGGTACACTTTAAAGGAACATTTTCCCCAAGTCCTTGCTGATCTGCGCCTGCTCGCTCTTCTCCTTTGCTCGCACTCTTGCGATTTCCCTTCTCGCCTCCCTGTTACTCGGATCCAGTTTTAACAACATCTCGAAGTCACCCCTTGCGCCCTCCCAGTCCGACATGCCAGCTCTGGCCACACCCCTCCGGTACAGAGCTTTCAGGTGGGCTGGCTCCTTGTCCAAAACTCGTGTGCACCTCTGCTCCGCCTCCCGTAACCGTCCCCTCTTGAGGTCACAAGCGGCCAAGTTGGAGAGAAGAGCTACTTTTTGTTCCTCGACCTCTCTGGGGGTACAGACCAGAAGTCTGAGCCCTCTGGCGTATCGTCTCTCTGCCCCTTCAATGTTTCCGTCCCTGAAGGCTTTCCCGCCCCATTCCCGATCTCTTATGGCCCTCTTGATCTTCTCACTTGTGTCTGCTTCCCAAGCTTCTTTCCCGTTTTCAAAACTTGCCAAGCGCAAGTGGAACCTATACCCTGTTGTACTGTCCACTCGGCAAACTTCTCCAGGAAGCATGGTTTCTAGACACTGATCAACCAGGCGTTCCTGAAGGGTGTCACCTTCCCCAAGTTCTATGTCAATCCATGTGCCCTCAGGATAACCAACGCTTGCTGATAACTGAGCTGGAGGGTCGCCAAGAGGTTCCACAAATATCCTGCACTTAGAACATTCTTTGGGTTTGTCCACCCCAGATCCTGGCTCTAATATGGTCTTTGTGAAACTGCCATCTGGGCATTGCCATGAAATACAGCCTGGTGAGGTCTGCAGCCCCTCCATTGCTCAGGATTACTGATGAAGACAAGCCAGGTTTTCTGCACGGGATATGGAAAGGGATAAATTAGAGTCATACTTACATGCTATATACTTCAATAATCACCTAAAATATACAGAAAGTATTACGTCCCCTTCTATCTTCTAAACCGTCCCTCTTTTTTACGCCTATATGGACATACTCTTGCATTGGGCTATATTTTCAGGAATTTTTACCACTAATCAAAGCATAAAGCTTTTTCTTAAGTACAAAAAAAAACAGATAATATATTGAACACTTTAATAGTCTCCTTTTTCTACGCTGCACCTATATAAACACTGGTGGAATAAGTTGTCTTCAAAGGTCAAATAATAGATTGGAGTTCACTTATATACAACTAAAGGGTTTCAATTGATTCTAAAACAGCTATTCCAAACAGCTTCATCATGAAGACTAAATAACTTTTAAAGCAAATCCAACAAGATGTTGTTTAAAAGCACCATCCAAGAGTAGAATATAAGTAGATTTCAAAGACTTTTAATATACCCTGGAGCACATAGAAAATAAATGGAGAAAATATAGCTCAACTGGTAGTAGCAATAACAGTAAATATATAAAGGATAACAAGAGAAGAGTGGATGGTGGAGAAGAAAATTACAGAGGAGGGTGGTGGCAGAAAATTGATACTATATTTATGTATAGGTTATGGCCAATGTCAGAAGTTGTTTAAAGTGGACATTATCAGGCTACTATCAACAATAGTTTGACATTAGCCACAATGTATCATAACATAAACTATACATAAATCCAATTATATATAAATAGAACATGCACTCAGACAAATATTTTCATTTTGTAAGACCAAAAATATTTTACATTACAAAGCATTTTGTGTTGATCCCGAATAAACACATTATTTTAATTCCATGATGTAAGAAAATTAAATGTTAATAATGCCAACAGCGGTGAATGCTTTTTATTCACCCTGTATATGAATAACTACTAAGTGCTTTGCGATGCTTATAGCAGTATATATTAAACTGTGCTTTGCAATCATTTGTACTCTGTATTAAAATAGTATTAGCTGTATGGGTGTTAATACAATAAAAACAGATTTTCATAATAAATCAGAAGGAGATGTGTAATTTTATATATATATATATATATATATACATACATACATACATACATACATACACACACACACAATTATATAGTTATATAATTTTGCAGTTGCAAAATCTGGCCCTACTGCATTACAAATCACAGCTAAGGCACAGAATGGTAAGGTAACAAAACGGGATAAACCCTTAAAAAAATAGCAATGAAGTGAGAATGACAATCCTTTACCTTCTTCTAGTGATAAGGGAGCATGGTGAATTGCAGGTCTATAGACAGGATACAGAATACATTATTATACCAATACCACTGCCAACATCTCACTATATTTCCAGGAACACTTTGCAAACAGCCATTGTCAGTATGTCCACAGAGCAGCTCCAGAGGCCCGTGGGGCATGCCGGGACTTATAGTTCCATCACAGCTGTAGAGCTAAGGATTGCCTGTATAGATGCAGGGCAGAGGACTACAATGTCCAGCATGCATTGCACAGATACAGCAACAGGGCCGGATGATAGGAATATATATGACAGCTCTGCACTTACCTCCTAGCTGGGCTGTGGGTCTACCAGGAAGTGCAGGGAGATGATACAGATGGGTGCATGAGGAGGGGGGGGGGTCCATCTCCCAGCATGCTCTGCGGCCCCTCCCCACCTCCACTGCATACAGCTTGTGTAACTCTGGGAGTGGTGATCACAACAAGTACAGACAGCAGGAGATACACACATAGACACAGTGCAGTGTGAGACACACACACAGAAGAAGAGACATGGTCTGATTGATCATTAGTGGTGAGTATAACAGAGAATGTGTGTGCAATGTCTTATATATGAATGGTGTTTTTTTTGCATATTTTCAAGTCAGGTTTGGGGTATTTATTCTGCAGGGTATGAAGACACAGGGGGCTCTTCACATACCAACCTGGATCTTTTTGCAGTAATATTCAGTTTCTGCTTTTTCTATTTATATTCCAGATATTCACTACCTGTTAAATAGGGTCCAGTTAATTCAATTGCAAAATAAAAGGGAGGTGGCTAATATCATGCTGTGAAAAGTAGTCAGGTTGGCAGATAGGTCTGGAGGTTGTCTTGCTCATGTAGGTGACGACAGAGAAATGCTCTGCAGGTGTATAGCCGAGGGGGGACCGGTTGAGGGATGCTCTTCTGGATGACTCGCCAAGCGACGATCAGGGGAGAAATGCTCTGCAGGTGTATAGCCGAGGGGGGACCGGTTGAGGGATGCTCTTCTGGATGACTCGCCAAGCGACGATCAGGGGAGAAATGCTCTGCAGGTGTATAGCCGAGGGGGGACCGGTTGAGGGATGCTCTGCTGGATGACTCGCCAAGCGACGATCAGGGGAGAAATGCTCTGCAGGTGTATAGCCGAGGGGGGACCGGTTGAGGAATGCTCTTCTGGATGACTCGCCAAGTGATGATCAGGGGAGAAATGCTCTGCAGGTGTATAGCCGAGGGGGGACCAGTTGAGGGATGCTCTGCTGGATGACTCGCCAAGCGACGATCAGGGGAGAAATGCTCTGCAGATAACATAATAGTACATTGTCCTACCTATGTTGAGCGGGTATTAATTGGGCTTTAGCAAAAAAGTAAAAAAAAAACAGCATTACTTCATTCCATAAATACTATCACTTCTTTTTCATGCAGCTTGCCGCTATGTGGCTCGCAAAATCGCCGGGTCCAAGAACGAGGAAGGCAAGGAGGAGAATGGAGCGGCTATGCCGTCATGTGCCCTGCGCAAAGGTAGCGTATAGTAAATGTGTGTTTCTGTTTCCATATACAGCGATATATATATATATATATATATATATATATATATATATATATATATATATATATTAAATAATTATACACAATATATGACAAACAACGGGTCCTCCAACCACAACACCTGTATGAGACTCTTACCAGGAACGGAGTTAGCGTGAGAGGTATCGCTGGAATGTGACAGGTTCCCTTTATCTTTGTACGTGTTTCTATACCACACCCATACTGACTCTTAAATGACTAGTGTGAGGGGTCACTTCCCGGGACTCTCCTGGTTGTTGGAAGGGGAATTCACAGCTACTTGAATCTCCCCTTAATGGGAAGCACCTTTCATTACCACCCTGGAATTGATAAGGTGAAGTAACCCTTGGACATTGACTTTGCACTTTGTGCAAATGTGATGTGGCTTATACTACACTTCTATATGTCTTGTTTTTTAAATGACTAAAGTGGACTTGTCACCTATATACAGAGGAGGCAGCCATATTGTGTGCCAAACCATTATTCGTGAGAATGCAGTTATCCGTTCACTACGATGTCACTATGATGTCACTAGCTCCTCCTACTGTAAGTGAAATTTAACTAAAAAAATGGCCGCCTCCTGTGTGCTGGGGGGATGGTTCCACCTTGTTTCCTTTAACTACAGCTCTGATCAGGCAACGACTGCATCACTTCTGCTGGGATATTGTATCATGCCAGCACTGTCTAGTGAGCGTAATATCTCATGGTACATGTCCAGAGCGTTAGTGGTCACTAGGGGGGAGTGTTGTAGGACATGGTCATATTAATAATGCATTATAGTGCAAGGTGTCCAACTTGGGAAACTTTACTGACTGTTTGTATGAAGATAATAGGTATTTTTGCTGACATGGTTATGTAATAACAAACAGAGGTGCTAGAGCAGAAGGTGGCTTAATATTTAAAATAAATGATTCCTAACCTTGTACATTCCAGAAACCACTGGTGTTCATGAAATCTGTTATTTAGTATAATCACACATACGCAGAGAACTGCAAGTGATTGACAGTTACCTCCACTCACATCACAGGTGCTGCACTGTGTAATACAAAAAAATAAATAAAAAAAATAACAGCGTGCTCCCTTCCCAAATCTTCAACCAGACCCAACTTTGTCTGGTTTCTGCTATATCAGGTTGACCACATGCGTGCCTGCAAAAACAGAGTTTAACATTAGCAAACATACTGTAAATGCAGCATATTTCAGAGTGACTATCGTGTAATATTTTCCAGTAATATCAAATCTTGGTTGTACTTTTGTGGGTGGAGAAATACTTATTTTCTGGACGTTTATTCCACTTTATGAAGTGATTGTGGCTGAGCTTATAGAAATGGTATAGACTTCGCCCCCAGGAGATGGTGGCACATAGTTCTTTAGTAAATCTGCCCCTACATAATTTTAAATGTCCGTGTTCTCTATATGCACGTTAAATAATTGTTGTGTTTTCTTGTTTCAGGGTGTAAGAGCGACGGCGCAGTAAAATCTCATCCGCCTGCCCATTACTCCCCGCTAACCTCGGACATCTCAGGAGAGTCCCCCAGTTCTTCTGTCGCCCCGTCTCAGGACCCTGTGCCTTATTAATGTCACCCGGCTCAGTTAAGAACCTGGACAGGAGGATGTAGGATTCATGAAGTCGCTTTCCCCAGATCTGGGGGCATCACAGCAGCAGAATGATCCTCCTCCCAGCAGCCTCTGTAAAACGAGGTTGGGAGAAGGTGAGAGAGGCCGCTGCTGTGTGTCTGAATAAAGATCTGTAAAATGAATTCTGTATGTGGGAGTGTAATTATGTGCAGCAGCGGATAATCTATGTGTGTGTGATCAGCTGGGATGATGATAGTGTGCAATGACTTTTATATTTAACACTCTTGTGCCAGTCTCCAGCTTTCCATGTGGCGTCTGTGTGGTTAACGCTATCAGCGGTAACTGTGCAGCTCCTGAGGAGGCCATTTCTGGGTGGCATAGCACTAGAGCGGTAGTAGCTACACGCCACTTCTTTTAGACGTCATGAAAAACATTTATTTACTACTAGTTGCTGCCATATTTCTGAGAGAGGCTCTCTCAAAAGACAAAAGCTGCATAAATGTTAAAATGCCTCAAGGTGTCATTTCGGTTGGTTGATTTACCCCACTGATTCAAAGGGGGGTATTCAATTGTGATCCCCGGAAAACGAGCGCTCTAAAAATATTAGCGTTGATACGGTAATTACTCGCTGAATTTCATTTGAGATGAAATTCAGCGAGTAAACTACCGTATTAACGGTATTTACGCGCATATTACCGTATTAACGCTAATATATTTTGAGCGCTCGTTTTTCCGGGGATCTCGCTAACAATTATATACCCCCCAAAGAGTCATCAAGCTATTTCTAAATCACTCTCACCTGGTCCTAACACTTATTCCACTACCTGTAATATTATAAAGATGGCGTTCTATTGTAAATTTAGGAGTTATTGCACTTTTTACCATCATTTTTATACACCCCCACACACTCGCACGATTTAAATTACTAACGTTTACTCTAAATTCAAGTGTAGAAAATATAGAACTATAGAACAAATCATACTTGTATAAAATACACATTATTAGTCTGTTAGGGGTTACAAAATGATCCCTTTAATTCCTATCGCACATAAATGGTCATACAGGTTCTGTGGCTAATTAGAACTAGTTAAGATTCAGAATGGCTCTAATAGGCCACAAAACCTGCATAATGTAAGTTATAGGGGATGTCCTCTTCTCATTCAGTAGTGACTCCAGTGCCTTGCCTTTAGTAGTTACAACTTCTGGGTAAGGAGCAGGAACTCGAGTGCTGGAGTGTCTTGGTCAATCTATGCCCATAGGTTGTGTTGATTCAGCTGACACCGTAGTTACACATCTCTAGCCTGGGCACATTTGAATTACACAACTAGCCTTGGCTGCTGAGAAGAGTATTTTGTACGTCCTCCTGGAAACACCTCCTCCCAGGTTGCGGTGGGGTTTCAGGTTCCTCAACAGCTTGGCATCTCTGATGGGGCAGGAAATTTTGAGACTCCAAGGCGTCTCTTAGCAAGGCAGATCAAGCGACCTGACGTTGGCCATTGTCGTCAGCAGTGACCGAAACTTGTGTGCTAACTGCAGTTAAATATATTCAATTAAATTCCTGTGCAGCATAAAAAAGGCTAATAGAATAGTATGCTTACAAATAATAACAACTTACATCACGAGGCTGAAGTTAGCTTCTTATTCAGAAAGCTTTATTTATAAAGGATTAAATCAGGTTTGATTACTGATTAACACAAAAGGATGTCCCTTAGATTAGCTTAACACGAAAGGGTGTCTGTTACACAAATTGCAATTGTATTTAGCCTGGCTCAACGTGGGTTACGGCATGAAGTCAGGTGCCAAAGTCGGCACCATAGTTTATGATTTTGAATAAGTAATCATAGGCAAACCGAGGTGGGGGGGATTCCTAGTGCCCGAAAAAAAACTTCCGTGCCTGGGGCACTGTATAATTGAGGTGGATGAACCCTGCCCCAGCTTCACACGGCCCTGCTTGAAAAGGGAGAGCTGTGTGCACCTAACAGTAGTGCACGCAGCATTGCCCATGTATATTATAGGGATAGGAAGAGTTGGAGAGCAGCCAAGCACTGTCTAATATTATAGCCATGCCCCTATACATGCTGGTCACGCCCACTGGTGGCCTGGTGTGGAAACCCCCCTCTACAAATCCTGCGTTTGCCCCCTGTAGCTGTAATCTTGCAAGGGTTAATATTCTTATTAAAAAAATGGAACAAAAAAAATTACCATATCAGTTTGTCCAAAACAAAATAGACTGTATACATCATCAAAGGAGTTGGGTAAAAAGGAACAATAAGATTGTAAATTCACCTGATCATAACTCCCAATTTACTACAGTCCCTCCACAAAAATGACTGCATCACTTTCCAAATAAGATAACTATGTACACCAAAGCGCTCCATACAGCCACTCAGAGTACCGAAAGACACAGAAGGCCCAAGATGATGGACACTCCCTTGTAAACCTCTATATTAACCTCCTATATTAAAAGGACACTGAAGCAAGAAGTGGTCCATTGACTCCACCTCCCCATGACATTCATCCCGAGGACAACCATGATCATCGACACCCCTATGTTTCAGGTTCCCCTTAACGTAGAGCCCCAAGATGAAATGCAAGCCAAGAGAGATCTCTAAACATCGGAGGAATTCGCTTGGGATTCACCAAAGACAGACCCTTCGAGCTCATATCACCTGGGTACTCTGTTAGTAACGGGCACATCTAAGTGAGTATGCAAAATTCTTCTCTCCAGCACCCTCCTCCTGGAGGAGTTTTCTCCCTCACCCACCTCGATCTACCTTTTCTTTGTCACCTTCAAACCCTGAATCACATAGGCTGGGTGGTATCCATGCTTAACTCAAAGACTTTAATGGGACCCCCATCCAATCAATCACTGAGAAGGGTTGCACCCAAACTTGAAAGCCATCTACCAACTGAGGGAGAAGACTCTAAAAAGAAACTCCCAAGATGAAGCTTCAAGAAGGCAGTAAGTAACGACCTAGTAAAGAACGGCACTGGGTTTATCATCCCCAGGCCACATTCATCCTTCGGTTTGTATGTCACACTTTTCTTGATGACGTTCAACTTGTTCCCCCATAACAACTGAAAGAACAAGGAACCTTGACCCTTAATGAATGTGGCAACAGACATATGTAACTGAGGTACAAGAAAACTGGGATGAAGTAAGTCTTGATCAAATCAATCCGTTCTCTGTAGGACAGCTTCCACTTCTTCCAATTCTCCACCTTAGAGGCGACATATGCCAGTTTCAATTCCCAATTTTGCCCCTTCACGTACAGTGCTGAGAAGGGGAAAGCCTGAAACTTCCATAATCCTGTTAAAGAAGACCTTGAGAATTGAGAAGAGTTGATTGGGCGGCAATTCTCAATCCTGGATGGATCTTTCCACTTGGGAATTAGGGCGGACAGCCGCATGGAGGGAGGGCGTACCCCTCTACCCAAGCTCTCGTTAAACACCTCCACCAGGTGTGGGTCCAGGAGGTCCACAAAGGTTTTATAAAAGTCGGGGGTTAAACCATCTGGGCCTGGGGACTCTATGTGATATCAATCACCCTCCTGACCTCGTCCTTCGTTATCTCAAAATCCAAGAGAAGCCTGATGGCCACCAAGCCCAGGCACACCCCTCAAAAACTGCTCCATCCTCAGAAAAGCTGGTATGCAGGGGGACATGTGAGAAAAAAGCTGGTGTGCAGGGGGGCAATCTTCTATGCCGCTCGCGCCCCCTCTACGTGTCGTGTACACCTTCCACCCACCACTGTCCCTGTCGTGTGCACACCCTCCATATTTTCCCTCACATACAACCCCTCCCGCCCCGTGCAGCTTATTCCCCAGCATCCCCCTGAGGTCAATGCTCACCAGCTTCCCCCAATGCCCATTTTCAATTGCATTTGTCATGTCATATTGGAGCCTAATACCATTATCAGTGCACATGAAAACTGCTGCGACCTCCATCCTGCTGCAATAAAAATGCCAAATACAATCTTTTCAAAATTGCCGCTACAGGAATAACCTCTCTCCTCTTGATCATTATCTGCCTTTCTCTTACTGAAATAACCTTGTCTTCCTATTAAATTATGCATTTTCTACAGAAGTATTTAGTGCTCTCCAATCCCTTTCTACTTATTAGATCTAAGCTCACAATCTCACTACATCCCAACGCTCACGCCAATCTTCCTTCTCTTCCTAGGTTACCACAGATCTCAGGACTACACCCCTTCTTGTATGCTGCACCCTACTCCCGGAACTCTTCACCTGAATGTCTACCAAGTGTTCTCTCTCTAACTGCAAGACCCTGCTGAATGCTCCCCTGGTTAAGGAAGCGTTTAAATAGTGCTGGCGACTTCTGTATGGACATAGCCCTGTGACTTGACTTCTCCCACATTAGCACTGTTTTTAACCACTTTTTTTTGTCTGTTCTACCTTTACAAAAATATCACCGATTGGGCTTACACTGGGTCACACAGGTCTCAGAAATCAGTGACTCTTTATGACTGTAAAATCGTTGATAATTCCAGACATTCTTAAAAAAAAAAAACAACAGATCTTTCATGCATATTCTCCACTATGTTGTGGTGAATACTCTGTTCTGGACTGTAGCCATAACCAGGATGATGTCAATGATTGTGTGGCTTTTGCCATAGGCCATGCGAACTCACTGGTTTCAATTTTAATAACACACATTTGGAACAAACTGAGATGAGAAACCATTTATTCAAATGCATTGGCGAGGATCACTTTACTATGTTTCCTCATATTAGATTAAACAAAGCACCAAAAATTTTAGAAAAATAATTAACTCACAACTAATTGCTTCTGCAAGATCCACGGGCCTAAAGATGTGATGGCAGAGTGTAAACGCTGCAGGAAGTGTCATTATTTCATTTCACTTGGCTTAAAGAAAAATGATAAATGTGTTAAAATGAATAAAAAATTGCACTGCCCTCGATGTACAGACATTAAGCTAAAATGCATTTATCATCAGAAGCGATTATCACCTGTGTATCAGTGAAGGTTGCCATGCACTCCAATGTGATTGCTGCTGCGTTTGATGAATAATGACCTTTGCACTGTATCAAAATGATACATCTGTGAAATGCATTTATCTTACATGATAATACATGTTACCTATAACGTTATTTGATTCTTAAATATGGTTAAATCTACAATTCAGTTGAATATTACTGTGACTGGATGGGCCATCTCTTCACACCTCCTCTTGTGGTCGACTCACCCACTCCTTCGTCCTCCAATACTCTAATGTATCTCTCCTCCCCTCTCCTCTCTTTCCTTCTCTTCATCTGACTCTGTGCCATCTACACTTGGATGGCTGAGAGCTACCTCAACATATCCAAAAACAAAGCTTATTGTCTTTCTACTGCCTGGTGTCAGGTTCCCTCCTCCCGTCTCCCAAATTTGATGGTGTCAACCTCTCCCAATTTACGGTACCTGGGCAGGGGCAAACACAGGATTTGTAGAGGGGGGTTTACACACCACCCCACCAGTGGGCGTGACAAGCATGCATGGGGGCGTGGCTATAATATTAGACAGTGCTTGGCTGCTCTCCAACTCTTCCTATCCCTATAATATACATGGGCAATGCTGCATGCACTACTTTTCAAGCAGAGCCGTGTGAAGCAAGGGCAGGGTCCAGCCACCTCAATTATACAGTGCCCAAGTCTTAGAGGGGGGTTTCCGGGCACTAGAAACCCCCCCCCCCCCCCTCGGTTTGCTTATGCTGGGGGTTCATGATTGACTCCATCCTCAACTTCACTCCCCACATCCAGTCCCTTGCTCAATCCCCATCTCTATCTTTGTCGCTTTGTCAAGATTCGCCCTCTCCTCTTCCTGGATGTCACCAAGATCATCGTACCCCTGCAGAACCTGACCAGTAGGGGGCGAAAATGTCCTTTTCCCGAAGGGGAATTAGCCCGCTAATACTGAACTGGATAGTTCTCCTTCGCTGAAAGGACCAGGTCCGTACAACGAAGGGGGTGCAGTGGGTCCTCTCACCTGCACTGCATACAGCTTGTGTAACGCAGGGAGTGGTGACCACAACAAGTACAGACAGCAGGAGATACACACATAGACACAGGGCAGTGTGAGACACACACACAAGAGAGGAAACATGGTCTGATTGATCATTAGTGGTCAGTACAACAGGTATTTTAGATAACAGAGAATGTGGGCAGGGAATGTACAATGTCTTATATCTGAATGGGGTCATCTGCACATTTTCAAGTCAGAAGTGTAAAATATGATTATTCTGCAGGGTATGAAGCACAGAGGGTACTGGAGCACTTAATACACCTGACAACCTGGCTCTATTTACAGTAATATTGTAACGTTCAGTTTCTGCTTTTCCTACTTATATTCCAGATAATCACTACCTGTTAAATATGATCCAGTTAGTTCAATTGCCAAATAAGTTGGAAAAGCAGGTGGCTGATACGTTGTGTTAGGCTGGGTGCACAGTACAGGAAATTTCTCCTGATGCGATATCATTAGCGATTTTACCTGGAAAACACGTTTTACAAGATTCAGATCTGTGCTCTTCATTTGTCATAACCATCGGCTGAAAAGATGGTGACTCTGCCCTCTCCATAGAGATCTATGGATTCTGCCGGTCATGAGTACATACACACTGCAGAATTGGACATCGGTCCATCGTTGAAGAGATTTTTAGCCCAGTTTAAAAATTAAATGAAACTATACGATGAGCTTTGAAACAATAATCAATCATCGTTGAAGCGTACTCGCTAATGCGATATCGGGGCCGAATGTTCGTTTATCGTGTGGTTGACTCAATAATTGGCTGAAAAGCCTGTAGTGTGTACCCAGCCTTACTCATATAAAAAAAACAGTCAGCGGAGAGATGCTCTGCAGCTGTCTTGTTAGGTGGCGACAGTGGAGAGATGCTCTGATGATTGTCAGCCTGGGTGGGGATCAGAGCAATACATACCTATGTTGGGAGGGTGACAACAGTAATAATTTGACATTAGCAAAATGCATTATAGTGCCAGGTATCGAACTTGGGAAACTTTACTGACCATTTCTATAAGGATAATTTGTATTTTTACTGACATTTTTATGAAATAGCAAAAAAAAAATTCTAGAACGGAAGGTGGCTAAATATTTGAGATAAATGATTGCTAACATTTATTTATGAAATAAATGATTCCTTGTACATTCCGGAAACCGCTGCTGCTGTTCATGAAATCTGTATTTAGTATAATCACACATACGCAGCTGAATAGCAGAGAACTGCAGGTGATTGACAGTTACCTCCACTCACATCACAGGTGCTGCACGGTGTAATACAAAATAAAGAAATTCAAAAATGAACAGTGTTCTTCCTCCCCAAATCCTCAACCAGCCCCAGCCTTGACTGGTTTCCACCAGGTTGACCACATGTATGACTGCAAAAACAGAGTTTAACACTAGGAAACTTACTGTAAGCATATTTTAGAGGGTATTTCTTGTAATATTATCCAGTAATCCTGCTTGTACTTTTGTGGGTGGGGAAATTGTTATTTTCTAGAAGTTTATCCCAAATTATACCCTTTCTATAAGCTTGGCCACAGTTACTTTATAGACTTTGCCCACCAAAGATGGCGGCACATAGGAAGGAAGTTCTCAGTCGATTGGTTAAGATCATCCACCAATGATGATGTCACTTATCAGTAAGGAACATATTCTTCCCATTGTCCTTCAACAACCTAATGCTGAGTGTTCTGCTTCTTCAGTCCCTTGTTAAGACAAGACGTGTGACAATTCCTGATACAGCAAACTTCTTTGATCAAACAAAAAAAAAAATTACTATTTTATATTTAGATGCTGTTTATTCAAGAAATGTTTTTGTTTTTTTATAAATTCTGTGATTTTTTTTTTTACTTATACTCGAACTACTGACATTGTACAGCGCTGCGTAATCAGTGGCGCTATATAAATAAATGGTGATGATGATGATGGTGAATTTTCCACTCTAGAGGTCTCATTCTTACTTATTACCCTGGTCTACATTTCCCATTTAATAAATAAATAAAATTATTTTATTATTACAAGGGGCAGCATCTGTGACATGGGCGAAGGTAACTGTCAATCACCTGCAAATCTCCACTATTTGTTTTTCTTCTGCAAATAACGGACAGTTACTTAATTGAGTCTGGGAGGTTAGCATAGTACAGTTAGTACAATTCTCTGCGCCTTCTGGTGGCAGAAAAATGTTTTGCAGGAAGTTCTTTATTACAGGAAACGTGATGCAATTATTTAATGCGACCCCATGTGGTAGAATAATGAACTCACAATTTAACAAGTGTTACATTTGTATGTGCAGTCTGTAGGTGTCAATAAATGATCGTGTTCTGTCCACTTCTTTCGGTGTGACCATGGAGTATACCGCTTGTCTTCAAATCGTGTCTCAGCAGGTCAGGGTACTATAGCTCAAGGTTTACCTCTGTCAAGACAATGCATTCTTTCTAGTGAATTGTAACACTGGGACATCACTACCCCTGCCTGTGAATTAACCAAGCCACACTGTGAATTTCTACAGAGCAAGTTTACAAAGCTGTCAGTCACTCTCTGCCTGCTCTGCCAGAGAAGCTCCTCCCTCCCAACATGGCAAGCCACTGGCTGCAGAGGAGTGAGAGAGAGCACTGTGGACATATTTAGCCTCAATATTCCAGTTATTCTGTGTATATCATACATCTCTGTAATACAGTCTTTATATATATATATATATATATATATATATATATATATATATATATACATATATACTGTATGGACAAAAGTATTCGAACACTTGACGATTACACCAACAGGGACTGCAAAGACATTGTATCCAAATACATATATATTAATATGGAGTTGGTCCCCCTTTTGCAGCGATAACAGCTTACACTCTTCGTGGAAGAATTTCCACAAGATGTTGGAGTGTTTCTGTGGAAATTTGTGCCCATTCATTCTGTGGAGCATTTATGACGTCAGGCACTGATGTTGGACGAGAAGGCCTGGTTCACAATCTCTCTTCCAGTTCATCCCAAAGGTGTTGGATGTGGTTGAGGTCAGGGCTCTGTGCGGGCCAGTCAGGTTCTTCCACACCGAACTCATCAAACCACAGGCACTGTCATATTGGAAGAGAAAAGGGCCTTCCCCAAACAATTGCCACAAACTTGGAAGCATAGCATTGTCCAAAATGTGGTGTGCTGAAATATTGAGATTGCCCTTCACTGGAGATAAGGGGCCTAGCTGAAATCCTGAAAAACAGCCTATTACCATTATCCCTCCTCCACCAAACTTTAATGCAGTCAGGTAGGTAATGTTCTCTCGGCATCTGCCAAACCCAGACTCGCCCATCTAACTGCCAAACAGAGGAGCGTGATTCGTCACTCCACAGAACGCGTTTCCACTGCTCCACAGTCCAGTGTCGGTGTCCTTTACCCCACTCCATCCGACGCTTTGCATTGGTCTTGGTGATGTGAGGCTTGCATGTAACTGCTCAGCCATGGAAACCCATTCCATTAAGATCCCGCCGTACAGTTTTTGTGCTTACATTAATGCCAGTGGAAGTTCAGAACTCTTCAGCTATGGAATCAGTAGAGCATTGGTGACTTTTACGCACCATGCGCCTTAGCAGTCGTTGACCCTGCTCTGTGATATTACGTGGTCTTCCGCTTCGTGGTTGTCTTGCTGTTGTTCCAAAACGCTCCCACTTTCTAATAATATCACTTAGTTGACCGTGGAATATCCAGCAGGGATGAAATTTCATGAACCGTCTTATTACAAATGTGGCATCCTATCACAGTACCACGCCTGAAGTCACTGAGCTCTTCAGAACGACCCATTTTGTATCACAGATATTTGCAAATGGGGACTGCATGTCTAGGTGCTTGATGTTATACACCTCTGGCAACGGGTCTGATTGAAACACCTCAATTCAATAATTAACAGGTGTGGCCAAATACTTTTGTCCATATAGTGTATGTCTATTGATATCATTTTCAAGTTTTATTTGTGCCTTAACGTGGTGAAAGGCAGAACTGTTTGGGGAAAACTGGGTCACAAGCGAGGCCTAAGCCTGCTGCATTCGCCTGTGTGACAGCTAAATTGTAAAATTGGTGATTCCCTTTTGTAAAGGTCACCCCTGGGGTGCAGAATAGAGAGCGATAGGGGACTAACAAGGAGTGATTTCGGCAGAAGCCCTGTGTAAATGGAGAATATAGAGCCTTGCGCTGGCAGAGACGTTGATCACAGTAAAACTCCACAGATGGTTTTGCCATTTCTTGGCTGAAATAGGAAAACATTTGTTTCCCTCTTGATAGACAGAGAACCTTTAATATGTGAAAATGACAGACACTGCTGGGCTTCTGTTCAGTATCATGTGTTACACAGTACTTTCTGGCTCTCAGAAGCAGAGGACGCAGAGGACCGGTGTCATTGAAAAATACATATTATGTGCATCTCTGTTATGAACTTACATGCATGAAACGTCTATCTTGGCAGTCATGTATATTTTATATAAGGACTCTTCAGATAGTTAGAGATTTTAATCCACGTTTGCAGAGATCCAGAAGCCCTGTCCCTCTGGTGAGGCCTGAAATTGGCTTTTGGAAGATGTTGATTGACAGTTGATCTCGGTCCAGGGAATAGTGAAGGCTGGTTATACCCAGCTGACAGAACGTCCTCACAGGCTGTCAGGCTGTCAGTCATTCACTGAGCGCTTAAAACACATATAATATTTTCTGTTTGGTAACAAGTTCTATTTACACAAATAATAAATCACAAACACCCACCTGTATATCCTTCATACTTTAGGAACTAGGGATAGATTTACTAAAGGTTCTAAAAAGGAAAAAGGAAAAGTGTAGGTGTTGCCCATGGTAACCAATCAGATTCTAGCTATCATTTTCTAGACTGTATGAGATAAATGATAGCTTGAATCTGATTGGTTGCTATGGGGCAACACTTCGACTTTTCCCTTTTAGAATCTTTAGCAAATCAGTTTCTTAGTGATTTATATTTTTGTGCTGGATTATTTGTTGGGCTTTTGATGTATTGATTACATTAGTTGCTATGGGTGTCACCACCTATTATACACAGTAACTTACGGAACAATTACATGCCACCCCCCCAGTATATATTTGTGTCAGTGACTACACAGTGTTTGCATGAAGCAGGAATCATTTGTGTATGTTGTTCATTCCACTATCAGACAGCATTCTGGAAAATTTCAATGTTCTCTATATATACATTAATCATTGTTACAGGTGTATCCATTGTTTTTGTTTTAGGGCGTAAGACAGGGGCAAACGCAGGAGTTGTAGAGGGGGGTTTCCACACCACGCCGCCAGTGGGCGTGACCAGCATGCATGGGGGTGTGGCTATAATATTAGACAGTGCTTGGCTGCTCTCCAACTCTTCATATCCCCATAATATACATGGGCAATGCTGCGTGCACTACTGTTAGGTGCACGCAGCTCTCCCTTTTCTAGCAGAGCCGTGTGAAACGGGAGCAGGGTCCAGCCGCCTCAATTATACAGTGCCCCAGGCTTTGATGGGGGTTTCCATGCACTAGGAAACCCCCCTCGGGTTGCCTATGTAAGAGAGACAGTGCAGTAAAATCTCAGCCGCCTGCCCCAGGAGAGTCCCCTAGTTCATCTATCGCCCTGTCTCGGGACCCTGTGCCTTATGAATGTTACCCGGCTCTGAGAAAAACCTGGACAGAAGGATGTAGGATTTATGAGGTCGCTTTCCCCAGATCTGGGGGTAACACAGCCGCAGAATGACCCTCCTCCCAGCAGCCTCTGTAAAACGAGGTTGGGAGGAGGTGAGAGAGGCCACTGCTGTGTGTCTGAATAAAGATCTGTAAAATGAATTCTGTATGTGGGAGTGTAATTATGTGCAGCAGCGGATAATCTATGTGTGTGTGATCAGCTGGGATGATGATAATGTGCAATGACTTTTATATTTAACACTTTTGTACCAGTCTCCAGCTTTGCATGTGGCGTCTGTGTGGTTAACCCTATCAGCGGTAACTGTGCAGCCAGCGAGGGCTCCTGAGGAGTCAGTTTCTGGGTGGTGCGAAATTTTGCTGCATAGTACTAAAGAGACGTAGTGGACACATGCCACTTCTTTTAAGCTTCATGAAATACATTTATGAACTCCTAGTTGCTCACTGATTGCTGCCATATTTATGAGAGAGGACCAACAATGAATAAATGTTAAAATGAGTCACGGTGTGATTTCGGTTGGTTGATTTGCCCCACTGATTCAAAAAATCATCAAGCTATTTATAAATCACTCTCACCTGGTCATAACACTTATTCCACTGCCTGTAATATTATAAAGATGTTGTTCTATGGTAGATTTAGGGTTTACTGCACTTCTTAGCATTATTTTTGTACAATTTTTAACCATATCTAGAACCACCGTGCTTCAGAAGACAACACACTTGCATGTTTTGAATTACTAGCGTTTACTCTAAATTCAAGTGTAGAAATCATAGAGTGAACCATACTTATATAAGATACACATTATTTGTTGGTTCTTGTTTAAATAAAGTGTTGTCTTATGTGTTATTGACTCTGTAAGCTATATAGTTTTATATATGGAGGCTGGGTCTGTACGTTCCTGAAAATACAACTTTCTGCATAATTGTCAGTTGCCATGGAAACCGCCCATTTGTTCCGAAAGGGTGAAGAGGGCTGTTGTGACAAGCTGTTTACCCTCCATCAATGGGCACATTGTGTGGAGCAGGAATAATTGGAGTTGTAGTAGCATAATGACAGGATTGTTGAAAGCTAATTTAATAAGAGGTTACTAAATTATCCCTTTAACTACTATGGCACATAAATGATCATGCAGGCTCTGTGGCTAATTAGAACCAGGTAAGATTCAGAATGGCCACAGAACCTGTATAATGTAAATGTGCGAGTAATTATAGGGGTTGTCCCCTTCTCTTTCAGCAATGCCTTCAGCGCCTTGTTCACAGTCTCAGGGTAAGGAGCAGGAACTCGAGTGCTAGAGTGTCTTGGTCAATCTATGTAACTAACTTGCCCATAGGTTGTGTCCATTCAGGTGACACCATAGTTACACACCTCTAGCCTAGGCATATTTGAATTACACACCTTGCCTTGGTTGCTAAGGAGAGCATTTTTGTTCCTCCTCCGAGAAAACCATCATCTCAGATACTGGTGAAGAACCAGGTTCCTCAGCAACTTGGCATCTCTGACAGGGCAGGAAACGTAAGAGTCCAAGGCGTCTCTTAGCAAGTCAGACTGCACAACCTGACATTGGTCATTGTTGTCAGCAGTGACCAAAGCTTGCATGCTCTCTACAATTCAATATATTCAATGAAATTGATGATCTTGGAAAGCAAGTAACAAGTGGAGCATAAAAAAGGCTAATAGAATAGTATGCTTAAAAACATTAGCAAAACTTACAGAATAGTAAATGAAAACCTGCAAAGAGGCTTCCAAATTAGAGAACTTCATGTCCCTGGTGAGAAGCAAGTTCAGCATGAAAACAAGTGACACGCAGATACTGATATGAAGAAACGGAGGTTATCTCTGCAAGTGGAGGGGATGGTTGCAGCAGACCTGACACCGATGAGACTGTGGCCGGTTTCTCACTTGGGAACCTCTCTCAAGTTTTTCTGTTTTGTTTCATTATTACAATTATTGTCACGTAATGCAGTCTGTGAACTGAGCGACGGGCACTGAGCCAATTCAATCTTCCACTGAATAACAATCCTATGGATGATGGGTCTATTACAGCGTTTACTAATCACAGAGTGATAAACAGAGATGAACAAGTCTCCAACAATAACAATCGTGTACTTGATGGTCATCCTGACTCTCCACAAGACAAAAAATAGGAACTGTACTTAATTGTGAGCTCTGCAATCAGATGCAGAGTGCTGCACTTCCAAAGTCTATAAAAAAAATGAGTAGAGCAAACAAAAGTACGCACTGCGAGAGAGGAACTGTGAGGTTTTGGATAGTAGACAATTTATAGGTTCAGTAATACATGCATCCCACATACCACCCTACGTTTACCTTGGCCAATGAGGGACAGATTTGTCTTAAACATACACCCATTTTCACAAGATCAGAGGAATGCACTCACCCCAGAAGACATTGGGAAATGGTGCTGTGTGTACAAAGGTGTTGTAACCATAGTTTTCTACTTTTTGGACCTCCTCTCCAAGTGGCGGGGGGGCATAGAGACATGATTCAAATAATCATGGCTCTGCCCCAGCTGCGCAATTCACGCCATCGCACATCATTGGGCAGGTCCATGCTCGCAGTGAATCGTGTCATCAAGCCCCATCTCTGCCCTCTCCTCTAGGGAAGTGGGTGGAATCTGGGAGGGTGCCCAGACATTCTGGGAGAGTAGGCAAGTACGGCTGTAACCCTTAGCAACCAGTCAGATGTTTGCTTTCATTATCTAAGCTGCATTGTTATAAAGCATTGACTGGTTGCTATGGGTTACAGCACTGTGCACCTGGTATCATCGTACTGAGGTCCACTGATCATAAAGCTTAATATGCAGTGATACATTTGGAAGAAAGCAGGGACAGAACGATTTAGAAAATAATTTGGCCTTTAGCAGCACACAGGACAGAGAAGTGTCACAGCTGCACTTACACTGAGCCTATTCTGGCTGTTCAGCAGATGGAGCATTAATCAATACGCCTGTATGAATGAGAGACTTCCTGAGCTCTGTACTGATTTCATTGTGCTGCAAAATGTATGTGTGGGAGTGGAGCGGCGGGCAGCATCTCGGCACCACATGAGGTGCAGCCAAATGTTTTCCTAATCCACTTTAGTTATGAGAAGTAAGAGAACGTTGGCACAGCTGGAGCCCGTGTCCATGTTGCAGCAGCCATTTTGTTAGAGCCCGTTTTACAAGGTGAAATTCAGTAACTAGAGGTTTCCACAAAGCTCAGCTTATAAGTCTGTTGACCTACAACATGCTTAGGTAACCGGCGGCTTTCCAGGTTTTGTAAAACTACAAGTCCCAGCATGAAAACTCTGGGTCAGCGGTCATTTGGTTTATGATGAAGCTGCAAGCCCCAGCAGGGTCACTGGCTGACAATGTCTGCTTTGTGCAGTATCTGTTCATATCAGGGGGTCTTCCACGTTCACCCCCCTGGCAGAGCGGTGTTGCCTTGGTCTGATGTCAGAAGGCCGCTAGTGCATTGAGCCCTAGGTGCCTGTATGAACAGGGCCTGGGGGTGATCTGAAAATGCATGGTGCACTGGGCATGAGTTAAGGCACAAGACCACAATCATCATCAACATTTATTTATATAGCGCCACTAATTCCGCAGGGCTGTACACACTCACATCAGTCTCTGCCCCATTAGAGCTTACAGTTTAAATTCCCTAACACACAGACAGACTAGGGTCAATTTTTGGTAGCAGCCAATTTACCTACTAGTATGTTTTTGGATTGTGGGAGGAAACCGGAGCACCCGGAGGAAACCCACGCAAACACGGGGAGAACATACAAACTCCACACAGATAAGGCTATGGTCGGGAATCAAACTCATGAACCCAGTGCTGTGAGGCAGAAGTGTTAACCACTGAGCCACCGTACTGACCACATGCCACAGATTCCGTAGTGCTTTATATTCGGGATCACAATACACTCATACTTCCCTGCAGTACTTCTTTGATCTAGCCTCATGGCTGGGTATGAAATATTTATATACCCTACGCCGTAAGTCAGGGGTCTATGGCACTTTATCATTTCTTGCACATTTTTTGTCTTCTCCTATTAAGTGATGTTAGTTTTTGAGGAGTTTGGGTTAGACCTTTATGGGTTACCCTCTCCCCAAGTCATCCAGAGGGTCCCTCCTTTTAGAGGGGAGCTGAAGAACCAGTTTTCCGAGAGAATTTTCAGGCCAATCTCGGGGAGAAAAGGGCTCACAATAGCCTTGCGGGGGAGGTGGGCCTGAGACCCTTGCCCCCTAAAGAACTGTAAAGCTTCAGCGGTCTGGATTGTCAAGGGCCCCCCAAGACTCAGCAAAGGGGGGCCTTATGGTATTGGAGGATGGGGAAGAACTGAGAACTTTCCATTTATAGAAGGGTTCAAAGTCCCAAGTACCAATCTCTGGCTGTTAACCAGCACTGGGCAAATGGAACCACAGCACCTCGGGCTTCAATAAAATAAAAAAAGTGTGCACTGATACATATATTTAAGCTCATGTCCCCTTGAGATACTCATGACCGTGACCGACCTTGAGTACTTAAACTGCAAAGCGAGTGAGCTTTCTGAGAGGGTACCCAGTACATTATAACCTATATAACCAGTTAGTCATTTGCTACATTGTCCTAAAAAAAATAGTTAGAATTTAATTGCCAGCTATAAGTTATAGCACCTTCTTCCTGGGCAACAATTGTCATAATTGTCCCTCTATCATCATGAATACTACACTGCTCATATAAGTTTGAATATAGTATTAATAATTATAATAATGATGATAATACGCTGCTGTAAATAATATCTGTATAAATAGTGAGTTCTGAAATCACCACTTCAGGGTTTGTTAGGACAACTTGTGCATTACAAAGAATAAAAAAAAACCTAGTGTAACTTATTACGCATACTTGCCAACTTTTGAAAATTCATTTCAGGGAGAAATTAAAAACCATTGTGGGCGTGCCCTGTCCCGCCCACTGGGCGTGCCCTGTCCCGCCCACTGGGCGTGCCCCAGCTCAATCATGGTTGTAAACTCTCCCGGGACATCTGTGAGACTCCCATAATACTGGGAAATCTCCTGGACTCCCGGGAGAGTACTGTAAAATCCTGAATTTACCTTTGGAGTTCGCGGAGGAGTCCTCTTTTCAAACTGCGTATGCGCCGGTGACATCATCGGCGTGATGACGCGACGCACCCAATATTCCAGAAGACCCCGGCCTTTGTGGAGCACGGATCTCCAACACCTAGCAGCTGAACTGGTAATGTTATTTACTTTAACTGTTAAAGTTTAAAAGTAAATGACATTATAACAGAAATTTCAATTGGGGCAGAATGTCTGCATAATTCAGCTTTCAATTCACCATAATGTATAATGCCCATGTCATGCTTTCTTATATTTCTTTTACACCACAACCTGGTACAATAGTTAATTTAACTATTGTACCAGGTTGTGGTGTAAAAGAAATTTAACAAAACATGACATGTGCATTATACATTATGGTGAATTGAAAGCTGAATTATGCAGACATTCTGCCCCAATTAAAATTTCTGTTATAATGTCATTTACTTTTAAACTTTAACAGTTTAAAGTAAATACTGGGATTCCCCTGGTTATTCCCCAGATGAATCGGCCTATTGAGGATGTGCTCACTCCCCCAGTCCTCCAGCATGATTCCCCGGCTCCCTCTTGACTCCATCCTGCCTCATCGCCCCTCTATGTGGCCGGCAGGATGTCCGAATTCCCCACGCCCTCCCCTGACAGTTTCCTCCAGTTCCCCCTGCCCAGGTTACCAGCCGCCTCACACAGACAACAAGCTGCTGTACCCCGGCGTCTGGGTGCTTAATAAAGGCAACATAATGGAAACATTTTTGGGAAGAAATACATAAAACTGTATTATAGAAACAGAAATACGACCTTGCTTCACATGATATAAATGGTGCTCATAGTTTAAAAGTGTTCATTTGACCTGCCACCATGAATTAAGGGCTTGTTCACACATATGTAATGGAAAATATGTAAGATGCATGAAAACTAGCATGCACCTCAGATCTGATTTTGGTGATGCCTTTTGAACATATTTCCAAGCACTTTGGATGCATTGCTCCTTTACCAATACAATCTGGTACTGTGGAACAGTGATGGCAACAGCAGAGCTGACAGAAAGGGCTCTCAACACCTCTGCTGTCATATAGAGACCACTGAGCTGGTCCACCATTGTAATGGCTGGAGATGAGTTGTCCTACTGGGCACAGGTAATATATCGTTTGATCCATCGGGCATGATGATAAGATAACAAACATGTTCATGACTGTTAATGACTTTTTGTTACTGCAAAAATGATTTCCTATCCTTCCGTAAAAGTATATAAAACACTTAGACATAAAATTAGGCAGTTTCCTAACATTTTACTGCTAGAGCTCGTATAATACATTTTTAGCACATAATGTTTGTGATAAATACATGGGCAGTCTGTTCTAGGAAAAAACAGTATAGCATATGAAGTTCAGTAAATTAAATTTAGTATTGTATGAATTTGGGACTATTAAATTAACTTATATATTGTTCAGAAGCTGCATGGAAACTACTTCTTAACTTTTGTTCCTTAAATACCCTTTCAAAGTGTTAGGTGGTTACTAAGCAGAAAATATTTGGTGTTTTCCTAACTTTTCTCTGCCCTTGTTTCCCAATCAAGTAACCAGATAACCCCTGGGGAAAACCAACACTGATATAAACATGTTCTGTATTTGTATTTCTCAGTTTAATATATACAGGGAAAATATCACAGGCTGTATACAGTGCAGGCACGGATCTTCTGATCAGCACGACTGTAAATATTATTCTGACTGACCGTAGAGAAAGTCCAGGCTTACAGTAATCAACATCCCTCCACTCCCGGTTACCTTTGCCCGTGGACTGCGCAGGCGTTGGAGCTCCGTGTTCCGCAATGGCCGGGGTCTTCTGGGATATTAGGCGCGCCGCATCATCACGCCGATGACATCACCGGCGCATGCGCAGTTTGGAAAGAGGACTCCGCCGGTAAATTCGGGATTTTACAGTACTCTCCCGGGAGTCCGGGAGATTTCCCAGTGTTCCGGGAGTCTCCCGGACGTTCCGGGAGAGTTGGCAACCATGTATATTACGGATATCACAAGTCACATCGGATGTCCATGAGAATATAAAAGCACCCCTTTATAAGACTACTTGGTGACCTATAATATCCTTATTTAGGGGGTACATTCTCCCATATATAATATTACCCATTCATACCTCCCAACAGTCCTTATTTAGATAAGACAGTCCAGATGTGAAGGCTTTGTCCCACTGTTCCCAAATCCCCGACAGCCAGAATGTTGGTATGTCCTGTTCAGCGCTGCTTGAATCTGCCATTGATGCGCTTAGCAATGAATGTTATGTCTGGACAGGAGGGGGGTAAAAGGCGGTCGTCACAGGAAAGAGCTTGTGTGCTTAGAAATTGAAAGCCAATGTCCTGTTAATATGGGTGATTGCACCAGTTATCATCAATGTCCACAAAAGTGTGCTTTTAAATCTTAACAAGATTGTTGTAAGTTAGTCATACTTGACAACTCTCCCTGAATGTCAGGGAGACTCCCTGAAATAGGGGTGATCTCCCTCACTCCCTGAAGAGTCTGGCATTCTCCCTGATGCTGAGCCAGTACAAGACGTGGTTGGCTTCGCCATCTGTAGCATGATGACACTGTTCAGAAATTGTGTCCTATGTCCATGTATTGATGCCTATGGAGGCGGCCATTTTCATGGAGACCAAGATTTAATCAAAGACTGACAGGTAAGACAACATGACTTCAGTAATGGAGACAGAAATGTAAAAGACACTTCAGTCTCTAGAGATTCATTAGCTGCTTTTCTTTAACGCATAGGTGCCTATTCTCCCGGAATGTCCGGGAGACTCCCGCATTTCTGAGAGACCTCCTGGGAGAGCAGGGCAACCTCCCGATTCTCACCCCTGTAATAGATAAGTGGTGGGGACGGGGCTTAATGATGCAAATATTGTGTCATCTTAGCCCCCAGCCAAAATGATGTGATTCATCAAGCCCCACCCCCGCACACCCACCTCCCCTGGGATCTCCCTGAAGCCAACAAAGAAAAGTTGGCAAGTATGAAGTTAGTGCAGAAGATTACATAGGCATTGCAATTAAGAATCGTCTTAATTTAAAATATTAATGTTCAGACAGCAAATAACCGCCACCCTTGAACAATTATTTGGATGAAGCTCACAACATTACCATTGTCAAAGTATTCAAGATATTTGAAAGACATTTTCCCAGCAAAGATTTGAGAGAAACCACTGAAATAGATTTTGGATTTTATTATATATAATGCAGCTAAATAACCATTCCAAATGCTAATGAATAAATACCCACAATGCATCCCTCCAACCAATAAATAAATAAATAAGTTATTAAGAATATTAAAGAATATTAATCGGAACCATGAATATATTTTTAATCACAGAAATAAACCATCCCACCCTATAACATTGTTCTTAAATATAGCAGCTGTCTCTGTATTACACACTCAAACTTCAACGCTCTCTCTCTCTCTCTCTCTCTCTATCTCTTTCATGCTCCTTTTTCCCTTGGTGCAGGTGGCATGTCATGTGACACTCAAGCTGCAGGGCATGCTGGGATTTGTTGTTCAAAGCGAGCTGGAGAGCCATGTAGCTAGCCTCCCCCTGGTCTAATGCTGACATATAACTTAATATTGCAAAAACGATTGTAAAGACACCGCCCCCTCCCTATCCCCTAACAATGTAACGATGCAGGTTATGTCTTAGATGTGGCAGCGAATTTCGCCCTCTTTTCTAGTTGTAGTTATAGTTAATTATAAGCTGATGTAGACACTAAATCTCTCGCACACTGCAGCTGTCTCACCAGCTCCTGCATCTTCTCTGACCTAAATGTTTCAAGCACTGATAAAACACTCCAAAAATATCTCCGTATTAGGGTTATGAGAGAAGCCAATTGATCACATTGTCAAGAAAATGTCTCTGTTAAAATGGAAAGTCACTAGAGCTTGTATAGTCCACCTGTCTATTCAGATGTACGCACTATGTAAGCGCATGGTATCATTAATCGTTCTGATTCTTCTCAGCATCAGCAAGATGCACCTGCGAATGAGGGTCACCGTCTAGATACCACCGAATGGCTTCTCATGTCTAAGAGCTCCTCAACTTCTCATGTCACCCATCCACTCCAAAAATCTTCTTCACTCACTCCACACGACTCTTTAAGTTTGCCTGGTATCCAAACTGTCTCTGTCTATAGGACTGACTAGTCCTCTTATTTTCCTGTCTTCGGCTGTCTCTCACAGCAAAGGTCCTGCTATCTCCTAGAGTCAACATTTCTCAGCTCATTGGCCTCCTGCGCCCTTGACACATAGCTGAAAAATACCCCAATGAAACTCTTACACCCCATAATAGCCCCTAGATGGCACCTGTATTATTTTATAACAAAGGAGGTGGGATGGGGAACAGATTGGACGGGTAAGAGGACGAGAGATAGAGATAGACAAGGAAAACGGGAGACGAGAGACACAATATGAAAAGATGGAACATGGTCAACCGAGGGGTAAAATTTTAACTAGAAGAATGAAACTAAGAGACACAAAAAATGTAGAAGAAATTATACAAATGGTTAAATAACGAAAGAACAGAAGCAAAATGAAAGGAAGACATTAAAAAAGATGAAAAAGGATTAAAAAAAGAGAGAATCCAAAAAAAGGACTGAAGAGAAGAGAGTTAAGAAAGTGCTGGGAGAGATCTTGGTGGCTTGGCCTGTCCTCCAGTTGCCCCCAAGTCTCGGAGGAATAATTCAGTTACCCCAGTCATTGTCATGGTGCTGAGCTGCGATGATAATGACCACTGTCAGGATGGTACACAGGACCATGGCGGCAATGCCCACTGCCAGGCTGATGAAGGAGAAGTTCCGAGCCTCACGTGAGGCTATTTCTGCAGACATCAGGTCCCCACGGGCCAAAGCTGTCCTAACCTGCAAGTACAAAAGGAAAAGAAGCTTTATCTCTGTCACGACATCTCCAAGACTGTCCTTCTGCACAAGAAAGAGCACATGTTGGATCTGTACCTCTATGCAAGGATAGGGGCAAGCTGCAGGACTTTGTCTCCACCAATTAATTGTCGAGTACGAGTGGTCAGTACCTCTACAGCCAAATCATCCATTAGGCAACCTAAGCTCTCGCTTTATTCTCAGTGGGCACCGGATAACCGTAACCAATGTTTATGTGTTTTGTTTCACAAATGGAGAGAGGGGAAGGGGGCCCAAGCCAGTATCTTGCCAGGGGCCCCATGGGCTCTTAATGAGGCGCTGAGAACCTTCAACCAACATCTAGCACTCTCCACTGTATCTGACAGTAAAATATTTCCACAAGTAACAAAAATGCTACATGTCTATACCGTGTCCAGAACACAGAAAACAGTACTGGAGGTGGTAGACATCTATACAGAAAGGACTAAGAGAATTAACGGACTGTAGCTTCACCGAACAGAATGACATTCCAAGGATAGAGCAGGACATATGTGCTTTCACCTGTAGAACCACAGAGACTCTTTACAAACACTGGGCCTGAGTCATTAAGATGATCAATGCATAAAAAAATTAGTAACTTTGCACCTTGCAAATCCATGTTGCATTGGAGGGGAAAAATGAGTAACTTTGCACCTTGGCAAAACCATGTTCCATTGGAGGGGAAAGTCAATTTTAAAATGTGGGGGCAGATTTATAGTTTTAATAGGACATGTCCTAGCTCAACTGTAAATTTCAGTGTAAAAATAAAGCTATCAAGTATTTGTGCGCTATATGAATAAACAGCCAGTATTTTCCTTACATGCAAAATAATAAACTAATTTGCACCCCATGCATTGCAACATGGTTTGTTCAGGATCAAATGTACTCCTTAAACACCCGGGCTCACTACATTTAGTTTCAAAATATGCACTGAACCACAGCAACCAATCAGCAATCAGCTTTTATCTGCCTAGTACAAGTTAGACAATGAAAGCAAGTGTTTGGTTGGTGGTTTGTGGTTCCAAGGTATGATTAACCAATAGAATGACTAGGCTGCATCCTAGGGCGTGAGGCTATGGTGGGTGCAAAATTGTGACAGGGAGAGGTATAAACTGAAATGAATTTTAAAACACAGGAGAATAGTTATTTTCCAAAGCAAAAAGAAAACATGAAAGAAAAATTTAGTAAGGTTTTCATCTTGAAGTATTCCCACGTAAAGGCTGAAGACAATGCGTTGGGCGGGAGTTGGGGATAAGCGAGTAGCTGAAACAAGGATGGCGGCATTTGTTGTGACAGCCCCTCCCCCTTCACTCTCAGTAGCGCTCGTTCATGCCTCCTTTCTGCTATACAGACCCACTTAACGGCCTTTGGAAATACCCCTCTTTAGAATCATCCACTTAAAATCAGTATATGGTCACATTTGCGGACCGGTGGATGCTCAGAAAATGCGTTTTGCGGGAACTGCAAAAATGCAGTTTGGGACCATAACTTTTAATTTTTTATTATAACATACTGCTTGACTGAGCCTTATTTATTTGTTAACTTAACTATACCAGTGGGTTGACATCAGGACTGTGCTTATCACATGTGTCACTTTTGTGTGTTGTAAACTTTTTATTACATAGCTTGACGTGCGCTTAGAAACACAACGACACAGAAATCGTCAATATATTCAGATCAGCAGGTATCATTTTCTGTGATAGAGGATACAATAAGTTCAGATGCATTCTGCTCCACAAAGCCACACCTTAGCTCTAAATAATTACACCGAGTAAGCAGAACACAAATTCTGCCTAGTAACCAGATTGGTAACGAAAATTGTAGACCTTTGTAACATTTTTCCCCTTGCTTTGAAACAATGATTAACACAATAATTCTTCAGACTATTTGTCCCGTCTAGAAGGGATTTATTATGGTCAATCCTAGGACCAGTTCTATTTGTTTTCAAAATACAACGGAGATAACCTTTCCTCAAACAAATGCTGTTTTGCTGGAATGAAAAACAACTGTTGCATACATATATCATAATAATAATAATAATAATAATAATAATAATAATAATAATAATTAATAAAAGGGGCATGTACGATCCAATGACAACAGGATAATTTACTTGCCCCATCGACACTTTCCCGCAGAAGTGTAACTGGAATTCTTAAAGTCAAGAGAAAAAGTTGAACCCATTATGCGGGAAGAAGAAAGAGGGGGCACCCCTGTAAATTCACCCTCTCCATCCCCTTATCTATTTTAAATAATCCTGTCCAGCAAAATGTAATCTATTTTTTCCGTGTCTGTACAAAACTGACGCTTTTGGGCGCTTATTCTGCACTTAGCAAGGAATGCCTCTTCTCCACCTGACTGTTTCCATTGGTTGGCACAAAATCTTTGCATCCCTGCTATCTTGGACGCAAATCTATGCGTCTCCCCCTACACCAGTGGTTCCCAAACTGTGCACCTAGGCTCCCAGGGGTGCCTCGGCGATCTCACAGGGGTTCCTCGGCCAGGGCCAGTGGTAAGTAAGGCGGGGGACTACTTGGTAATTATTTTGGCTATGGGGTGCCTTGAAAACATTTTGGAGACCCTAAGGGTGCCTTGAACTGAAAAAGTTTGGAATCCACTGCCCTACGCACAACAGCCCTGTGCTGCGGCCTTGCACCATTGCACTTTCAGAAATCACCTCAACTGAAAAAAAACAAAACACAAAAGAGCTCTAAACTCTTTATCTTAGTGCATAGAGCGGGCCTGGCCAACCTGTGGCTCTCCAGGCGTTGTAAAACTACAAGTCCCAGCATACCCTAGCCAGCCATCGGATGGCTACCTGGAGAACTACCGGTTGGCCAGGCCTGGTATAAAGTAATGAAATGACAGTTATGAGTGCTATAGGGGCCTGTTCCTCCTGCAGTGACAAATGAACACAAAAAGAGTTCTAGGAATGAGCATACAACATCATTCCTAAACATCTGTATCGCCAATCTCAAAATAGACAGGAGGGATAATGTACAGCTGTTACCATATGTACCTGGACTTGCGGCCGTGCTAATGCGGTAAGAATTTGTCAGGACAATGGGCAAAGTAAGCTGTAGGAATAACTAAGCAGGTTCATTTTAGTGCAAAAAGCACAAAACAGTGGTGGTAGTTATGTAGCTCTCATAGTTAAATAAAGAAAAGTTGGTTATCACTAAAAACTTGGAGGCATCCCATTCAGAGCACAGGCAGGTTGTATTATAGTACGTGACATTTTGATCAGAATCTATTTATGCTCCTGTCTCACATTTGCACGTAAAAGTTGTGTAAACATGAAACATTACCAACGTGCAGTCCTTTATCCTGTAATGTCCCCGAGTTATTATACTGATGTATGCTTGTGAAATAAGCAGTAAAATGCACTATCAGTACATTCAGCAGGTTATGGAGAAATATAGAGACACAGGTAGCAAGTGATCTATATTAATGTGCAGCTAGAATGAATGGACAGATGCACCTCTGAGTAAAATAAGACATACAGATAGTATAACCCTGTGACAAAGGTCACTGTGCTAAAAGTCTGTCCCTCCTCAGTGATACACACACACTGAAGAGTGCTAGATACCTGTCCTACCAGAAAGCATGACCTGGTGATCCATAGGATAGAGCTACAGGCCAGTCCACCCAGAAAGGATGACCCAGTGATCCACAGGAGAGTGCCAGGGTCCTGTCCACTCAGAAAGAATGACCTAGTGGTACACAGAATAGTGCTACGGGCCAGTTCACTCAGAAAGGATGACCCAGTGATCCACAGGATAGAGCTACGGGCCAATCTACCCAGAAAGAATGACCTAGTGGTACACAGGAGAGTGCTACGGGCCAGTCCACCCAGAAAGGATGACCCAGTGATCCACAGGAGAGTGCCAGGGTCCTGTCCACTCAGAAAGAATGACCTAGTGGTACACAGAAGAGTGCTACGGGCCAGTTCACTCAGAAAGGATGACCCAGTGATCCACAGAAGAGTGCTACGGGCCAATCCACCCAGAAAGAATGACCTAGTGGTACACAGGAGAGTGCTACGGGCCAGTCCACCCAGAAAGGATGACCCAGTGGTACACAGAAGAGTGCTACGGGCCAGTCCACCCAGAAAGGATGACCCAGTGGTACACAGAAGAGTGCTACGGGCCAGTCCACCCAGAAAGGATGACCCAGTGGTACACAGAAGAGTGCTACGGGCCAGTCCACCCAGAAAGGATGACCCAGTGGTACACAGAAGAGTGCTACGGGCCAGTCCACCCAGAAAGGATAACCTAGTGGTACACAAGAGAGTGCTACGGGCCAGTCTAACCAGAAAGGATGAACCAGTGATACACAGAAGAGTGCTAGGGGGATCCAGTAATACAGAAGACAGGAGAATCTTATTGGCCTACCCTTCCAGAAATCATGACCTAGTGAAACCTAGAGACTATAGTAGAGACTATAGGTTCCTTCAAGAAAGCCAAGCCTGATCACACACAGGAGAGTGCTAGGAGTCTGTGCTTTCACATAGGAGAGTGATAGGAGTCTGTCCTTTCACATAGGAGAGTGCTAGGAGTCTGTCCTTTCACATAGGAGAGTGCTAGGAGTCTGTCCTTTCACATAGGAGAGTGCTAGGAGTCTGTCCTTTCACATAGGAGAGTGCAATGGGTGAGTATTTCCAGAAAGAAGGACCCAATGACAGGGCCCTCTTAAGAACCTCTTGGGCCCCCGGGCACAGCAGTGCACCGGGGCCCCTATATATACAAAATAAAAAAAAAAATGATTATATACATGGGCCCTGCAGCCCAGGGGGGCCCGTCGGAGGCAGGAAAAAAAAAACCCTGAAAAAAAAGAAGAAAATACTTACCGTTCTGTCAGCTGGCGATCCGGCTCCCTCCCTGGTCTCCTCCTCCGTCACGCTCCGCAATGGATGTCGGGCGGGTGTGATGACATCACGCCCGACATGCACTGCCAGCGCGACGGAGGAGGAGACCAGGGAGGGAGCCGGATCGCCAGATGAGAGCAAGGTAAGTATTTTCTTCTTTTTTTTCAGGGTTTTTTTTTTCCTGCCTCCGACGGGCCCCCCGGGCTGCAGGGCCCCCGGGCACCTGCCCAGCATGCCCAATGGGAAAGACGGCCCTGCCCAGTGACACACACAGAATTGCTAAGGCTCGGTCCATCCTTACAGGACCACAAAATGACACACAAGGTAATCCCAGGTTTTTAAGAGGCGACATGATAATCTCAGAGTATTGGGTTATTCCTCCACATGTTGTGTGGTATAGTAACACAAAGGCACAGAACGCATGGCTCTCCCTTAACGTAGGGTAAAACACTCACCTGTACAGCCTTTATGATGGCGATGACTCCGGTGGGCCAGAAGCAGCAGATTGTGGTAAGCACAGCAATCGGCATGTAGTCATGGGGCGGGCGTCGTGGCTCTAGCAGGGCCAATCCTGGGGGGATCTGAGGAGGTGGGATCCCAGGCTGGGGTGGAACAGCTCCAGTTTGGTATTGCTGATGAATGGAGAACATAGGTCAATGAAATAAAAACACACTGGGCCTGAGTCATTAAGGAGAGTAAAGCATAAAAAAAAGGAGTAACTTTGCATCTGGGCAAAACCATGTTGCATTGGAGGGGGAGGTAAATTTAAAATGTGGGGACAGATTTATAGTTGGCGTAGGGCATGTCCTAGATCAACTTTAAATTTCAGTGTGAAAATAAAGCTATCAAGTACTTGTGTGCTAGATGAAAAAACAGCCAGTATTTAACTTTTGGGCAAAATAATAAACTAATATGCACCCCTTGCAGTCTAACATGGTTTGACCCAGAGAACATTTACTCCTTTTCTTGCCTTACTTTCCCCAACGACTCAGGCCCACACTGTCTTGCCCAGTAATTGTGTCTCTTCCCTTCAGTGCATTCCTGCTTCAACATTTATAAAACGATGAACCAGCGCTCACCCAAATGTAAAAAAGCGGCCAATTGGGGAATGGGGAGGTGATCCCTAATCCTCTCAGCTTCAACATTTGTACACAAATCCATCTATTCTTATAATTCTCCCCACTAAAGGGCCAGCAAATTTAAGAGTTTATTATATATATTATACTATAGAAAAAATATATTTGCAATAGTAAGAAATATATACCATTCCAGGTACTTGCCATAATAAGATCTATACGGCTGTAATTACATAGCAGTGATACAACTAATTGCACACATTTAAAGCGCTACCTAAAATGACTGATAACAGAGGATAATAGCTTTTGGATAGCTACATAGCAAAGTCTTTTCACATTGAATGCATATAGATTTTTGATTAGAGACCAGCTAACTTCTGTCTTCCCATTCCCACAAGTATGTTTTCTTGTTTACTTTTACTCACCGTTCCCATGGGGTACACAGGGACGTAGGCAGTGCACGGCTGCAGGTGCATAGGATACCCTGTGGCTTGTTGCACGTACCCTCCAACTGGCATAGTCCCCGTATTTGTGTGAGTCTGCACCACGTATCCTTGGGGGGCAGGTGGTGGTCCCGAAAAAGGGGTCTCCTGTAGGTATCCCTGGGGGTCCTGACGGGGAAGGGTGGCATTGGCTGGCTGGGGTGGAGGATCATTATAGCCTGGAATAACTCCATTGCAGGGACCTTCCCCCCCTGGTTGGTTATAAGGTGGGGGGGAACTATGGGATCCCGAATCCGGAGGGCCTAAAGAGAGGAAGGAGGTAGAGTAGGAGGGGGCGTGAGGGATGGAGAGAGAGAGAGAAGAGAGAGAGAAGAGAGAGAGAGAGATGGAGAGAGAGAGAGAGAAGAGAGAGAGAGAAGAGAAAGAGAGAGATAAGAGAGAGAGAGAGAGATGAGAGAGAGAGAGAGAGAGGAGAGAGAGAGAGAGGAGAGAGAGAGAGGGAAAGAGAGGAGAGAGAGAAAGAGAGGAGAGAGAGAAAGAGATAGAGAAGAGAGAGAGAGAGATAGAAAGAGAGATGGAGAGAGAGAGAGATGGAGAGAGAGAGATAAGAGAGAGAGAGGAGAGAGAGAAAGAGATATAGAAGAGAGAGAGATAGAAAGAGAGAGAGAGAGAGAGATAAGAGAGAGAGAGATAAGAGAGAGAGAGAGAGATAAGAGAGAGAAAAGAGAGAGAGAGAGATGGAGATGGAGAGAGAGAGATAAGAGCAAGAGAGAAAAGAGAGAAAGAGAAAGATAGAGAGAGAAGAGAGAGAGAGAGAAAGAGAGAGAGAGAGAGAGAGAAGAGAGAGATAGAAAGAGAAAGAAAGAGAGAGAGAGAGAAGAGAGAGAGAGAGGAGAGAGAGAGAGAGAGAGAGAGAAGAGAGAGAGAGAGAGAGATGACATTATCACACACAGAGCTGTAGAATACTACCCCCTGGGGCAATAACAGGTCAGAGCATACAAGAAGTGACAGGGACAATCACACAGCAATATATATAGACACACACAGGCATGCATACACATATGTGTAAGATATAATGCCGATATACAAATAGTTATTTATCTTTAGCGCACATAATTATAAAATTGCAGCCCTAGAATTTCAGCATGACTATGGACACATCTGTAGTACGACACAAGACATACATGTACAAGATGGACACACACACAGCCCATTTATACACTGTGGATGCATATTTATACATATAGGTGTCTGCAATATCTGATAGCACTGGGCAGTGTAAATGGCCTACTACAGATTCATTACTTTCACATTCACCTCTGCCCATTCCTCCACAGCATCCCCAATTCCTCTCACCCCCAGTCCTCCATCTCCTCCATACATCTCTAGCAGTAACCGGTAACTATTTTGTGGTGATGATGAACATTGGACAGGCAGGGGCAGGGACATGGAATGAGAGACACATACAGATGACAGATGCATTACAATACAGACGGAACACAGATACATTTATGGAGAATTCCTGTCAATAAGTAACCCCCCCCCCCCTCATCTCCCCCATTCCATCCCTCATTTCCCATAAACTGTGATCTCATCTGTATTCCTCTCCCCCTCTCACCTGTTTTCTCGCTGGACATGTCTCCAGGGAGAGGGAACTGTGCTGATTTTTTTGGGGGGGTCCTCAGATGGATCTGGCAGGATTGGGGGTCTCTCCTCGCCCCCTATCACTGTCTCCCCCCCTCAGTTCGTCTTTTCTGATCCTGCACCAATTCTTTCTGCAGCAGCCTCTCTCTCTCGCCCTCCCCTCTCTCCTCCTCCTCCTGATTCTCTCTCTCCCTCTCCTTTCCTCTGATTTCCCTCCTCTCTCCTCTAATTCTCTTTCTCCGTGTCCCCCACTGTTTCTCTCTTCTCCTCCTCCTGATATCCTCTCTGTTTCCACTTCAGTCTTCCCTCCTTCTGTTCTTTTATTCCTCTTTCATTTTTATCATCTCTCCCCTGGCCGCTTCTCTCTTTCCCTGTCTCCTCCTAAAGGTCACATTGATTCATTTGTCAAACAATGGGATGGCTTCAAATATTATGTCAACCTTTGTAATGAAAATGACAATTGTCTCTAACCCCCAAGGGAGTGCCCAGATCTGATTCTTAAAATGCATATAGCACAAGCCTTTATTTGCTGATCAAATAGTGCTTTCCATCTGATCTATCCAGCCTCTACTTGACTACGCTTGTGATGCTTCCCATACAACAGCAATTGCACATTCCGTTGTGGCAACGACAGTGGCGCACTAGTGAATAAAACCGGTCTGTTCCTGTAAGAAGTTATATGCAGAAACAGAATTCCTTTAACAATTGAAGAGGTTGAGGTGGGAGGAATCACAAACCATTAAAGAACAAGTAAATCCACTATTTCACCTAAATTGATATCAAAGGCTGTGTATTTCTGTGCTGGATATATAGATAAAATAACTGGGGTGTATATTCCAGTAAATACATCACTCCTCTACAGCAGGTTACCATGCTAGGAGGGAAGTGCTTCTCTTATCCAGTACACGGAGAGTGACTGACAGCTTTGCAGACTTGCTTTGCAGGAGTGCATTGAGTGGGTTAGTATGTCTATGCACAGTGACAGAACAAGTGATTTCACAGCAGCTCAAATGACTGCATTCCCAGCATTTTGGTCTGGATTTGGTATCTTCTCATGAGAAGACCAGTCATATCTGGAAATTTCTGTTTGGGAATTTAGCAGTCCCTCTAAGATTTGGGGTAATCACTGGTTTACAGGTTTTATATATTTTACTTTGCAAAATATGTCAATATGTATTTGGCATGGGGTAGCTGGAATGCCAGAACTTTGTGCAGATCTCTACAGCTAAGGTTCTCGGGTTTGGTCCACGGTGGTCAGAAACAGACCAGATTTTTGGGATACTTCATTGAGTTTAATACTAACTTAGTGATTAAGGGGGGATCCACTTGGGCTGAAACAGAGAACCATTATTTTACAGGGATTAGTGAACAGATAATCCGTGGATTACAAATTCCTAAAAGTCATAGATGAAAGAGGGTGAAATGCATTGTTCAGTCTTACCCCGACTTCCTTCAACAGCTTTTTTAATAGTAAAATTTATTTTCTACCCTCTCCGTCATAACAGCTATAGCCACCGCTCTTAGATGGTGTACAAAGGAGATCAGAGAGGACAAAAAGCTGAAATGACAAAGCTTGGCATGTCAGTCTCACATATATGTAAATTATGGAGCTAAGTGAACGCCCCCGAGGTGGCACCCCACCCACATCCTATCAGGTGCCGCCCTACATCCTGTCAGACAGCCCCCCGTCCCCACTTCTTACTTTGTGTGGAGCGGGGGCAGAGCAGCATTTTCTCCTCATGGGAGCGTGAAGCCAGTGTGTGACATCATAGCCCGGTACTGCACTCCCACCCAGTGCCAACATGGAGGAGCAGCGGTCGTCAGCTTCACCGGTAAGAAGCCGGCTACTGCGGCCCCTCTGTGTAAGCGGCCTGCAAGTAATGAGGGGGCACTGCGATATTTCATTCAGTGGTTTAGGTGCCCCCTAAACCATGGCACCCTAGGTGACAGCCTAGGTTCGCCAAGTGGTCACACCGGCCCTGTGCAGCACCCACAAGAACTAGAGCTCTAATGGGTGGACACCTCTGGAGAAAGAGCTCACAGATGTGTTATGTGGAGGGCACTTATAATAAAGAGACAGCGTTCTGAGCTGCGTTGTGCCCATGGTAGACAATTACAGCGGCAGGGGGTTGCTGCAGGAGAGCAGGCGGGGCAGTGAGCACCTGAGGAAGGCAGGCGCTTCATGTGGATGGTAAGCAGCGCGTTAACATCAAAATTTCCTGGATTCAAACTCCCTATCAAAATATGTAGTTAAAGAGTACATATATATAAAATTATAAATTTAACATGAAAGTAACAAAAATAACTTTCTTGTGTTCTATCCTTCATTCTTTCAGTCTGCAATTAAGCTACAGTGAGAGACTGCTGAATGCACTCTCCATCACCCTGTGGATCATAAAGGCAGCAAGATGATCTTTGGGGGACCTACTCCTTTCGGATTGGTTGAGCCAGGTCAGGTCGCCATGACGATGACATAATCATGATTAAATCGTGCTGATACCACACCCCATGAAACGTTTCAGAAACCGTGTTTGATTTTATTCTTAAATTCAGGTTAAAACATTACAATAAGTTAGAATTACCAGTATGTATCAATTTCATGGACATTCCCTTATCAGGGTCAAATCCCCCCCCCCCTCCCAAAATAAAAGGAAGCTGGAAATGCTGAAGGTAAATCACAGTAGGTGGGTGCGGGGAGGTGTCTGGACCACACGTGGAGAGTTGTAGAGCATTAGTTGCTTGTTGTGTGAGAGTAGGACTATAACTAATGTGTTGCACTTCAGATGCTGTATGTTATACAGTGTTTCATTCACAGCCTCAGCTTGTCCCACACTAAAATCTCTTATTTAAACATCTTAATTGCAACAAACTGTAATGCAGAGCATATGAAAGAGTACTTACCACACTGTGCCTCATGCCTCAGTGATGGGACTCTTAAAAATTGATTGGGGTAGCACGGTGGCTCAGTGGTTAGCACTACTGCCTCACAGCACTGGGGTCATGAGTTCAGTTCCCGAAACTGGTCTTATCTGTGTTTGTGTGAGTTCCTTTGGGTGCTCCAGTTTTCTCCATCACTCCAAAATTATACTAGTAGGTTAATTGGCTGCTGACGAAATTAACCCTAGTCTGATGTGACAAATATTCTCTGTACAGCGCTGCGGAATTGGTTTGGCTATATAAATGATGACGCATTATCATGTATATTATTATTAATAACATGATATAGATGGCAGTCTGCTCTGTGTGTAAACAAGGAGAACCCTTTCAGCATTGTGTTGCAGGCTCCCATCTCCCAGTGTTTGCTCGGATCAGTCATGTTATGCTTCTGTCATGTTGTAGCCTAGTTAGAATAGATGAACGTGTACCCCTGTCCCTCACAGCGTTTCTGTACCACAGAAATATTTCCTCCTCCTTAGCATGGGGGGGAACAGTGCTCCAATATGAAACTTTAATAAAACTGCCAGTGCCTCCAGCAGCGGTGTCATTAATCTATCCCGCTTCCTAAGCCTCTATTCCCCGTACACTCGGCAGGTGACCTTATTTCCATCTTTGGCGTCAATGCGGCAGGTACACAATCTTACATCTCTGCCTGGGCTCACAATACTGAGAACGTGGAGGGATTTACAAGAGGCTGTAAAGTAGTACATTGAAAATCAGTGTCAGATCCGATAACTGGCTCACAGTCCATTTTATTTTAGTCCACAGTAAAGTATATCTGCCATGCCAAAATAACAGGAGTGTCGCTTGTAGGGGCATGGATAACAAAGGACAAGCCCCAGGCATTACATTGATTATAAAGGTCACTGAGAACACCAGGGGACAGATTTACTAAAGCTTCTGAAAAGGCAAAGTGGAGGTGTTGCCCATAGCAACCAATCAGATTCTAGCCATCGAGTTCTAGAATGTACAAGATAAATGACAGCTAGAAGCGTATTGGTTGCTATGGGCAACACCTCCACTTTTAGGTGTGATAAATCCACCCCAAAGTGTCCTTTCTCATCCCACAAAATGGCTAAAATCCCAACCCCCCCCCCCCCCCCCACAGGTGTCAGTGCATATTTATCCTATACCTGCTGTATGGAGGAGGACCGGCTGATAGCTATGGGTGTAGTGCTTTAAATGGTTTGGGAATTATTTTATGAAACAGTGTGATGTCTACACGTGGGTGTTGCCTGCTTCCTCGTACAGGCAGACTGATTGCCTTCATTAACACTGAATCATACTGATAAATAGCTATGCAGCAAACATGTCTTGTAATGTAGCTGTACAATCATTTCCTTTATACAGTGGTAGCTATAAATATTGGCACCCTTGCACTTTTCTTCAGATAACTCACAATTTCCTCTAATTAGAAGGTAAAATTAACAATAGTATTTAGTATCCACGATTCTCTCTCTGTTAACATACGGAATCTTTATTTTTTTTTATTGTGTCTTTAATGCTATGTATCCTTTTAAAATCAGAATATGAAAAGAAATGGCACTGACAAAATTATTGACACCCTAGATTTAGTGTTTGGTATCACAGCCTTTGGTCAAAGTAACTGCAATCATCAACCTTCTATAGCCATGGATGATGTCCCTGTCCCTGTCTACTGGCAGTGTGGTCCTCTCTTCTTATGCAAACTTCGCCAGGTCTCCACAGGTGGTCTATGGGAATTAGAACTGGGGGTAAATGTATCAAGGTTCGTGGCGGGTTTGAAAAGTGGAGATGTTGCCTATAGCAACCAATCAGATTCTAGCCGTCAGTTTGTAGAATGTACTAAATAAATGATAACTAGAATCTGATTGGTTTTTTAAACCCGCCGGAAAACTCTCAGCTTGATACATTCACCCCCTGGACTCAATGCTGGTCACATCGGAACAGTCCAGCGTCTAGTCCGGGACAGTTTGTGGGTGCTTTCTGAATTGTTTGGGGTCACTGCTGGAAGACCCATGCCCTTCGACGGAGACCCAGCATGGCCTTGTAATCTCTAATCTTCAGGACACCATGTGCACGTTCTAGACACCCAGTGCCAGATGCAGCACAGCAACCCCAAAACATCACTGACCCTGCTCCATGTTTGACCGTAGGGACGGTATTCTTTTCTTTGAAAGCTTAATTTTGCTAAACCAAGGAATGATGTGCTTTACCAAAACACTCTAGTTCCACAAAACATGTTCCCAGAAGAAATTCCGCTTTTTCAGGCGTGTTTTGGCAAACTCCAATCCAATTTTATGTCTATTTCTCAGCAGTGGGTCCCTCCATCCATATAACCCGCTATCATTGAGTTGGTTGTGGATGGCGCAAGTTGAATCCTTGTGTCTGAAGCTCAGCTTGAAATTGTTTTGCAGTTGATCTAGGTCAGTGTTGTCTAACCTGTGACACTCCAGGTGTTGTGAAACTACAAGTCCCAGCATGCTTTTCCAGTATATAGCAGCTTATTGCTGGAAGGGTATTTCAGAACACCTGGAGTATCACAGGTTAGCCAACACTGATCTAGGTGCTTTCTCCACCATTTGAACAATCCTGTGCTGCAATCTCCGTTCAAGTTTTCTCTTTCCAGGGCGGTTGGTTACAATAATGTGAGCCTTAAAATTCCTAATAACAATGCGTATTGTGGAGATGGGAACTAGAGATGAGCGGGCTCGGATATCTGAAATCCGAGCCCACCCGAACGTTGCCGATCCGAGACAGATCCGGGTATTCCCGCCAATTGCAAAACTGAAACCGAGGCTCTGAGTCATAATCCCGTTGTCGGATCTCGCGATACTCCTATTGTATAAATTCCCCGCTAGCCGCCGCCATCTTCACTCGGGCATTGATCAGGGTAGATGGAGGTTGTGTTAGGTGGGCCTCTGTCCTGCACTGTGCTGTATTTTTCAAAATAAATCCAAAACCTTAAATCCGAACCAAAACCTTTCGTCAGGTGTTTTGCGAAACAAATCCGAACCCAAAACCTCAAGCAAATCCGAATCCAAAACACAAAACACGAGACACCAAAAGTGGCCGGTGCACATCCCTAATGGGAACATCAAGGTCTCTGGAGACCGATTTGTGGCCTTGAGATTGTCCATGCTTGTCTACAGTCCTGTCCGACCTCCTCAGACAATTCTCTGGCTTTCTCTCTTTCCTCCATTGCTCATGGCAGTACACACAGTGACACATGACAGGAGAACGAGTCTTCTTCTCCATCCAGGATCATAAGTGATTGTTATATTGCAGGCACCTGCTACTCACCACAGGTGAGCTCAGTTCCAAAGTAAAGGTGAATCACCTGCTGGAATCTAATTTTTTCTACCAACTTCTAAAACGTGCCAATCATTTTGTCTGGCCCATTTAAAGATTTCTGTGTGAAGCAAGCTAAATTTGTGTTTTATTTCACTGCAAACCATTGAAATACATATTTTTTTAATTTCAACAATTTTCTGGAAAAAGTGGTGCATTATTACAAAAACATTGTAAGGGTACCAATATTTGTGGCCACAACTGTGTGGTGTGCAAGAACGTTTCTCTAAGTATATTGTCTCAAAATGAGGAATATCTCGAAATGGTCAGAATATACAGACAATCATTTCACGGTAACAATACACCCTCTAAATAATTAAATATTTGCTCACAATCTGGATATTCAACACAGGACCCTAAACCATGTATCTCACCTATATAGTGTCCATTAACTTTAAGCTTTGTGAAAAAGTTGGTTTCTAAAACAAATCTTAAAATATTTTAACTCCAAACTGAAATCTGCAATCAGAAATATTTATTGCATTTATCAAAACACAAGATCAGTCAGTTGCTCAAATTTATTTTTTCTTATTTTCTGCTTTTAAACAACATCATAAGACCTCCTTCATAGAATTAAAGCTTTGGTTCTCTTTGCCTTTATTCCTGAATAACATAAGAACATGTACAAGATTTGGCTTTAATGTAACACTTAGCCTCTGCCCGTATCGTAGTTCACATACTGTAACATTTCCTTCCATCCTTTACAATCTCTTCTGATCACAAGATCTAAGGCACTTTTTTCCTAAACCATCTTCCAACGTCCACTTGCTGCATTCAAGTCTATACAAGTGCCAGATACTTGGGGAGAACTTGGCAGATCTCTAGATATATATCAGAGGCTGTAACGCCTGACATCTTATCAGAACCATCTGATAAGTCAAGTGATGCCACTGATCCACGTCTAGAGCTGCATACGAATTTGTACTAAATGTTGATGCTGCTGACACAAGAAGTACAGAGGGAAGGATGTTTTCTAATAAACAATAGTTAGAAGAATGACATTTCACGCTCACTCCCTGTTAATAGAACGAGGAATCATATGTGACCATAAAAGATTTGTATATTGTATGACTCCTAGTACGCTGCAGTCACCATCCTTACATTGTCACAATAAATAAGTCAGCAGCAGATTTCTTGGTTTACTGAGAGACACCTCATATCGTGAATTAAGAGAGACAGTCTCAGCAGCAAGAGACATATCTGCAAAGTAGGGAGTAAGCGGAACCTAGTCCTCTCCAGGACGGCACTCTAGTATCAAAGAGCGCATGTCTCTTAGCGCACCCTGCAGACTGTCAGACAGTCTCTGAGCATCGGTCTCCTGACAGCAATCAAATGCAGAGACAGACACTGTAATACTGTCTTGGGAGGGGGCAAAGCAGACACTGTACCCATCAGGAACCAGGGGCCCGTAGCACATCACACAGTCCACGGCAGAGGACACCTGGGGGGGGGGGGGGGGGGGGGGGGGGGGAAGAGAGAGAGATGTTATCTGTGTGTTTATAAGTAGTATGGAAGCAGTCTATTACATTACACTAATGCCACGTTATACATCCACCGTTACTCTGTACAACCCTATTACACTAATGCCACGTTATACGTCCACTGTTACCCCGTGTACAACCCTATTACATGTACATTACACTAATGCCACGTTATACGCCCACCCGTTACCCTTACATGTACATTACATTAATGCCACGTTATACATCCACGTTACCCTGTGTACAACCAGTGTGTCAAACAGAGGGACATTGTCCAGTGACTTTTCTCTTTATAGTAGAACGCACATGATAAAACCTTATATGCAAGAACATTTTTAAACTACTGAATCACAAATAGGTCTAAATTAACGAGAGAGTAACCAGCAACCCGGCAGAGACAGTCAGACTGTAAGCTGCAGTGATAACGCAAGACAACTTCTCTAATGTATGTTCTAGAAATTAGTTTATAAAACTCCTTATAGTTTGTCTATTTATAGCCTTTGAATTCATTAGGAACCAACAACATCACTGAGGCACAAAGGGGTAGATTTAACAAACCTTAAAATGGAAAAGTGAAGGTGTTGCCCATAGCAACCAATCAGATTCTAGCTGTCATGTTCTAGAATGTACTGGATAAACGATAGCTGGAACCTGACTGGTTGCTATGGGCAACATCTCCACCTTTTCTTTTTAGAAGCTTAGATAGATCTACCCATAGTATCCCCCTGTGTGTACATGACAGCTGCACTCTAGGAAGCCCCAAGGTCACGTTTTGTGTAGGAACCTGCGTCTATATCTGCAAACAGTGGCCGGTTAGGATACTTGAAGACAGTGTAGAGAAGCTCTAGTCTAGAGGCTCCAGTCACCTGTCCTGTGAAGAGCTTCCAATGAGAGGACACGGCGTACGATGTATCCATGAGGAGGGCGGGCAGGGCCAAGCCGGAGGAAATACACAGCATTTTCATAGCCAGGATAGCGCCATCCACACACTGCCCCTGTAACACCTGGGAGAACACAGAATATTTACAGGATGCCTCTTAAGTTGCTTAAAGTGTAGCAAACCTGGACAATCACTTATTTTAGAACCCTCTGTAACAGGCATATATTTGTATCATTTTATATACTGGCATCAGGAAGGAATACCGGCAGGAAGGGGGAGCATGCAGGTACAGACAACTAATGAAGGGGTTCCAGCAACACTTAGCAAGCATAATATATAGTTATTATATACTATTTAATCACTAAGGGGTATACAGATTTGGAAAAGCTGAGATGTTGCCTATAGCAACCAATCAGATTCTAGTTATCATTTATTTAGTACATGCTACAAAATGACAGCTAGAATCTGATTGGTTGCTATAGGCAACACCTCCGCTTCTTCAAACCCGCAGTTTAGTAAATCTAGCCCTCAGTGTTGATCCTTAATCACTGATGCACTTAGAAAAGCAGGTGAACTAACAAACCTAATAGGGTTAAAGAATCTCATGTAGCGGGTGCACAATGCTGTATACACAAAACATGCACGCACACTTTATATACAGACATATATTTGTGGTAGAGTACCAACTGGAAATACATAAAGGATATAACATAACATAAAAGCAACATAAACAATGCAAACACCATACAAACAATAAAAGCACCTCATCAAATATTGCACTCCAACAATAAGTGCCTCATTATTAGTGTATATAATATATTCCCATAGAACATTTTCACATCAATATTTGTGAATGTATATTCAGTATATTGGCAATTACACTTTAGGCCATAGTTAAGCGCAGCTCTCAATCAATGTAAATCCAGTTCACATATAACACCACAGTCCAGTTATTAAATGCCTGATAGGACCTTTATCTGAACGTGTCAGATTTCTGATCGGCGCTCCTGGAGATCTGACTATGTCCAGGCTGGTCAACGAGACGTGACAGAGAGAAGGCTCAATGACCTTGATTATGCCTCAACCACATTGAAGGTTATGGACTAGTAATCTCCACACAATGGACAACATTAGACAGGCAGGGTGCTTAAAACCACAGCGGCTATTGTACACACTGCTATTAGTGTGTAAGAGACATGCTGACAGCACAGAGCAAGTACAGTATCAGATAAGAGAATAAGACTAGCACCACCTACTGGTTATCGTTGGGAAATGTGATATTAGGATTTATTTATTTTTGAAGAAACCAAGTTTTCAAGGTAAGCAAAGCAGCATCTAATGTGATTTATGAAAAGGAGAAATAAGGGACAGGCAGACGGAAATCGTACAAAGTATTACGACAAATAATATATATATGGAAAATCTCACCTGATCCGTGGCTGCTTGGTGGCTCTCCACAGCTCTCAACATGAGAGAGAACTTCTCTTCTGCCTGGTCCATAAACACACAAGGTACACCATTACCAGAGAGCTATTATATGGCAGATTAAAGTGCACCCACCAGCTACACTCCGTGACTAAACAGGTAAAACTAATATTCATAAGAAGCAATTTATACATTCATTGAAAACCAAGTGAAAAAGTGGAGATGTTGCCTATAGCAACCAATCAGATTCTAGCTGTCATTTTGTAGAATGCACTAAATAAATGACAGCTAGAATCTGATTGGTTGCTATAGGAAACATCTCCACTTTTTCAAACCCGCAGTTTAGTAAATCTAGCCCATTATGTCATAACTCCTCCCATGAGGATCCATGGTCATGTCACATGATCACACCCCCCTCCCCCCCAACCAACCCATGAGGTACCGATTTGCTTGGATCATCTGCAGCTTGCACAAATTCCAGTGCCTCGGGCGAGGAGCAGCGCACAACATCCGAACGCCCCCGACGAAACGCTCTAAGCGAGACCACCTCACACGTGGCACAGAGAGAGTCGTGTAACCTGGGCAAGAGGGAAGAATCAGGCAAGCCGGGTAGGGGACCCAATTCCTGTAAGAACAGATAAGCTCATCCTCCTCCCAGTACCTGTAATACGCCAGTTGGAGGGAGATTTGCAGGAAAGCCCCGGGCCTCATGTTGTGCCTCTTAGGAAATTTCTTTCCGAAATCAGGAAAAGAGAAACAGCAGATGTCAAGATCATTAACCAATCTGTAAAAAGCGGAGGCGAAAAGACAGAACATGATATTTGTTAAAGGGACATCACATAAATGAACAAGCTGGATGTATTAATGTTTCATACAGAGGAGGGTGTGACAGGAGCCTCACATGATTACACCACACTGTTGTTAATGTTTGGATGCTCGGATTGGCTACATGGAGGCCTAACCTTTCCCACTTCAAACTTGCCTACACATGGTCATGCAGGACCTGCCTGTGCTACTGTTAACATTAGAAAATGCTGATTGGCTATAGGCTGTTTTAGCTCCACCCATTTCATTGTCCTTTATGTCCGTGTGTAACCAGTTCGGAAAAACAACTACAATAGGTACTTTCAACCTAGCCAAAGCCACCTAAAGAGTGCAGGTGTTTTGAAGTTGAATAAAGTAAGGGGAGTATCACTTGATTAAGAGATTTTATACAGAGGACAAAGAACTGTATCGTTATGCCACCCCCACACGGCTATATATAGCCGCTTCCATTGTAATTCTCTTTATAAATGATTAATATTATGATCGCCAATACAGTTTATAAAATTAAAAGCAACATATGTACAAATGTTGATAACCCATTTGACAAACTCAACTGACAGCACAGGATCTGTGTAATTATCATTTTGCTATTACAATGGGGCTCATCAGATGGAGTAGAAGGGAGCATGTGAAAGTCTATATCCTGATTATTATGTTACTTGAAGGACAACTAAATCCAAAAGACGTGGGATCAATTATGTAGTGGAAAACAAACATTATAAATAAAAGAAATCCTTGAACCAAGCCTGACAGAGGAGTCTCTGTGTCCAGAAATGTTATCATTTTTATTAAATTAGTAAACTATGCCTGAAGAAGGCCCTTTATGTCACAAAACAATGGACCTTTGAGCCCATATTGTTATGTATCCCTGATAAAATTAGTTGTAGTTTTCCACTGTAAATAAATCTTGACTTGTGCGGATAAGATGGGATATACAAGTGAATTTGCAGGCCTCTGATTATTGTGACATTATTCATGATGTGGTGTAGTGTTTGTCGGGTGATTGTGATATAACTCATAGGTAGCTTGGTTAATAGCATACATTGGCATCTATCGATCCCTTCAACCCACCGGACCCAACACAGGCTCCCTTCCAGACAGGGGCAGATCCAGACTTATCCTTAGGAGGGCTGGTGTCATTGCTAGCAGGGGTGCGCTGCTTGTGGCTGCACGCTATGTACATGTCTGGCGGACGAGAATTAGGCAAAGGATGCTGCCCGGACACTCTGCTCTGGATCTGCCACTGCTTCTAAAATGAGTTCTCTGTACAGCGCTGCGGAATCAGTGGCGCTATATAAATAAATCGTGATGACGCCCTCTCTTTTGTTTAATGTTTAGTGTGGTAGAGAGGCGTCACACACAGTGGAGGCGGTCATATTGTAGACTGAACCAATATTCATTAGAATACAGCCAATCAGTTCACTAGGAACTAGTGACATCACTCAGGTAGGAAATAATCTGAGCGGAAATATTTATCCCTATAAACGTTACTGAATACCTGTAGAGAATAAAATATTTTCTCTATACAATCCGCTTGATAAACATGATACTCATACAATGCCAGCCCAGTGATTCTAATCATGATGTTATCCCCAAGAATACAAATCAGTGTTTATCATAATCCCGCCCACTCGTATTAATGAGGCCACAACCCCATTCCCAGATAGGCTCCCATCCAAACTCACATGTCCAGGTTCTGCTTGGCTTGTTCTATGTGCTGTTTAGTCTCTGGGGGGAAATTGAAGTACAGCTTTCTTGGTGGAGGAACCCTGGTGATAGGAGTTCGGGGTGACAGCAGGCTGGGACCATTGGAGCTGGTGGAGTAAAAGGAGTCATAAAACTATACTTCGAGCACTGCACATTGTACATATAAGTTCCCACTACTAAACATGCCAGACTCTGCTAATTACACAATATGCCCAACCATCATCTATAGATATAGTAGTAATGCCGACACCACCACCGTACACTTCTTACCACCAAATCACACTGCTCTCCATGGTCAGACCCTACACTACCTACCACCACATCACACTGCTCTCCATGGTCAGACCCTACACTACCTAACACCACATCACACTGCTCTTCATGGCCAGACCCTACACTACCTACCACCACATCATACAGCTCTCCATGGTCAGACCCTACACTACCTACCACCACATCATACAGCTCTCCATGGTCAGACCCTACACTACCTACCACCACATCACACTGCTCTCCATGGCCAGACCCTACACTACCTAACACCACATCGCTCTCCATGGCCAGACCCTACACTACCTACCACCACATCACACTGCTCTCCATGGCCAGACCCTACACTACCTAACACCACATCACACCGCTCTCCATGGCCAGACCCTACACTACCTAACACCACATCATACAGCTCTCCATGGTCAGACCCTACACTACATCACACTGCTCTCCATGGTCAGACCCTACACTACCTACCACCACATCACACTGCTCTCCATGGCCAGAACCTACACTACCTACCACCACATCACACCGCTCTCCATGGCCAGACCCTACACTACCTAACACCACATCACCCTGCTCACCTTGTCAGTAGCACCACACAGTACATCATACAATATGCCCTTCAATCATATATGGATATAGCAATATCATCTATCGGCCTCCATGAGTTAAGAGGTTACTATACTGTGCACTAATAATACCACAAAGGACAACATGCCACATACCAGTAGTCCAAAACATGGCGCAGCATCGTCAGCACGGCCGAGGCGTCAGCTGTTGCTTGATCGTATATAAGACCACATGTTCCGTCTTCTCCCACCACGAACTGTAGGGGTCATACTCAGTGTCACTGTAAACTGTGGCTTAGAAAGGCAGCGGTGCTGCAAGGAGTTAGTTGTTTGGGTCTATGCTGTGAGACATTAGTAAGGAGTATAGTAGAGAGCAGAGGGGTGTAATGCGTGGTTAAAATGACAAGAAGCAGTAGCTGTGGTTATTAGTGGAACCCAACAATACTGTGTAGCGAGTTCTCATCAGATGACTGCGATGGGGAGTAAGCACAGGATGTAGGGAGAACATACTAGTGCCCACACCTGCAAGGTCTTGTCAAACCAGCGATTGCCGCTATTGGCGTGGCTCCCTCCTCCGTGCAGCATCTGAGCGGCCGTACGGCTGCTGTACAGGTCCTCGGAGTACTTCAGTGCCGTCGCATCCAAGCACACGGTCATGAGGCTACGCTGGATACTACGCACAGACTCCCTGTTCAGCCGGTCTGCGGGGGTAGGAGAGACACACAACAATGTCATTCGTTGTCCTCATCGCACCTCTGATCAGCCAATGTAATCAGTCTCTAAACTCACCACGGATGAGGGTGCTGTACGCACGCCCCCAGCTATTCCTGTGATCAGTGGTGAGCACTCCCACGGGCTCCTTGTCCGTCTTCTTTGAGTGTGCCCGCAGGAACAGCATCTGCTGGTGAATCTGATCCTCTGTCAGTGGCGAGCCGTCACTATTGTACACGTCGAGCTCAAAAAACTGAGGCAAGCCGAGAAAGGAGACAAAAAAGGGGCTTATTTAATATCCTGTTACAAATAGCAATGGTATGCGCAACCAATGGGATATCACGCTGTGCAGCCTAATGAAAGGAGACATCTGATTGGATGGTATAGGCAACTGGAGAATGTTATGATCCGTCCTGTTATATAACAAAGCTTACATTTAGGTGCAGGGGTAAAAGACAAACGTGTCACCTGGTAATTCCTGCAGACAGTCACATGATGAGGGGGAGACTTGTTTGGCGGATGCAGAAGTACCCGATCTCTCTTGTGGCCGGGCTCTCTGCAGGATCCAAAGAACTTGTGATACTGATCGGGGCACAGATTGCGACCCCGCCACAACTCTTCCAGACCACCAGGGCTGTCAGGCAGAAACAGGGAGAGTGACTTATTCCTTTCATATTGAGGAAATGACATGAGGACAGTTTAAGGGCCTTCCCTGGGACAAGCAATATAAACAGATTCCAGCAGTAGACCGTGTCCTTTCATGGGAAGGGGCAAGCGGGAGCTTGGAGGAGTAGGCAATCAAGCAGCTAGGACAGGAGGTGTGTATTGAATGTGGCACCCGACAGGATAACCATCCAATCAGGTGTCACATTCCATACACACCTCCTGTCCATAAGGTTTAAATCTCCAAGCCAGTGCAATCTAGTGTTTAAAGGTCTCTGCTTTTCCCCACAACTAACAGAACACATCGGCAGCTGGAATCAGGAAGCAATGGCGGTCTCAATATGGAAAAGTGACACCAGTGTTACAAAACGTGCACGTCTCCCTTAACTATGCCTTGTAGAAGTATAACAATATACCAGGTGCATCTTTGGCGGTAGCTTTCCCATGCTCTTCCCGTAGTGGATGTGAACACGTGTCAGTAAAAGCCTGGGGTGAGGAACCACCACAGCTGTGCGTGGGACATGGGAGATAACATAAATAGGAACAGGAATGAAAGTACAATGGGGGAAACTATGAAGTAATGTTGGAAGTCAAACTCACCTCTCAATTTTGGCTTTGAAATCCAGGACACCGGAGATCAATTTAGATGCAAATCTGAAATCATATGAATAGATTAACCCACCTCCAACACACAGCGGAGGCATTTTCTGAGCTGAACCAATATTATTGTTATGATCATAGTTTTATTTATAAAGTGCCAATAATATTATGCAGCGCTGTAGAGAACTCACTCACATCAGTCCCTGCCCTATTGGAGCTTACAGTCTAAACTCCCTAACACACACAAGCGAGGGTCAATTTTATCAGCAGCATATTAACCTAGCAGTATGTTCATGGCGTGTGGGAGGACACAGATAAGGCCCTGGTCAGAATCACACCCATGACCCCAGCGCCCTGAGACAACGATGCTAACCACTGTGCCACAGTGAGGCAGCAGATCTAACAAGATATGATTAGTTCCAAGTGTACAATCTGCATTTCCTCTAGGCGGTGGGTACACTATAAAACGTTGGGATGTTTTTCACATCAGAACACATCAATACTTGAGGATAATGTTATGAATTTATTCTTTTTAGACATCCAGCATAACGAACAGTCTGGTACTGTGTAAATAGATTAGATCATATTATATGTATTTCAGTAGCCAGTCAGATGACTCTGGGAGATGACGATACATACATACCTCAGCTGTCCCCTCCAGTCTTGGTGTTCCTGCTGGGGTAGAAGGACAGCTGGGCTGGAGTGTACTGGGAGCGGTAGGTGATTCTCCAGGTATATGCACTCTTGTCTCCAATCTGTGAGCTAAGGAGGACAGAGACCGGTGACCGAGGGGACAGATAAGAAGGAATTGGGGCAAGAGCGAAAGAGAAGGAAAGGTTATATGAGGGAATATAATTAATCTGGAGGATAACAGAGACAATGACTAGAGGAGACTTCAGAGGGGGAGGTGATAATTTAATGACATCTCAGGAAGTTGGCACCACATGGGTACACCAAGCTGTAAGCTCCTGTGGTCTCACCCAGTTTTCCGTACGCTCTGCTCTCCTCTGCAGTTGTCTCTCCAGCTCCTCTCCCTGTCCTCCGGGGCGTAGAAACTTCTCCACCAGTTCCTGGGTGCTCTCCAGCTCTTCATCACTGATCAGAGGCTGGAGCGAGCGCAGGTAACTGGCAAGAGTCTGGCGGAGGTCCGGGACTGGCTGATGGAGGAGTGTAGGGGGAGAGTGCAAACTACGGAGCACATGGAAGGAGACCTGTGGCGGGTAGAGAAGAAGACCGATTACAGAAACCACAACTCACATTGTGGGATAATTTATCAAACCTTTTATAAAGAAAAAGTGGAGGTCGTTGCCCATAGCAACCAATCGGATTCTAGCTATAATTCATCTAGTACAAAATAGCTAGAATTTGATTGGCTGCTATGGGCAACATCTCCATTTTTCCTTTTTTAAAAGGTTTGATAAATCTATCCCTTATATCTCAAACCAAATAGACTAAAAAGGATTCATTCCTTAAATAGTACAAGTGTCCCCTCTTTATAACCCCCATTACATCACTGCCAGGTGTATTATCTGCAGACAAGTGCATGAAGATGTATTAGTTCTGTTATACGACACCCTTTCAGTACCTAGCTGGAATGTCAGTTTGTGCCTCTGTTAGCGTTATAAAACAATAAAACAGATTATATGTTCCAAACTCACATCCTATCTAACACAGCTTATGCTTACTAATACATGCTGACTACAGTGCCTACAAATGAAGCATAGTAATGTAAGCAGCATCTGCAGATGACCTGTAGATCCTTAAACACTGCAAAGCTCTGCAGGTTTGAAGGGACTTTGCAACAGCTGGAAACAGAGTTGCAATGCTCTGCATCCCTTTAGAAAACATTATAATGCTATGCAAGTCCTTAAACACCAGAATACCCTGCTAGTGCCTATTGAAATTAATTACACAGCATTTAGGAAGCTGCCAATATCTACAAGCATGAAGTTGTATACACACTGCCAGAAAACAGGATTAAACTGTGCTGGTGTCTCACCGAAGCCCTGAGGGGTGCTGTACCATAGATCAGATTCCGGATCATCCTGTCTGCTGCCCCCCTCCCCTCTAGGACAAGGTGAAATCAACCCCTAGGGGTAGCTCACGGTAAGAGGTGTGGGGGGAGGAATAGGCCTGAATGGCCTGGGTGGGACAGATCCACACTTCCTGATGGGAGGAGCCTACATAAGTGGATAGCTTGTGGAAACATATGCTGCAGATACAAAGTGTCTCTCTCTATATACATAGAGAGATTGCCATGTATGTCTGTGTTATACTTTGCTTGTTGTTATATTTGTTGTGACCAAGTAATGGCTTTTACAGGGATCATTAAAAGGACAAAATGTGCAAAGATAGAAAACATTTCCTGGTGTTGTAATCTCACACGCCTGTGGTGTGCAGCCCTCTGAGTGAGGAATACATGTTCCATTGCTGCTCAGAGATCCACGTGCATAGGAAAGTGGGCAGCCCTGCCCTGTGCATGTTATATAACACCATGTGCAAGGTCTGTTAGCCCACACCATGTATAGAGAAAACTACAGTCAGACATACAGGGAGAATTCAGTTCCCCCCGAATTAGCGCAGCGTTAAAGCTGTTACCGTTAGTACGGTCATTTTAACCCGGCTTTCTGCTCGCAGCTCAAAAGCCGGTGTTATCGTAATAATGGTAATTAAGCGCATTATTACCATAATAACGGCAATAACGCGCAGGCCACTTTACTTTTACCAGTAACGCGGCCAATTGAATTCCCCCACAGTATGTAAACGAGTTTTTACAATAGGATTTTTTGTTGCCAAAATATTTACATTCTATCATTAAGCATACATATAATCTAGATACTATATTTTTAATGTGTGTATATACCCTGATCAGCCACAACATTAAAACCACTGACAAGTGAATAACATTGATTATCTTGTTACAATGGCACCTGGGATATATTAAGCAGCAAGTTATCAGTCAGTTCTTGAAGTTGATGTGTTGGAAGCAGGAAAAATGGGCAAGTGTAAGGATCTGAGCGACTTTAAAAAAAGGGCCAAATTGTGATGGCTAGATGACTGGGTCAGAGGATCTCCAACACGACAGGTCTTGTGGGGTGTTCCCGGTATGCAGTGGTTAGTATCTACCAAAAGCGGTCTAGGGAAGGACAACCGGTGACCGAGAGACAGGGTCATGGGCACCCAAGGATCATTGATGCACGTGGGGAGCGAAGGCGCCCGTCTGGTCCAATCTCACAAAAGAAAAGGTTAATGCTGGCTATGATAGAAGGTGTCAGAACACACAGTGCTTCACAACTTGCAGTGTATGGGGCTGCATAGCAGCAGACCGGTCAGAGTGCCCATGCTGACCCTTGTCCACCGCTGAAAACGCCTGCAGTGGGCACATGAACGCCAGAACTGCACAGGAGCAATGGAAGAAGGTATCCTGGTTTGATGAACCACGTTTTCTTTTACATCATGTGGATGGCCGGGTGCGTGTGCGTCGTTTGCCTGGGGATGAAACTGGCACCAGAATGCACTATGGGAAGAAGGCAAGTCGCTGAAGACAGTAGTGTGATGCTCTGGGCGATGTTCTGTTGGGAAACCTGGAGTCCTGATGTTCGTGTGGATGTTACTTTGACACGTACCATCTACCTAAACATTGTTGCAGACCAAGTACACCCCTTCATGGCAACAGTATTCCCTGATGGCAGTGGCCTCTTTCAGCAGGATAATGCGCCCTCCCACACTGCAAAAATTGTTCAGGAATTGTTTGAGGAACATGACAAAGAGTTCAAGGTGTTGACTTGGCCTCCAAATCTCACTCTAATTGAGCATCTGTGGGATGCTGGAAAACCAGGCCCGAGCCATGGAGGCCCCACCTCGCAACTTAAAGGATCTGCTGCTAACATCTTGGTACCAGTTACCACAGGACACCTTCACAGGTCTTGTGGAGTCCATTCCTCGACGGGTCAGAGCTGTTTTGGCAGCACGAGAGTGACCTACACAATATTAGGCCGTTGGTTTTAATGTTGTCTGATCTGTGTACACATATATGGTGATGGACATATATGATGTGGCTTCATACTTTTACAGTGCTAGAAATGGACGTACTACAACTTTAATTCATATTATAAATACCAAGGGGTATATTTATTAAAATGCTTGTTTGAAAAATCAGATTCTAGCTGTCATTTTGTAGAATGTACTAAATAAATGACAGCTAGAATCTAATTGGTTGCTATAGGCAACATCTCCACTTTTTCAAACCCACAATTTAATAAATATACCCCCAAGGGTCTGATTTAGACATAGATATAAGTCCAACTCTCAGGTGCAGTACTCTGTATGTGTGGTAAAACAACATGGATTTTAGAGTTACACGTAAATTTTACTTGCTGCCACCTATGAGAGATAAGGGACGCAACTGAAGTACAGTAAGAGCTCATAGTCAGTTATGCTATTATTATTATTAATTTTTATTTATAGGGTGCCACTAGGTATCCCTAGCGCCGAACAGGGACAGACAGAAACACGGTACAGTTAACAAAAAAGCACAGTAACTCGGAAGCTCAATGTACAGCTAGATGAGAGGTGAGAGCCCCCATCGGGGTAGAGAGAGGGGTAGAAGGGCAGGAGTACCTCATGGAAGAGACAAGGAGCTGGAGAGCAGGGTTAAGGTGGTGGAGAACAGGAGGAGAGGAGGCCCTGCTCGAAGGAGCGTACAATCTAAGGGGAGGGTAGGACGGACAGAGACGCAAGGGTAGGAGGAGGAAAGGGGGAGAACGGAGGCAGAGACGGAGAGGGGGGGAGAGGAGAATGACGAGGAGGGAGGTAGGAGGAGGGCAGGAGAGGGAGGGGGGTAGGTGGGAGACTGGAAGGAGGTCAGTTAGGTGGGGGACTGGAAGGCTTTAAGGAAGAGGTGGGTTTTTAAGGCCCATTTGAAGCTGGACAAGTTGGGGGATGTTCTGATGGAGCGGGGGAGCTGGTTACAGTGGAGGGGGGGCAGAGCGGGAGAAGTCTTGGATGCGAGCATGGGAGGAGGTAACCAGGGGGGAAGAGAGGCGACGGTCATTAGCCAAACGTAGAGGGCGGGATGGAGCGTGGATGGAGCGTGGATGGAGATGAGGTTGGAGATGTAGGGAGCAGTGGAGTTGGAGAGGGCCTTGAAAGTAAGTGTGAGGAGCTTGAACACGATTCTGTAGGGGAAGGGGAGCCAGTGAAGGGATTGGTATAGGGGGGAGACATGCTAATGTGGGGGGAAGAGGCTATATAAGGCTTTGTTGGGGGAAAAAAATCCTGTATAGCCATGCAGTACATATCTGTACTGATTACTATGCACCCACATAGTATAAAAACATAGAATGTGACGGCAGATAAGAACCATTTGGCCCATCTAGTCTGCCCGTTGTTTTGTTAATCTACAGTAACCTCAAATCATATTTGATACTTTATTGTTTGTAAGGATATTCTTATGTCTATTCCAAGCATGTTTAAATTGCTCTACTGTATTAGCCTCTACCACCTCTGATGGGAGGCTATTCCACTTATCCACTACCCTTTATGTGAAGTAGTTTTTCCTCAAGTTTCCTCTGAACCTACTTCCCAGTGTCAGTACATGTCCTCGTGTTCTAATACTTCTCTTCCTTTGTAGAATGTTTCTCTCATGTACCTTATTCAAACCCTTGATATATTTGAAAGTTTCTATCATGCCCCCCCCTTTCCCTTCTCTGCTCCAAACTATACATATTAAGATATCTTAGTCTTTCCGGGTAAGTTTTGTGCTGTAGGCCATGCACCATTATAGTTGCCCTTCTTTGTACAGTCTCTAATGTTATTTCCTTCTGGAGATACGGCCTCCAGAACTGAACACAGTATTCTAGATGAGGCCGTACCAATGACCTATACAGTGGTATTATTACTTTCTTCTTTCTGCTACTGATTCCTCTCCCTATACAACCAAGCATCTGACTTGCCTTTCTCTTTGTTACATTACTTACCTGCCTTTAAGTCACATGAAATAATAAATCCTAGATCCCTTTCCTCTTCAGTAGTTTCCATTATTATTCCATTAATACTATATTTAGCCTTTGGATTTTTGGGACCCAAGTACATGATTTTGAATTTTTTGGCATTAAGCTGTAGTTGACATGCTCTTGACCATTCCTCTTGTCTACCTAGATCATCAATCATTTGTTTCACCCCTCCTGGTGTGTCTACCCTGTTGCATATCTTTGTGTCATCTGCAAGGCATACTTTCCTTTAAATACCATTTGCAATGTCACCAACAAATATATTAAAAAGCACTGGCCCAAGAACAGATCCTTGGGGTACTCCACTGGTAACCTTTCCCTCCTGTGAATGTACTCCATTTACTATAACTCTCTGTTTTCTATCCTGCAACCAAGATCTTATCCATTCCACCATCTTTGAATCCAATCCCAAGCTTTCAAGTTTGTTCAACAGTTTGCGAAGTGGGACAGTGTCAAAAGCCTTATTAAAATCTAGATAAGCTACAACTACGCCCCCCCCCCCATCCCCCCGATCTATTACTTATGTCACCCAGTCAAAAAAGTCAATAAGATTTGTTTGACATGATCTCCTCCAGTGAATCCATGGTGTTTGGGATCCTGTTACTGGATTTGGGATATTCTACAACTCTTTCTTTAAGAGTGTTTCCATCAATTTCCCTACTACTGATGTAAGGCTCACTGGTCTGTATATATCTGTACTATGTACAGTGGTGGAAGTGGGCCAACTATTCAGACACAAAGTATATATCTGTACTCAGTATTATAACATCACCCATTATATACCTGTACTGAATATTTTACAGCCGCACATCTGTACTCAATATTATTATTGTAGATTTGTAAGTCACCAAAGTGCTCCGCAGCACCGTACAGTAGGGAAAACAGGATATACATAAAACAGGACATACATAAAACAGGGACATACAAGATAGACAAAATAATTGCAGACATGAAAACAAAGAGTATGGAGGACCCTGCTCATTAGACAGCTTACATTCTAAGTGGAAGAGGGCACAGCTGAGACAAGAGGAGTGAGTGTGGCTCAGAGTGGAGAATGGGTGTATTAGTGTGATTAGTATAAGTGAGAGTAGGATAACATCTAATAAAGAGATGGGCTTTCAGAGAGTGTGTAAATATTTGAAGGCTGTGGGAAAGTGTGATTGGCTTGGTAGGGAATTCCATAACTGAGTAGTCGCAAGGGAGAAGTCTTATAGGTGGGAATGTACCTGTACCTCACACTTTATTAGGAAGCGGGAAAGTTGCGGAACAGTGGCCTGCTCTCCAGGGGGGGTCTGGATTTGTGTATTTCTTGGATATTCGGGGGGAGTAGACAAGTATGGATGTATAAAGGGGTAGGCACAGTTGAGTAATTTTAATTGGATTCTGGAGGACACAGGGAGCCAGTGTAGAATCTGCAAAGTGGTGCCACAGAGAGAGGAAGATCAGTCAACCGTGACATTTCAGATAGATTGAAGTGGGGATAGATGGGTCAGAGGAGTACCAGCTAGCAGGGGGATGCAGTAGTAAAGTCAGGAAATGGAGAGAGAATGGCTAAGAGTTTTGGAAAGCAGAAGTGGGACTGAGACTGGATGTGAGGAATAATTTAGAGAGCGGAGTCAAGTGTCAAGGAAATTGTGGTGATGTTGAGGGAGATTTGAGGTTACGTGGGGACTCTGGGAGGAGAGAAGGTGATAAGTTCTGTTTTGAGCTGTAAGAGATGATTGATCCCTTTCCTGAGAGCGGCTTCAGTGAGATGCTGGGGTGGAAGCCAGACAGTCGAGAATGGAGTGAGAGGAAAGAAAGTGAGACCAGTGGCTGTACACAAGCGGCTCATGTAGTTTAGAGGCAAAGGGGAAGAGGGAAATAGGGTGGTAGTTGGAGAGAGAGAGGCTGGATCGAGAGACGGTTTCTTTATAATTGGTGAAATGTGCACGTGGTTTAATGGAGGATGGAAATTTGCCAATGGAGAGAGACAGGTTGAAGATGTGAGATAGAAGTGGTCATATATAGGGGGAGAGGAAGCGAAGAAGCTGGGAGGGAATAGGGTCGAGGGAACAGGTTGTAGGGTGAGATGATGAGTTGAGTGCAGAGACTTCAGTTATTACAGATAATGAATTGTGGGTGGATTGGGGAATGTAGGGGAAAGTGGGTGGAGTAAGTGGAATTTGGCAGTATACATGACTCAATTGTCTTAAAAACCTTCTGTAGAGGCGTTTAAGTCTACCATTCATGTGCCTGTCAGGCATCGGGGACTGTTTGCTGCAGGATTAGCTACAAGAAAACTTCCAGTGATAATTCTGATGGGCTTCCCTTTCTACTGGTAAAATACAAAGTACCCAAGAACAGCATTGACCAATGTGTTGAATTGGCAACACACTGGTCAATACTGCTGATCGCCACCAGCAGCAGGTTCATTTTGTCCATGTTCAATTTGGCCATGTATGTAGGTGGCCATTCGGTCTCTTGGGCTGATTGGCTGGATGACTTCTGGCATGACTGGAGCGTGTTAGTGGAGTCAGAGGATTGCCCCGCACAAAAATAAATTGCTTTTGACTTCCCACTTCATTTACCAGCATGCCCGATAACGGTCCGCACAACTTAAATCAGTTTACCATGGACACTGCGGCTGTTTTTGACCCAGACCTGCTGCGGTACTGAGCCAACAGCGATATCGCAGAGTGTGTGTCCAGCATTATGTTCATTGTAATTTCTATGTATTTTTAATAATTAACATATGATGTTTTAGGTCTAATGAGTTCTATTTTAAACCATAAAGGCTACTACTTAAACTTAAACTTTTTGTCACAATTGCATCCTACCAGTTGCATAACTTGTTATCAATGGCCCCAAACCATGCTGCACTGTCATGACTTGGTGCTTGCGACATCTATTATCTATTCCCAGAAATGGGAAGTTGTGTTTTAATGCTTGGTGTAGTGTGGCAGACGTATAATAGAGGACCACAGAGGACTAACAAAAAAACCCAAGTAGGATGTATGAACTATGTGTGAACTAAGGTGCATTTGACACCACAATCTTCCTGCATCAATTTGAAAGGAGCCTCAAATCAATACTTTGTGTTGTTGGGGAACCCTGCTCCTTCCACTCTCTCTCAGTTTGTAGCTTCCATCTTGCCTCTATTCCATACTTGCCAACACTTCCTGAATGCCAAGGAAACTCCCTGAAGTCCTGAAATAGGGGTGACATAGGCAAACCGAGGGGGAGGGGGGGTTTCCAAGAGCCTGAAACCCCCATTCAAGCCTGGAGCACTGTATAATTGAGGTGGCTGGACCCTTCCCCAGCTTCGCAAGGCTCTGCTTGAAAAGGGAGAGCTGCTGTGCCCCTAACAGTAGTGCACGCAGCATTGCCCATGTATATTATGGGGATAGGAAGAGTTGGAGAGCAGCCAAACACCGTCTAAAATTATAGCCACACCCCCATGCCTGCTAGTCACACCCACTGGCGGCATGGTGTGGAAACCCCCATCTACAAATCCTGCGTTTGCCTCTGGGTGATCTCCCTCACTCCCTGAAGAGTCTGGCATCCTCCCTGATGCTGAGCCAGTACAAGACGTGGTTGGCTTCGCCATCTGTGGCATGATGACACAGTTCAGAAATTGTGTCCTATGTCCATGTATTGATGCCTATGGAGGTGGCCATTTTCATGGAGACCAAGATTTAATGAAAGACTGACAGGTAAGACAACGTGACTTCAGTAATGAAGACAGAAATGTAAAAGACACTTCAGTCTCTAGAGATTCATTAGCTGCTTTTCTTTAACGCATAGTTGCCTACTCTCCCGGAATGTCCGGGAGACTCCCACATTACTGGGAGACCTCCCGGGAGAGCAGGGCAACCTCCCAGTTCTCGCCCCCGCAATAAAGTGGCGAGGCTTAATGTCGAAAATATTGTGTCATCTCAGCCCCGCCCCCTGCTGTAATTGACCAAATTGTGACAATCATTTAGGGGACAGGGCCAAAATGATTTGATTCGTCAAGCCCCGTCCCCGCACGTCCACCTCCCCGGGATCTCCCTGAAGCCAATGAGGAAAAGTTGGCAAGTATGCTCTATTCCCCTCCTCACATTATGCCACTTCCCTATCATATGAAACCCTATCCTCACTAATACAATCACAAAACTGGACAGATCTGTACCTCCCACAAATCAGCACAATTATGCCCTAAAATAATCTGTGCTGCTGTGAGAATTATATCTGATTTGAATCGATGTGAGAACTGCTTTGAAACAAGAGGGTGGGAGCGCTGCTCTGCTACGACGTAGTCAAAGGCGCCTTAAAAGTTGCATGTGATAAATCACATTCAGTTGCACATCATTTCCTTAATGCAATTTTCTCCCAACATCGGAGCACACATTGGTTTGAGTTGTTTTCCAGTCCGTGTTTTACTCAAGGTTTTCCCAGCTAATAAATAACTTGTGACAAATACATTAGTTGGTATACTGAGCATGTGAGGAGGTACTGATAAGTATGTGTAAACATGATTAAGGGTTCTTCTAGTACAAGCATAGTCACACATCAGAAGCCCTGAGTGCTACTATAAACACTCACTTATACCTGAACTACACAGTGTCAACAAACCGAAGGGGATAAACTGGCAAAAGAAAAATGACAGTTATTACTTTCAGCCCTACGAATTCTTGTGAACGCAAGGTGCACCCGGGGGGTGTACTCTGATAGTGTAAACATCAGGGCAATGTCCGCCTACAAGTTGACTTCTTGTCAAGTCTAGTGCAATTGCAAAGCGCAAAATATTTCCTATTAAATATAGGACGACACCAGATTTAAATGCATTAGTGGAGTAAAAATAGACATGGCACAGGAAGGAGCACCCTCAAAAAAGGTACCTTCTCCATCCCTTTATCTAAACCTAGGCTCTGCACTGCACTGTTCTGCAAAACTAGGCACCTGCTCTGTGCTTGCCAAGGAACGCTGAGTCTCTGCCTAACTTCTCCCATCAGCCAGTGCAAACTTCTGTTCCTTCGGAAACGACACCAACCCGTGGGCTTTGGTCAAATAATAAGCGCATGTGATCAGATCGTTGGGCAAAGCACCATCCAATAGGACACTGCGCTGCCCTTCGGACTTTATCTGCTTCATAAATGAGGCCCCAGTGTGTTTAACTTAAGTTATTCAGTCTCTGGCCCTACCCATCATGGGTAACAATTCAATTCTGTGCGTCATGTGTGAACATTACCGTCATGGTAATGTTCTGTGTGCATCACGTGATATTGTACTGTGTGAGGTTCCAAGCGCAATTCAATTCAAAGCATATTCACACTCATATGAAGCCCTAAACCGGGCCCACTGCGAGGACGCCAGTTACAAGGGAGTAAACTTTCTCACTCTGCCAAATCCCGCCTAGAAATACCCGCTCCCAGCTGCCATGTTCTCAGCTCCTTCTCTAAACTGCTCTCACTGGCTCCTCTGGTTGGTGATTACTGTTGATCCTACAAACCTCTATAAGAGGTTTTACATTATTCTAACTTGCCACCACAACTGCAAGCAAAACAACAGTATAAAAACTACAATTTATACATACTTACATGCAAAACAAATTTCTCATTGACATGACGGCAAACTCGGCTACCAACATCACCAACTTCTGTTGCGGCAACAGAAAGGTCCTGAACCTGATAAACAACAGGATCAACCTCTAGACCGGTGACGGCCCTCTAGCCTATCAGGCCAATCACGCGATAAACGACCAGCTGGCCCGATATCACATTAGTGTGTACTCTCCAACGATGAAAGATCATCGTTCCAAAGCACATTGCTTCGTTTCATTTGATTTTTACACTCAACTAAAAATCTCGTTCAACGATGGAACGATGTTGTTCCAATTCTGCAGTGTGTATGCGCTCAGGACCAGCAGCGTCCATAGATCTCTATGGAGTGTGCAGAGTCAGGATCATTTCAGCCGATGGTTATGACAGATGAAGAGCACAGATCTGAAGGTAACTCTTGTACAACGTGTATAGTGTGTACACATGGATTAGCTGCTGATCGGGACTTTTTCTTTTTCAGTTGTTGGTAAAATTGTTAACGATATCGCATCGGGAGAAATTTTCTGTAAGTTAAAACAATACATTTAATCAAATAAAAAGACACCTATTTGTATAACAAATCAGCAAGATTTTTAAACAAGTGTTACATGCTATAAGAAATCAATCTGCCAATAGAGCAGGAAGAAGCTGGGGGCCACAGGTGAAGGATCCGAAAGCCGCAGGAAGTTTTGTTATAATTATAATTATCATTTTGACATGCTTACAAAACACACTTATTATTAATAAATAAATTAATAATATCTAGAACTTCTGACCACCTTCTGAGGTGCTAAGTAAAATGAGTGATATTAACGGTAAAAATGAGCGATTATTACTGCAGGCTTAGTAACGTAAGAGATTTTTCCATGGCAGCCTATATTTTACTATGGTAAAAAAAAAGAGGTTTGCGAGATCCAAGCTTATATTACACGATTGTGTGTTAAAAAATGGGAGGAAAAAAAATCATGTCAAATTGGAAGATTATTAATGTGTGATCTAAACAAAAAATCAAAAACTCGCGCCAAACTGAATTACCCCCATGGAGTCATGCACCAATACTAAGGATTCATTCTTGTGCTGTGGTTGTCATGGCAACATTTTTTTAGCCTTTGATATGCTAAAATGCACACTTCTCTTTTCTAGGAAAATAGAGGTTGAAAAAGCAGCATCACATATGCATGGATGTTTTAGAAGTACATCCAAATATGTGACATATATCTGAAGAGTGAACTTTGAAATGCAAAACCATGCTAAATATTTTTTGAAAAAATAAACAAATAACAGCAAAGTGCTTTATAGTTGTGGAATCTATGCAGAAATACCACTTTGAATGTTCATTAATAGACCCCTATGTCTCAGCTGTCTATTTCTTACCTCCAGATGTTTCACATCCCTGACACTGTCCCTTATTGTGTGTGTCACATGGAGACAGATCCATGGCTTTCAGCTATTCCAAGCAGTCTCTTGTCACCGTCTGTCTCCCTTAAAGCTATTTCATGCAGTCTCTCATCATTTTCTACCTCCAACTATACAGTTTCTTGTCTGTTCTTCAAAAACAGTCAATCAGCTGGTCTTGCTCCATGGTTTTCTCTGTTATCTGCATTTTAAAAACAGTCTAAATCCACTATCTGACCTTCTACAATGTATCACGCCCCAAGTTAAACATTTGTCCCATTGTAATGCAGAACCACTGCTCCCCTTTCCATGCTCTATATGATGATAACAATTTGCAATATCTGCTCTTAGTATGTGTGCTATAAAATCATGTCTCATTTACTATGTGGGGGCAATATTATATTATGTAATATATATCTATATCTATGTTTACCAGATAAACGTAAAAGGCATAGTCCATGGTTGCATTGCAATCAGTTCAGAGCTTGCTGTATGTTTGCATAGCAACCAAGTGCATTCATGGATCATGAATAATTGCAAAATAAGTCTGTAACATCTGTATACCCAGACACAGGGCATGCCCATGCTGCCTGGCTGCATTAGTTAGCTCACAAGCCAGCAGCTTTTACTATGCAACACTGAAGATGTCAGTGATATAGCTGCAATCATGCCCTATGTGTCTGGTTTCCAGTGCATGACTTGGCAGCTGGCCTGGGTGACATGTCTCTCACTCATGCCGGGCTGTCTCTCTCTGCCATGCTCACCCCCCCAGTAACTGCCTGCCTGTCCAGATAACCCAATTACCAGAGGAACCTGTTGCTAAGGACGGTTGCTAAGGAAGCCCTCCAGGCAGCTGGATGGCAAGGGACCGGAAGTGACGTGGGGGCGAAGAGGCGTGGCCAGTGCTCCAGCATCTGCTGACTGCAGGCAGTGTAAACAAGGGAGAGAAAGAGACAGTTCAGGAGAAGAGACAGCTCAGGAGAAGAGACAGCCGCAGAGAGCATGAGAAGAGCGTTCTGACCCCACAGAGAGGCTGCATTTAGAAGGACACATGCAGCTGGTGACATAAATAGCACACAGATGGAAAGTAAAGGGGGGGCATAAATATACAGGCTGTGACTGCACAGAATGAGACAGACTGGCTGAGAGACAGCACAAAGAGGTACACAGCCTGAGAGACTGCTTGGGACTAGACACAACCAAAAAAAAATGGCTTACAGGCTGTACAGAGAATCAGATCTCAGGGATTGATAGAGACACCTAGAGAGAGCACACAGAAGTGAGAGACAGCACACAGAAGTGAGAGACCACACAGAAAGTGAGAGACAGAAGTCAAGGGGCCAAGAGATCACTCAAAAAGAAACAGAAATCTAATAGACTGCTCTGTAGGACAGGCAGCTCACACACAGACCCCTGAAGGTCAGATAACAAAGACACATAGTGGTGATACGAGATAACATAAGGGTATATGTTGCAAGAGACAGCCATGAAGTCCTAGTTATCGTAGACTTGGACAGAAGAAAATGAGACATCTGGAGAGAGTAAAATAGATCCAAGAGATTTCCTGCGTCCCAGGAGGAGAACGAGACAGTAGAGAGTAAGAGAGACGCTCTTTTCAGCCATCAATACTTTACTGGAATCGCTTCTTATTTCTGGCTTTTATTTTTTTTCTTCATATGTCTTTTTGTTACCCCTTCCCTCATCTGTCTTGGTTAATAATTGTTCTGTATATTTCCTGTCTGGTCTTGTATCTATCTTTTCCAAAACTGTGTTTCCTCCACTAAATTTAACATCCTACATCCAACCAGTTTCATGCACTCGCCAGCAAATGTGGGGTTAATGTGAATGGGCTTTCAGGGAAATGATTATATAATCCCTCATTCAGAATGTTGGAGTCACAGGACAAGCCACAAATCTTGTCTCTCTTTGGCATCAGAAATATTGATCATGTGGTCATACGACAGTGTAGCAGTGTAATCTGGTGTAGATCTGGTTAATATAGTGATGACATCGGTGGTTTGTAATATTGCCTCTTCTTCTAGCAAGGGATGGGTTAACAAAGAAACAGGATAGTTGAAGGGGTAACGCTGAAGTTTAGAGTCTCAGATATACATCAGTCCAAGGTGTCACGATAGTTTAAGAGTTAAAAGTTCATGCTTGCAAGCAGAGGATATTCTGGTCTGATTATGACAGGAAGGGGTTAATATGTGGTCAGATCTGGAGATAACCTCACTCAGTTTGGTAGTGAAGGTGTTAATGATACCACAGTACATGCGGTTATATGATTTCACCCTGGCAAAGGAAGGGTTAATGGAGTGGTCATTACAGATGGAGCATAAATATGGATAAATTCTGGGAATGGCTATCTGGCAAAGGATAAGTTAATGTTGTGGAAAATAATGTGTTTATTGGATGACCGAACAAGCTGGGGGTAATGTGTCTAATTATGGCTGCTGTTGGGTTCACATAGTGTCAGATCAGAAAGCGGACAGTCCAGCTAGGGTTCGTGTTGGCTTAATGGAGTGACAGGACAAGCAGGAGAAAATACGGCCTCATTATGGCAAATACTGTTTTAATGGAGTAATGTCACAGTCAGGGCACAATATGGTCACTTGCTAACGCTAATGAAGGGTTAATGAAGTGATATGATGGGAAAACATGGTCTCTTGGCAAATAAAGTGTCGATGGGGGTAACATTACAGGAGCGCACAATACGATCTCTCATTGTGTCAAATAATGGGTTAATACTGGACAGGGCAAGTGGGTGACATCATGATCTCTTATTGCAAATAATTGATTGAGGAATTGACCAGACAGCGAGAGACCATGTAGTCTTTCTGTATGTCTACTGTGGATAAAATTAGATCTTAATGAGTCTGGGGCTATAGGAAATAACTGGACATTGGGGGGGGAGAATGGAAGAGAAAATGAGAAAGTGGTCCTGGGGGAGAGTGGCCTGAGCAAAGGGGTCTGGGCGGGAGTGTGGCCTGAGCAAAGGGGTCCTGCTGAGGGGAGAGGAGAGTGGCCTAAGCAAAGGGGTCCCGGGGAGGGGGGGAGAGTGGCCTGAGCAAAGGGGTCCCGGGGGGAAGGAGTGCCCGGAGCAAAGGGGGGAGAGTATAGAATGATAAACTACATTAGAGCAGGAGGAGCACGGAGGGATGTCGCATGTCAGAAGGAGATGTTTGTGTGTCTGTGTCACCAACAATTAGTGTTAGTGACTAATATGTCTTTGCTGAACATGTAAATCAACACCCTCCTCTCACATGCACCTTTTAAGAGTTGGATCACACCGTTACACCATCTCTCTTTTTGTTTATAGGTGACTTTAAACATGGCGACTACATTTCCCTTTGCGCTGCCTTCACTTTTTTTTCTTGTTCCCCTTTTGGTGGGGCTACTAGACCCCACGCTGGCTTACAAACCGGTCATTTTGGTCCATGGTCTTTTTGACAGTTCTGCCAACTTTCAACATATGGTGGAGTACATCAATACGGTGAGCTGAGGCTGGTTGTGTTTTGGGGGCCTTGTATATATGTGCAGCGGATGGTGTATATGAAAGAGACCTGTGTTTATTAGATGGAAGCCTATGTTTCTGTGTGTTTGAGAGTGCCTGTGATAGGGATGCTGGCACTTCCTGTGTACATGTGAAGGAGCAAGACTGGTACTGCTAGTGTGTGTGAGAAGGGGAGGCTGGTATTGCGTGTGTATGTGTGTCTGATACCGCCAGTAGATTTGTGTGAGGGGGGGCTGGTACCGCCAGTAGATTTGTGTGAGGGGGGGCTGGTACCGCCAGTAGGTTTGTGTGAGGGGGGGCTGGTACCGCCAGTAGATATGTGTGAGGGGGGGCTTGTACCGCCAGTAGGTCTGTGTGAGGGGGGATCTGGTAAAGCCAGTAGGTTTGTGTGAGGGGGGGGGGGCTGGTACCGCCAGTAGGTCTGTGTGAGGGGGGATCTGGTAATGCCAGTAGGTTTGTGTGAGGGGGGGCTGGTACCGCCAGTAGGTTTTTGTGAGGGGGGGCTTGTACCGCCAGTAGGTCTGTGTGAGGGGGGATCTGGTAAAGCCAGTAGGTTTGTGTGAGGGGGGGCTGGTACCGCCAGTAGGTCTGTGTGAGGGGGATCTGGTAATGCCAGTAGGTTTGTGTGAGGGGGGGCTGGTACCGCCAGTAGGTCTGTGTGAGGGAGGATCTGGTACCGCCAGTAGGTTTGTGTGAGGGGGGGCTGGTACCGCCAGTAGGTCTGTGTGAGGGGGGATCTGGTAAAGCCAGTAGGTTTGTGTGAGGGGGGGCTGGTACCGCCAGTAGGTCTGTGTGAGGGGGGATCTGGTAATGCCAGTAGGTTTGTGTGAGGGGGGGCTGGTACCGCCAGTAGGTCTGTGTGAGGGAGGATCTGGTACCGCCAGTAGGTTTGTGTGAGGGGGAGGCTGGTTGTGTTTTTGTATCGGTGAGGAGAGAGGCTGGTATTGCCTGTGTACGTTTCTGGGGCTAGACATGGACTGACGGTGGACTTGTGAGGAGAGAATCTGTGTGTTAGGAGACAGGAGGAATAATGTGCATCTGAGTAAATATTTTGTCTGTGTGGTTTTAATATCGTTCACTTCTTTATATGCCCATAGTCTCACCCTGGCACCAATATCTCAGTCTTGGACCTGTTTGTCCACAAGGCGAGTTTACAGCCTCTCTGGAAGCAGGTGATGGGATTCCGGGAGGCCATCTATCCAATAATGCAGAATGCTGGCAGCGAGGGAGTGCACTTACTCTGTTACTCACAAGGTGAGAGCTTGTCTATCTATCTATCTATCTATCTATCTATCTATCTATCTCATATCTATTTATCTATCTCATAGCTATCTCTCTATCTCATAGCTATCTCTCTACATGTATTATTTCTACCTCTGTTCTGTCACGTGCTATATCTCTTTTCCGCCCTTGTGTTAATGTCTGTGATATCCAGACATTCAGGATAGTTTCATTCCTGAGCTTAATCACTTGATATGACACGCCTGTAGCACAGGTAGGCGTGTACAATGACACAGTAACCATCACGGCTTCCTCACTAATCACTTCTACATATCCTATAGTTCCTGTTTCCATGAATTCACAATGATATTTTCCTATGTTTTGCAAAGTGTCGAAAAGACAAAATGAGGTGTTGCCCATAGACTCTTAGGGGTATATTTACTAAACTGTGGGTATCAAAAAGTGGAGATGTTGCCCATAGCAACCAATCAGATTCTAGCTGTCATTTTGTAGAATACTAAATAAATGATAACTAGAATTTGATTGGTTGCTATAGGCAACATCTCCACTTTTTCATACCCGCAGTTTGGTAAATATGCCCCTTAGTAGTGATTCTGTCATTTTTCTACTGTCGTTTTCAAAATGTAAGCAAACCTCTAATTGGTTACTATGTTCAACAACACTTAGTTACTTTGCACCAGTATTCCTCAATATTTCACATAATATTGGCTGATGTTAGTTGGATAATGTTAGATGGTTTGTCTATTTTTGTGGCTTATAAATAAATAAATAAATAAATAAATGATGATGATGATTTGCCTTGGCTGTAGCCGGATATGTGTTTGGGGTGTTGGGCTAGGGATACTTTATCGTAACTTGTTTTAATATTAATTTTCCTTACACTACAGAATGGTATAAAAGTGTCTGACAGCAATGGTTATCTGACCAATGTCACCGTTCCTTATGGAATCTATATTGTATGTCATAGATTACATCCTTTAGGATGTAAGCTCTCAGGAGCAGGGCCCTCTTACCTTGTGTGCTCCTTTTACTATTCCATCACCCTCTGTATCTCTTGGCCAGCTTCCCTAGCCCTATTTTCTTCGGCCTACTTCTTGCTGATTTCTACCATCACTTTCACTCATTGTCCCAATAATAATTTGACTTGCATTACCATGTTACCTGTGTGTGTGTGTGTGTGTGTATATTTTTGTTCATTTTTGTTCTTTCTGTATCATGTTGTGTCATGGCTCACTGTTTTTGATATGTTATGTACGATGCTGCGGACCCTTTGTGGCGTCTTATAAATTAAAGATAATAAATAATAATAGATCCCATTGCTCTTCCTCCATCTTTCTTACATGTCTATATCTCTCTCTCTTTCTGCTCAGGAGGATTAATCTGTCGAGGTCTATTAGAGACTATTCCAGACCACAATGTGGACACCTTTATTTCCTTGTCCTCCCCGCAGATGGGACAATATGGAGGTGAGACTCGTGTATCTACAAATATACACAACAGAAGTGTGAATTCCGCTGTTGAGCTTGGAGTAAAATTCCTCTGATGCTTTTATCGGCTCTGTCACAGGTCCGGGAAACATACAATGAAAACTTTTTATTTTTTCTTTAAATCTGAATTCCCCCTTTCCTAAATTGTCCCCTTTCCCCATTCTCCCAGGGATGCGCGGAGCTTTAGTCAGAAGCCCTGCTGGTGGCACTTACTGTTTTCACAGCCTACTCCGTGTTTGGCTCAGTTAAAGCAGAGGGGTGGGGGAATCGAAATGTCTCCACTGCAGGACTCCCCCCATGGAGTCCTGTGGTGATGTTATAGCTATTGGCCACAGAACCATGTGTTTGCTCTTATACGCAGAGTTTTTTAGTCTGTAATAGGGGCTGACAGCTGACTCGAATAGGGAGCTATGAATGGAGAAATTTGGCTTCTCCAGCAGGGATTCTAATTGAAGCCCTGCTGAGCCATGAGGGAAGTGGATACCTTTTAGGAAATGGGGATTAGAATTTGTACTGTTTGTGATTTTCCTGAGGGTAATTCTATCTATACATTTAATGGAAGAAGAGAGGACGGAATGGGAAAGGCTCTAGGTATTGTTCAAACACGTTGTATTAACAACTACGAAGTGCATTGTGTTTGTCACTCTCTGGCATGGATGAAGGCTGGATAAATGGTCACCTCAGTGGTTTCATTCAGTGACACAGATCAGGATTATACTTCACCACTGTTTATACAAGTTCTCACATCACTTCATATATTATAAAGAAAATTCTTGACAGACAGTTTAATGCCTACAAAACCCTTGTATGCTCCAGTCTTCCATTTATAAGCAGGTAACACAGTGGGACTTATTTAATAACATGATGCAAAGAGCAGTGATGTATCCCATGGCAACCAGATTTTATCTTTTATTAGTCTGACTACACTAAACTGATATGTGATTGGTTGATGTGGGATACAGCACGTTATTGCTGTCATGTTATGGAGTAACTCCATTGGCTGTAATGTTCTATGATAGCCTGCCCCTTGCCACATCTTCCAGCCTTCCAGATTCAAATCGTGGAGAACCTTGGTATTATACTCCGCCACCATGAGAGTAGGAGAGTAATACAACGTTCTGACATTTAGTTTATTCGCACCCACATATAATATAAAATACTTAAATATAAATTGCCTCAATGTCAGTGTTAAGTACTACAAATTAATGTTTAGTGCCTAATATTTAGAACACTTAATTTTAAAGCAAGTTCCCCAAAAAAATATTAGGTTTCCAAATTATAATGTAATTAGCTGCAATTTACAGGACTAGAGGTAATCAGTAGAGTGGCATTATGGGAATTGTAGTCCGGAACATGCTGCAACTCCCAGGATACATGGCGGGATCCTCTTATCTACATGGAGCTCCATCATTATCTTACTGCAGTTCACTCTATGTACCCTATAATCTGCAGAGGAGAAGGAGGTATCAGGTTACATATACTTCTCCGTATTAATGGGTCAGCAGACCTGTCTTATGTAATATTACTGTGTGGCTATATCAAGACGCTGTTGTAACTTTATCCTTATAGTTCACACACATTGCTCTGTGCCTGGTGTGTATTGCTGAACATGGCTTCCATCACCCAGGCCTGGATTTGGGGGCAGTTCGTACAGGGTGTAGGTGTCGGGCCGTACAGGCCGCAGGTGGAGGGGGTCGGGCCGTACAGGCCGCAGGTGGAGGGGGTCGGGCCGTACAGGCCGCAGGTGGAGGGGGTCGGGCCGTACAGGCCGCAGGTGGAGGGGGCCGGGCCGTACAGGCCGCAGGTGGAGGGGGCCGGGCCGTACAGGCCGCAGGTGGAGGGGGCCGGGCCGTACAGGCCGCAGGTGCAGGGGGCCGGGCCGTACAGGCCGCAGGGGGTCGGGCCGTACAGGCCGCAGGTGGAGGGGGTCGGGCCGTACAGGCCGCAGGTGGAGGGGGTCGGGCCGTACAGGCCGCAGGTGGAGGGGGTCGGGCTGTACAGGCCGCAGGTGGAGGGGGTCGGGCCGTACAGGCCGCAGGTGGAGGGGGCGGAATGGAGTCTGGCTGCACATTCAGCACATTCAGTGATATGATATTTTTAATATCTTAATGTTTTTGTTATTTTATAATCGGGTTATTTTCATAAAGTGAACACTGTTTTTCTCTTTTTGGCGGTGGGGGGGTGCTTTTTCTTTTCTTTTTTTTTTTCTTTTTTTAATTCTAGTTTTGTGGACTACAGCAGTACATTTCCAGCTCTCTCCTTGCCTCCCGCTTGTAATACTAGTCATGCGTGAGAATCACTGAGTAGTTGGATGAAATTACAGCTGCTCCGTTTGTGATTTTTGTTTTGTTTGTGATAAACTACATCTGATTGTACAAAAATAAATCATGTTCAGGCAGCAGGGCCTCGGGACAGTGAGGGTCACAGAAACACTGGAATCATTATTATATCTCGTATATTTCGAAGTTATAAAGTGCTGCAGAAATTCTTATGTGTGTATATATATATATATATATATATACAATGTATATATTTTTATTTCTTAAAACCCTTTTATTGTTGCAGCGGTGTAAAGTAGAAGCATTTCCTCATTCCTCACCAGCATATACGTGTGACACAGAGCAATATATTCAGGTGTTATGAGCTAAGACAGGAGCAGGAACTAACTGCCCAGTGGGAATAACACATTTTCCCATCTGTAGCTCAGCTTATAACATGCTGACTTCTCACTTACTACCTCGCCCCTTCTTATTGTTGTATTTTGGGCATTAACTGTATATAAAGCCGTGTGCTTTGTTTTTACAGCTTACTAACACAAACAGAGATTCTCTATAAATCTCCTGTTACTGCTGATAGAGCAGCCAGCTGTAGATATGAGGATGTAGTTCTGTGGTTCTCAGACCTGCTCACATACAGAATATAAAGATTGTGTTTTCGGCCATGTGCCACGGCATTTAGAGAGGCCCGTGGACTGGATTTAGGACCATAAACATGGATGGACAAAGTATGAGCAAATACCACGTACACTTTAACCAGGGATTGCTGAATGACATCTCCCATCAATAGCTCTATTGCTTGTTAAGTTTCAGTAATGTCTTGCCCTTTAAAGGTAGATACACCCTTATATCATTTAAGATCATTTTCACTTTATTTTCCCATAAATGGTAAACATCTAGGCAGGAGTCATGTTACACAGAGGCCTTGCTTGTTCTGTATATTCCATTAATGTGACTAGGAGCGGTCATAGTGCTTAGAATAGGTACAGTGATTCATCAGCCAAAAGGCGCAGTGCGGACGCTGTTGTGTGATGTCAAGTAAGCGCATTTGCACATTTGGGTCTTGCAGAGATGTGAATGGAGGTGACGTCTGTAGGATGCAGTGTCCTGTGGGGGCAGTCGGAAGATTGGGGGCGATCTTTGTTGAGTGGAGATTAGGAATGAATGTGCTTACCTTTCCATCCACACGCAGAAATGAGATTTCATTTGTGGAGGGGATTATTTATTTTAATGTACATTTACAGGGGTGTTACCTGATATTTTGTGGGGGCACACAGCCTTTTGATCCACCAAAACTTGTTTTTTTCACACTCTTTGGAGTGAAATGTCAGCAGGAGATGTTTGCCTAGAGCCGCTGATCTGTCTTTATAAAATAGGAACTGAAGAATTAAGAGGAAGCGTTCGTTCCTTTTTGAGATGTCATTATTTTTGGAATTGTATCGGTTACGGTGTATGCGTCGCAGCATATTAGAAATGGTCACTTTTCTGCATTTTGTTACAAAGAAAGCTCCTGCATATGTACACCCCTCTTTGTATACCTATTTTATATCGCTTTTGATTTCTGTTTTATATCAGCGGTATGTTTGTGTGTTTGGTATGGTTGTCTTTTAGTATGCAGGAGCCGGTAGGGACTGGTTCTAGTGACGGATCTATCAACATCATCAGCAGCTATTTATATAGCGCCACTAATTCCGCAGCGCTGTACATAGAACTCCTTCACCTCAGTCCCCTAACACACACACACACACACGTCAATTTGATAGCAGCCAATTAACCTACTAGTATGTTTTTGGAATGTGGGAGGAAACCAGAGCACCCGGAGGAAACCCACGCAAACATGGGGAGAACATACAAACGCCACGCAGATAAGGCCATGGTTGGGAATCAAGCTCATGACCCCAGTAATGTAAGGCAGAAGTGCTAACCACTGAGCCACCGTGCTGCCCACAGATGTGTATAACTGACTGATGTATATAACTGTTTGATGAGACAGTTATACACATGTCAATCTGACATTTATGCCTAGGAAACCCGTTATTTAAAAGAGAACTAATTACGTCTATTGAGAGATTGTGTTATACACACAGACATGATCATCAAGTCACTGTGAGGAGCCGTTGAGACACAAAGTAACAAGATCGGAATTTTCAGTTCAACCACTGAGCAGTGAATGTCTCCTACTGCACTCACTGTGAGGAGCACTGCTAAACAATTTCACGAGGAGGGGAACGCCAGGGGCTGTGTAGGAAAAGACCATTTATTTATTGATTGTGTGTCATTTATGCAAATAAACTTGATAGAAATTGTATGGATTTGTTTATTCTGACAGGGGTCTTCTGGAACCCTAGTCCATTATACAGGGACAGAAATGACACAGTTGAAAAAGGTCTAGTTGTGAGATCCAGTAATGGTTATAGAATTTATTATTCAAGAGGTGCCTACATTCCAGCCGCTCTGCTTTCCAGCTCCCTCGCTCTGCGCTTCCAAATGCCAAACATTTAAAGGCATTTTAGTGTTTGATTACTGGCCCTTGGAAAATATTATTGTGGAAGTGGGAGGTAGAGAAGCTTCTGCAGTTGTTACTTGGAGCCTGGCATCTCCATTTATTATAATTTTCCTTTGTTTTATAATAATTTCTTCTTGCATATAGAAGTCATGGTAACAAATAATGCAATTGGAAATCCGGTATAGCCGAAGGGTTGAAGCCTGAAAAGTAAGTTTCAAATAAAAAAAAAGGGGTTACCAATAGGGGGATCTATCGTTTTCTAGTAAAAAAAATAAATCAAAAATACAAGTTATCTAAAGGCTTAGAAGTTATCTAAAGGTTCCGTTAAAGAGTATGTCACGCGGACACACATATGACTTGGATTTAGGTGCAAATAATGAATTAATTTCAATCTTTTAATTATTATTATTCTCGTAGATTTGTAAGGCACCACAGTATCCACAACGCCGTACAGTAGGGAACACAGTACATGCATAAAACAGGGACATACAAGCTAAACAAAATAAGCGCAGACATGAAATTTAATTTAATCTCTCGCTCACATTGAAGTTGCACCCCAAGTGCAAAAAACTCTAACTATGCTGCCACCACCTAAAGAATTTAACTGGGTATCTTTTTAGGAGCACCCCACAAAATATAACATACATGCACACCGTTGTGCAGCACAGAGAGGGTTAAAACGCCACACTCCGGAAATAAAAGGGTTAACACGGTCAGGCGACGGCTATTCTCTTTATTTATAGTATGAAAGACACTAACATTTTTAGCTTTAATACAAAAGGTACCGAGCTTCTACATAGAAAGGTTTTTTAAATGGGAATGTCTATAAACTTACAAAATAAAAAGGGAGAAGTAACTGATAGCTGAAAATTCTGTACATCGGTTTGGGGGAAAGAGAAGTAGTTTCGGTTGTACTTCCAATCAGAAAGCAGGTCTTACCATATAGAACGGGACATGTTTCTGAAACTCTAGATTCTATATGTCTCAGTTTGGAGACTTCTAGACAGATTTCTCAAAAAAAGATGTGAAGGAGCAAATCATCACCAGCTAATGAACTTTCCAATCATCATCATCAGCTATTTTTATAGCGCCACTAATTCTGCAGCGCTGTACAGAGAACTCGCATCAGTTCAACTCTGTAGACATATTTTACATATGTGATAAGTTCCTCACCCTACATGTGTTTAATAATGAATTATTATTCCTTCATAACACATTATAATGATCAAGTACACATTATACAATATTGACCCATGATTCATACCAAGACATATCATCATTATTAACATTTATTTATATACCGTCAGCAAGTTCCCTAACGCTTTACAATTGGGGACAAACAGTAATAAACAATACTGGGTAATACAGACAAATAAGTAAGAGGGCCCTGTTCCCAAGCTTACAATCTATAGGTCAAAGGGAGTCTGATACATGAGGTTAAATCTACATACTGCACATTGGTCCAGCCAGATTGCAAAGGATAAAAAGTGATTCATATGCTATGTGATCCAGTCACACAGCAATGTTGGTCAGTAGCTCAGAGGGTTGTTGTCTTGTGTAAAGGGTGGTAATAGGGTAACCTAGTGAGGTTAAGAGGGTGGTTGAGGAATATTATAAGTTTGCCTGAAGAGGTGGGACATATACAGGGTACAGAATTTATATATTTATAGTGTAATAGCTAGTCCCTACTTTGCATGCTTAAAGTTTCTTAAATGGCAGGGAGGGAGCAGAGCATTATAGCCCTGGAACCCGCTGCTTTTTCCCAGGCTCCATGGTTCGTCGTGGTTCGTCTGAAAACCGGGGCTGAGTGATGTATTGCAGCGGGTTGTGAGTGGGAGGACCAATAAGAAGCTAGTATCACAAACATTGAGACTTTCCATTGGTCCTCCTGCTCACAACCCTTTTCTGCTGCCAATTTAATATGTTCACCACTTCTGGTAATGCAGCTTTAACGGTTCTTTAAGCTTTACAATTGTACACAATATAAGCATTGGAAAAGCCAATTTGTGGGTTTATATAGGCGGCATGCACATGAATATCTGCTCATCTTGCTAAATAGGTGGCAATAAGTTGTGTAGGTGTCAGGTAAATTGATTGCAAGCTCTTCCATGGCAAGGGTATTTTTTTTCATTTGGAATCCCGTTGTGTCTTTATTTCTGTACAGATTTTACCTAGGAATTGTCTATTCCACACTGATTTATACCAGCAAAATCATGATTGTTGTACATCACTCTGTACAAATAGCAATGATTGGATTATATATCAATGAAATCCTGTACACTCTTCTATGTACATAATCACTGCCTATATTTCATATCCCAGACACAGATTACCTGCGCTATCTGTTCCCCACATATGTGAAAGCCAATCTGTATCGGTTCTGCTACACGCAGTTTGGCCAGAGCGTCTCCATCTGCAACTTCTGGAACGGTGAGATGTAGCAGTGTGCGGGGAGCGGCGAGATGTAGCAGTGTGTGAGGAGTGGTGAGATGTAGCAGTGTGTGAGGAGCGGTGAGATGTAGCAGTGTGTGAGGAGCGGTGAGATGTAGTAGTGTGTGAGGAGCGGTGAGATGTGGCAGTGTGTGAGGAGCGGTGAGATGTAGCAGTGTGTGAGGAGCGGTGAGATGTAGCAGTGTGTGAGGAGCGGTGAGATGTAGCAGTGTGTGAGGAGCGGTGAGATGTAGCAGTGTGTGAGGAGCGTTGAGATGCAGCGGTGTGTGAGGAGCGGTGAGATTTAGCAGTGTGTGAGGAGCGGTGAGATGTAGCAGTGTGTGAAGAGCGGTGAGATGTAGCAGTGTGTGAGGAGCGGTGAGATGTAGCAGTGTGTGGGGGGCGGCGAGATGTAGCAGTGTGTGAGGAGCGGCGAGATGTAGCGGTGTGTGAGGAGCTGTGAGATGCAGCGGTGTGTGAGGAGCGGTGAGATGTAGCGGTGTGTGAGGAGCGGTGAGATGTAGCAGTGTGTGAGGAGCGGTGAGATGTAGCAGTGTGTGAGGAGCGGTGAGATGTAGCAGTGTGTGTGTGGGGGGCGGTGAGATGTGGCAGTGTGTGAGGAGTGGTGAGATGCAGCAGTGTGTGAGGAGCGGTGGGATGTAGTAGTGTGTGAGGAGCGGTGGGATGTGGCAGTGTGTGTGGGGGGGGCGGCGAGATGTGGCAGTGTGTGTGGGGGGGGGGCGAGATGTGGCAGTATGTGTGAGGAGCGGAGAGATGTAGTAGTGTGTGAGAAGGCAGCGACAAGAGGTGGAGTATGTGGCCTACGCTAGATACAGTGTGGAGGTGCCTCGTGTTCATTGTCTCAAGGTATTGCAATCTACATTATATGAGTGCCCCAGATTTCCACTTGCTGGCATCAAGAGGCAGCAGGAGAATGGATGGGGTTGAACGTGTTGTGGGCCTGATTCATTAAGGAAAGTTAAACACGTAAGCCAAAATCATGTTGCATTGGAGGGGGAGGTAAATTTAAAATGTAGGGACAGATTTATAATTGGGGTAGGGCATGTCTTAGATCAACTTTAAATTTCAGTGTACAAATAAGCTATCAAGTGTTTGTGTGTTACATGAACAAACAGACAGTATTTTCTTTATGTGCAAAACAATAAACCAATTTGCACCCCTTGCATTGTAACATGGTTTTGTCCAGAAAACTTGAGTAAGAAAACTTGCTCAATTTTTTTGCTTAACTCTCCTTAATGAATCAGGCCCTGTGTGTGTAACATGTATTAACCCCAGTTCTCTGTGTGTGCGCAGATCCGCATCACCACGACATGTATGTTAATAGCAGTGATTTCCTAGCACCATTAAACTCTGAAAGGCCGGAACCGAACATTACAGGTAAATAAACCTTCACTAATCATTACAGATGTAGTGGTACATATGGGAAGTCCTGTTCATCTTTCTGTTCTCCGGGTCATGCTTAGCTTACTGTAAATGTATATGGATGGGATCCTGGCAACCAGAGTACATTTCATTCAATATTTTAGTCTATCCATCACACACAATGTTGCAGTGTTATCAGCCGAAACAGTATTAATGAGAATTCAGGCTATCCACTGCCTAAGAGCCAGTGACATCACTGAGCATCAGTGTTGTCATTCATTGCCAGTGAAGTCATAGTGGCAGATTGAATTCATTGCGCGGTGCCACCGGAAATCACCACAATGTCAGGCTGCGCACATTGCTGGTAATGAATCGCCGCTCATTTTTCTGCACACCTCTATGAACGAGGATTCCTTCCCGGACATCGGCGCAGTGTGTCTCAGCCCCAATGTGTTTACGCGGACTGTTTCGTGGACTGTACCACGCTGAATTGAATCTCCTCCATAGACTGCATTCTGCTGAATGAGCAGATAGCGATAAAACTGGTTGTGGCGCTGCCACCGGAACCAGTCTGGGAGCAGAGGAAACATGAATTAATGTCGCACTCCAGCACTAATTCACAGTCTCAGACTCTCCAGGTTACCAAGAAGTTTTGAAAACTTTGTTTTAACAAAGTATAAGTATAATTGTTTCTGGACTATAGAACTGATGGAAAGTCCTTTGTCTCGGCGGTTACACTGATTGGCTGGCACTGTTGGATAACTCTCATCTCGCATATACTGTAGTGTCATACATCCTTCCACCCTCACAAGTGTCCGTTTTCACACTCGTTCTCCCCACAGACTGGAAGAAAAATTTCCTGCGTCTCCGCCATTTGGTTCTCATTGGCGGTCCTAACGATGGTGTTATTACGCCTTGGGAGTCCAGGTACGGAGGTTGGTGGTCTAGGGGGAATTGTGCCGTTCTTCCTGCGCATACTGTGTGATCTAATAAGGCCACCTCTTGTCTTTCCAGTCACTTTGGATTCTACGATGAAAACGAGACTGTGTTGGATATGAATCAGCAGAAGGTTTGGACTTGAATAAAACTTTTCTCCCTCCACCAAGTTATTGTTACTGTCTGGCCTGGCTCAAATAATCACCATTTGCCAACATATAAGTAGAAGTATCAGATTTAGTGGAGTATGGGCATAAGCTACTGCATACCATTGATGTATACACACGTCTGGTGAGACTCTCCTCACATCTAGGTCCACATTCTGTTTAAAGATCATTATAAGCAGGAAATCGGCAGAATCTGTATAGTAAATTTTGCATAGCACCTTCCAGTGTCCCTCGTCTACCCACAGTGCACTCTGTTTTAAAATTGACAGGCTTTTTTACAACATAACATTGCAGATGTATTTACTAGTAACACAGCTAAACTTCATTATACACTTTCAGTGTGGGCCATGTGACTCCAAAATAGCTATGTCACTATTTCATCAGCGAACTCCACAGCGCCGGACAGTCCGCTTATAAATCACATGGACACTAGTTAAACATAGTAATAAAAGGGATGGCAAAACGCGTTGGTGAAATAAAGACATAAGTGCAATTGCAATTAGCACGTATACCGGTACAATTTCCGTTTGCACATGGTTGAACACAGGATGATAACACTCACATCAATAGACATAGAAAACATAAACTGGTACATTCGAGTTAGACGGAGGGTGGAGACATGAGATGTAGGGTAGAGGATGCCGTACAAAACAAAATATATTTAAAATAACCAATCTGCGTAATGTCCTTCTAATATCCCCTAGGTCTATCAAGATGACTCCTTTGGTCTCCGTACGTTAGATAGACGTGGAGCAGTCACGGTCTACTCTGTCCCGGACGTCATGCACACAATGTGGCACTCGAACGAGACCATCTTCCACAAGTGCATTGAAAAGTGGCTCACTTAATGTTACAGCGCTCTACATTGGAATAATGACACATATTTCATTATCCTCCCCATTGCAGAATGACTTGGACCCGCTACTCCTCAGTATTCTTCTTACCTATCCTATCCCTTGTGGTGTGGTCCACTGCAGTCTTCTCCTCTTACTCCAAGAACTTGCTCCTCGGACCCTTCCACACACTGCCGGTCACTTTTTTCTTTCTTTTAATTGGGCAGTTCAATCTGCCAATCTCCATTTTACCCCAAAGTGGATCATCTCTCCAATATTTAACTCTGATATGTAGGTACTTTTATACCTCCCAAACAGGATATTTTTTCGAAGGTAGAATGTTTTCTGTTTGTACCTTTTATAGTAATGGAAGATTAATTTTGGGAAGCAGTTTGCACAATAGTGGTGCCATTAATTAATTGGCAATGAAGCATATGTAACATATATAAGAAAAAAGTGTATCCTACCTCTGCACCTCTAATCCTCTGTGATAAAATAATGGCCTCAATTTATGGGATGTTCATAGTAGGCAAGCCTTTAACGTTGACCTGTCACCTACGCACAGTGGAGGCACCCATGTTGTGGGCCGTACCACTGTTTAGCCTATTGATTCACTAGGGACTTGTGACGTTACAGAGGCATGAGGCACAAAAAGCCTCATTCCTCAGTGATGTCATTAGTACCTATTGAATTCATAGCCTGCAATCCCATGAATAGCAGTCCAGTCGACAAAATGGCCGCCTCCACTGTGTGTAGATGACTAGTACATTTTAAGTTACAAGAAATGAAAATATTCCTTTGCTGCAAGATAGGCCCTGATCAATGCAATGCTCCCTACACTCACAGACAAGCTGGAGAGCGTGGGGGGCAGTTTTTATACCTTTATAAATGATGGACAGAACGGTGTTTCCACAAGACTGGACTGGGACGCTCGGTACGAGGGGTATTTATGTATTTATAACCCTGGAAGCCACGTTGTCACTGTACCAAGGCACAAGAGCTGACACTGCTGGATATGAAGACCTGTGTTAGCCATATTACGTCAGGGAGTTTACTACCCACTTACCGTTGTAATAATTGTGTTTTTTCTGCTTTTTTTATTGCTGTTTGTTGTGTTCAATAAAACATTTCTGCATTAAATCGGTTGCACAGTATTACATACACTTGGACACCTTATAGCTGACTGCACTGTGACTATATGTTTTTATGGGGCTGACAGTAACATGACATTCATTAAATACTAGAGTAGTCATGTAAATCCAGACACATGCACACATGCTCTATAAATTTATTGCAGTTTGGTCAAAAGCATGCTGAATGGATGCGTTAAAATGTAGCCATCGTACACATTCGAGCTGGATTAAGGCTTTGGGGGGCCCTTATCAGTAGTGGAACTACCATTGGTGCAACAGATTCGGTGCATCGGGACCCATGAAGATAATGGGGCTCGATGCACGGGGAGCTAGCGAGCTATGGTCCCTGGTTCTGTCCTCCCCGATTTCCTGCACCGGGGCCCACAGACAGCTTGCTAATTCTGCCTCTGGCCCCTATGATCGAAAATGAAGGGCATAGTATCATCATTCATGAAAGCTGTGTTATTGTTACTCTCATATCTCTGTCATTGCCCCCTCCCTTTAGCTCTCATTACAGCCACCTCCCTATAGCTCTCATTACACATGTTATAAATTGATCATGAAATACCTTGTTTTTCCATATGTTGTCATCCTCACAATTAGATATGAACAGACTGGCATAACTGGGAACAAATTTTGTGCCCATTGCTGTGCCGTTTATTTGATTGTAGAATGTACCTTTGTGACAGAAATACTTGTGCTGTAAAATGTATTCAATATTATTCATAATAAAATTAATTTGTGCATTTATTTAGGGTAGATTGGGTGCATAGATAGTGATAGGTGTGAGCGCATCGATCTGCATGCTGGTTGCATTTGTATAGCAACTTCATATCACATGTTCCCAATATATGAGTTCTTCCAATGTATTTTCTGTAGTATTTGTAGAATACTAGTGGTGTCTTTGAGGTGGCTCCTTTGGGACGTGGCAGTCTTGCATGAAAAAGTCAATGTCTTCGGTTAGATTTGAGATGATGGAATTGATTTCTGCTACTACCGGATGTCTTGGTGCGTCTTGGATGTTCTTGTGAATTTTGGGCAACTGGTAAAACACTAGTAAAGGAAGTGGTATAGATGGGTTCTCAATATTTAAGAAAACATAGTTTTTGGGAAATAACCCTCCAGACTAATTCTGCTTTGAACTTGTTTGTTGGGTCTTCTGCTGCCAGCAGTTCAGGGATCGATTAGAGGGGGAGAGGGGCAGAGCTGGTGTCAGAGGGCTGCAGAACGTGGGGCTATTAGAAACATAGGGAGAGTGTCGTGAACATAGAGAACTTAGTTATTTATAAGGGTTAACCCATCACATAATTGTGGGGAATAAGGCCTAAATCATAACTGCAGTGTAAATATGGTATATCAAAAAAAATCCATTGATCAGTTGAGCTATTAAAGTGTAAAATGTGAAGCCAGAGAATCTGTTGTGTGTGTATTCGGTGGCTCTGCACATCCCAGTGTTTAAAGATAGAAGTGTCGTCTATAGCAGCTTCAAAAGCCCCTGGCATCAGATGGAGTTTTGACACCTGAATAGACTTTTACGAATTGCTCAGCATGGTGTCTGGCTCAAAGAGATCATGTGCTGACTTGGCTATATTTTATATAAACAAGAATAATTCAGATTTAAAATATGCCACTTAAAATCAATAAAAGTAATGATCAACCACATATTCCTCAATAGCATGTTAAAGGGCAGCTCATATGTTAAATTAATAATTCTGCCACACAGAAGTTGAGGAAATGAGTATAAGCTCAACTGACACCGTGTACCTAGGCTTGTTTGGTATCAATAGATGGGTAAATTCATAGCAGATCTTTTAATAATAAAATTGGGTCACATAGTAGAATTGGATAGTAAATGGTAAACTCCGGATAAAATATTTAATGACCAACTAATGAATTACGAATGGAATAATTGATAATGTATGAGTGATAGCATTGATATCAATAATTGATCAATGACTTACAATGGATATAACGGATTGATGTATTGTGAATAATATTGGTACTTAATGATATGATGATATTTAGTGTTAATTCCCTATAAAATATTTAATAACTAACTAATAAATTATGGAATAACTAATTAATGCATAACTGGTAAATTGATATTGGTATTTATGATATGTAATGGAGACAAAGTAATAGACTCCTATGGATTTAGTAAACCAAGCATGGTGACTTAGGATAAGAGACAAAGATTCATGAATGGTTAACCAAGATTGCAGACAGACCAACAACCAATCCCCACGAGACACGCCTACAGTGACGTATCCAACCACAGGAAGTCCGGTAAGCCTGTGCGTTCCACTGTGGAGCGCACGCGGCGAACATCATCTATCACAGCTCAGGAGCCGGTATCTGGGTACCCAGCATAGACCACTAACCGCAAGTACTTTATTCACCCTGGCAATTCTAGGAATATATTAATATCTTGACTGAACACCTTCAATGTACTCCTCTAGGAGTCTATTTTCCTTGATATAACCAACAGTTTATTAGAGACGCTGACCCGATCGACTCATTTGGTCAATTAATACTAACCAACATTTTGGACATTAGATGATATTTTTACCATCTTTCCCGATATTGAAGACATTGGACTTTATTTTATTGTTTAGAGTCGCTATCTGCTTGAGGCCATTCATGTAACTATAGCGAACTGGGACTAAGTGCAATATATGGACATTTCTCCTGTGTTTCATGTGGAACTAAAATGATTTAGAATGTGAATTGAATTTTGTTTAAAGTATTAGCGCATTATTGTTTTAGAAACCCAAAAGGGGAGACTTTAGCCAAGTTTTTACTAGTATTGGTTTGTTAATAAAAGAGAAAAACGGAAGTTCATTAAGTCACCAATTTAATGAGGAAACGCACATCAACAGGGAAGATGAACAATATACAGGGAAATATATATATCCTCAGTTATATAACAATAAGGGAACATACACTAACAGGATAGCTAATAATATACATAGTAAAATTCCTGACCATAACATCTAGAACTTGCCAAAGGAATTGATTAGCCAATAAGTGCCTACCTTTTGTTTGCACTATAAATTGTTAATAACGGTGGGATTCCTTTACTAGCAGAGCTGCTCTTGCAATCAAGAAGGAGCGCAGTTCCTCTTTCTGTTTTCAATGAATACATTGGCCTGTTAAGAAGAATATAGCTCAACCAAGTTAACTCTTTGAATGCTTGAGTGTGATTTGCTAATACATTTGACTAACAAGCCTAGTGTGTGCTTGCATTTACATTTGTGTAACAGTCTGGAGGTGTGACGAGTTAAACCTTTGATTGCTGGTGTGGGCTTTGATGACCTGTGGGTAGCCAGAATCCTTGTGTGCCAGTGTGGGACAGAATATCAAGGTCCTATTGCCCGTATTCAATAGGTGGTGGCAAACCTGAAGTGTGTGGGGGTGTGAGAGTGCTGTTGCGGGGTGCTTCAGCAGGTCTATAACCTGTGTGATAGGTAGAGAGAGACTTGAGTGCTGGAATCGTGTGTAACCTCATACAGTAAACATACAAAGTCACGGAAGCTGGGAGCGTGTTTGTGACAAATTGGGGGCATAGCGGTGGGATTATTTAATTAGAGTATTTAATTAGAGTATTAAATGCATGGTTTAAGCAATTAACCCTTGCACTTATAAACTAATTGTAACCTTGCGAGGAATACATTAGTTTTATAAGAACAAAGGACAAATCTCAGGGCTTATTTTTATTTTTTAAGACATATGTGCAAAGCAGTTCCCTTTCTTTCTCTCTGTTTTTATTTTGCAACATAACTGAGGAGATGGCTGCGACATAATAAAGCATGACAAAGGAGGCGCTGATGGCACAAAGTAGGAAGGGAAGAATTCCCACTAGTGGCAAAAGCAAGAAGCAATTGAAGCCCTCATGCAGAGATCAGCGCCAAGTTAGAGATTTTCCACAGGAAGGGCACAGTCAGGATTTAGAAGAGGACCTGACTGTGGATATTGCTCAAAACCGTGGACTGTTAATTTCTGGTAATTCTAATAGTTCACGTGTGGACACTGCTGTGGACATGTTAGGCTGCTAGTGGTCAGATAGCGAACCTGCAGAACTAATAGGCGGAGGTCTTCACCTATATTAGCCGCCTTTCCCGTAGAGCTAGACGCGCTCACAGGTACTCTGATGCCCCCAGGACTTAACTCCAATGTAGTGTAGGTTTGTTATACTAACTGCAGCGCAGACCTGGAGACAGTACAGATGGTAAGGGTGGTCAGACGAAAGCCAAGGTCAGGGGTCACTTTCAGGGTAGAATGGTCAGAAAACACGCCAATGGTCAAGGTCACGAGCAGAACAACAGAATCCAAGGTACAGGCCAAAAGGTCAGGGTCACAGGCAATAAGGCAAGGTCCAGTAAACAGGCAGAAGGTCACAACAGAAATCCAGCAGAGAATCCAGAGCAGGTCAGCACAAGTACAAAACTAGGACGCTATAACCGGCAGGGAGGCTAAGCCCTCCCTGCCTTAAATAGTGCCAAAAATCAGGGCTTTGCCCTGTAACAGACCACAGGGGTAGGTAATGCCCTAATTAACTAGTTTAATCAGCCCACAGACTGTATTAGTTGCAGCGCATGTGCCCGGCTGCTCAATAACGCCGGGGCGCGATGTTTAGAGGTTTCGGAGTCCGACCATTGGCAACGGTCGCCATGTCGATGGCCGGGGACGTCGGAACAGAGAGGAAGAGAGTCGCGGCAAACTGCCCTAAAACATTAGGGCCCAGCGGACATTGCAACCAAAATTCAGCTTATACAGCAGTTCCAAGAGAAGGAAGCTGCAGAACGCCAGTACCAGTCAGCGGAGAGGCATGCTCAGGGGCGGGCTGGCCCGGACCGCTCAGTTTTACCGGTGCTAGGTCTGGGGGTAGGCCGCGTCATCAATGACGTGGCCGCATCGCGTGTCACGTGATGCGGCCGCCTGTGCGCCCCCCCGGGCTGACATCTGCCAGCCCACGCCTGGGCATGCTGCTATGGAGGCAGCAGAGACGCATGTGGCCATGGAGGCCGCGGAGCGCCAGACAGTAAACTTTCACCTTTATTAGAAAGGTGTTTTTTTTCTTTAAAAGGTACAATCTTTTTTTTACATTTTTGTTTCCCAGACTTCTAACCACTCGGTTCTTGAATATATGCTTTAGCACATGACGTAGAGGGATTAGTATCATCATGACTGAGACTGGAGAAGGACAAGTACAATGTGACTGGAGAGTGACAAGAACACTGCCATCCCTGTTTCCGTGTGACCAACGACACTGAGACTGGAGATTGACAAGAACAATGTGACTGAAGACTAGAGAGTGACAAGAACACTGCCACCCCTGTTTCTGTGTAACCAACGGCACTGAGAGTGGAGACTGACAAGAACAATGTGACTGAAGACTGGAGAGTGACAAGAACACTGCCACCCCTCCTGTTTCTGTATGAGCAATGGCACTGAGCAATGTGACTGGAGAGTGACAAGGACACTGTTATCCATCCTGTTTCTGTATGAGCTATGCCACAGTAAAATGTCACTGGAGACTTTTAAAAACACTGCCAGCCCTATTATTACAATTTTGCTTTCAGCACTGAAAACTGCCACCTCTCCTGTTTCTGGGTGAGCTATGGCACAGTACAATGTCACTGGAGCCTTTGAAGAACACTGCCAGCCCTATAATTTGTCTTTCAGCTCTGAAAACTGCCACCTGTTCTGTTTCTGTGTGAGCTATGTCACAGTACAATGTCACTGCAGACTGCCAAGTGCACTGCCATCCTTCCTCTTTCTCTTTCATTTATGACGCTGCCCAACTGCACTGGAGACTGCCAACAACCCTGCTACTCCTTCTGTGTCTTTCTGTGAAATGGCGCTGGATCTCCGTAGAGGGCGGTACTTATAGAATCCAAAACTCGCCAGATCCGATGACGCAACGATGATGTTTTTGCTCGTTTTCACTTCCAAGGGCACCCGAGCTGGCTCGGCTCGGTACTCAGATTTGCGAAGTTCGGGTGGACTCGGTTCTCGGAGAACCGAGCCCGAGCATATCTAATTACAGCTGGGTAAATTCCATCACATTCTTGGTGGTGCAGAGCTTTTTTAAAAATAACGGACGTGCAGGAGATGCTGTCTATGGCCCATAAAATTAAGGGAAGTTTCCGGCATTCTGCGACATCATGTAGGAGATTGCAGCAGCTACAAGAACAATTCTGAAGCAAGAGGTGGTAGCAAGGTGGAATTCCACCCTTTATATGTTTCTGAAGGTGGAGGAACAGCGAAAAGCCATCCATGCTGATTCCACAAGCCATGACATTGGGAAAGGAAGGGAAATGTATTTTAGTCCTACGTAATGGAGAATACTTTACATTTGAAGAAGTCATCTGTGAAGTAAGTTCAGATACTGCTAACTTGATGCAAGTGATTCCTTTAATTAAACTTGTGGAAAAGCAGCTTGAGAAACTGAAGGAGGAGATGAAACAAAGCCATTACGCCAAGTATGTCGGACTTGAAGATCAAGTACTTTATTCACTTCACCAGGATCCAAGAGTAATCAAAATCTTGAAATTGGATAACTACATTTTGGGGATTGTGCTTGATCCTAATTTTAGGAGCTATGTCTTCTCTTTGCTTGCAACTGACCAAGATCTCAAGAGATGCAAGGAGCTCCTGGTGAGCAAGTTGATAGCTCAAGTGCTACGTGACACAACGGTGTCTTCTCTTTCAGTGTCTCAGGCAACTGCTGCTAGGAAAAAATCTTAGCTTTCCAAAGAGAACCAGGGAAGATGCAGATGAACCAGCACAACATTTTGACGTCTGGTCGAAAAGAATTGACCTAAAACCGTGACACCTCAACCGTAACTCCACCTGATCCTACTATTAACATCCAAAGGATGGTGGAGGATGATTTTAATGACAGTGTACAAATAGACATGTCAGACAGTCCCTTTGTCACGACTTGCATTCTGCAGCTCCTGTCTGCAGGTACCTTGTTTGATCTTTTGCATATATTGTCCTGTCTGTAGTACCACTGCCCACCAAAGGGGTCACTGTGCTACTTGGATTGTTCTTACCTGCCTCATTATTGCTGGGAGCTTTACACCTGCTTCTGGCCTATATAAGCCTGTCTGGTTCAAGCAACCTTTGCCAGATCATCAGGTCACTGTATCTGATTAGAAGCAATACTTGATTCCTGGATATTTATCTCTGCTGCTGTGTTCATCGCTACTGTTTGCTGGATTCCTCTCATCCCTGTGCCACAATTCGTGGTAACTGCAACTCATCTCTGGTGTGTTCATCACCTGCTGAATATTGGATTCCTCTCATCTCTGCATACCTGTGCCACAATCCATGGTAAACTGCTATTCATCTCTGCTGTGTATTGGATTTCCCTCAGCCCTGCAGACCTGTTCAATTATCCGTGGTGAACGGTTATTCATTTCTGCTGTGTGTTCATTACTGCTGTGTATTGGATTTCCTTCACCTCTGCAGACCTGTTCCATTACTCGTGGTAAACGCTACACCTGTTATCCAATCAACCCGCATCACTGACTTCTGTTATCCGTTCCACTATCTGTGCCTGCATCACTGATTATTGTTGCTTATTCCATTGTTATGAACTGTAGTTCATTACTGCCTTGCCAGTCTTGCATATTGAACCAGTGTTATCTGTGTTATCTAATAAACCACTTCATTCATTTATCCTCTCTCCGTAGTCTTACCTTGGGAACCCTGACACCCTTTATATACTGGGAGGAAGAAAAAGCAATTTGGAGTCCCATGTACAAACTTGCTTTGCAATACCAAAGCTGCCCACCCTCCAGTGTGTACTCAGAAAGAATTTTCAGCACAGCAGGGAACCTTGTCAGCGATCGGCATAGGAGACTACTTCCTAACAATGTGTAAAATATGATGTTCATCAAAATGAACTACAAATTCCACGAGGAAGGTCTTTACTGGCAATTACATCAAAGTACAAAGACTTCTGTAATGGTGCATTCCACCAGGGATGATTTAATATTGAGTGAGGATGATATACACACTGATGAGGGTGAGGATAATGACAACATCTTGCCACTGTAGAGTTCATTGACAGCACTGTTGGTCTTAAGGCAGCTAAGGTATTGGTAGCTTGTTTTGTGGGAGCCGAAACAAACCAGGCACTTCAGCCTCAAAGGTTGCATTCCTTGTCGCTGGAGTGCTTGGTTTGTTAAACTGTACATGTCCTTTTCAGTTTCTTACATAAGGGTGGGTGGGAGGGCCCAAGGACAACTGCATCTTGCACCACTTTTCTTTTCTGCCACTGCTGTGTGGCAATGTTACCTAGATGTGCTATGAACTGCCGTGTGTTCGTGCCATTGCTCTGTCACTTAATATCCATCCAGCTTGCTGCAGTCTGTCACGGACTTACCTTATCCCCGCCGCTCCGTCCAGCCGCACTTCCGCATTCAGGACCATGTGACCGCACCCGGAGGCGGTCACATGACCACAACCTAGAGGCGGGGATTTTGAATCCCCTTCAGTATAAAAACCTCACTCTGACACTCGCTGAGTGTCAGAGCAACACTTACCTGTTCCTGGCTCCTGCTCTTCGTGGATTGCAGTGTCTTCCTGTTTCCAGTGTCTCCTGTGTGCTGATCTCTGCCTGTTTGACTTCCCTGGCTCTCTAATCCCTGTGTACCGACCCGGCTTGCTGACCATTCTCCTATTCTTGTGACCCGTGTACCGAACCTGGCTTGTTGACTCCGAGTTGCCTTCTGATTCTGCCTGACTCCATTCCTGTGTACCGAACCGGCTTGTTGACTCCGCTACCACCGCTTCACTCCGCTGTACTACATCTTGAGGCGAACCTGGGGACCGCGACCTGCGACTCCTGGCAGCGAAGCCCACCCCGCCTTGCGGCGGTTCTTGGTGAACACCGGGGAGATCGTTAGACTCCGCACCTCAGGTAAGCCAGTGCTAATCAAGATTAGTAATTTAGTATCCAGAATCTGTTACAGTTTGCTCTGACCATGGATACCACAGCTAAAGATCTGTTGGAGCATTTAGTAGGAAGGATGGATAAGCAAGAAGCTAACCAAGAGCAACTTTTAAAATTCCTCAATAGTCTATCCACTCACTTGGATGTTGTCCAGAACACCCTAGTGGCTGGTGGATCACCTGGGCCGGCAGTGGCCCCTGTACCTCAGGCCGCAGCAGCAGCTTCTTCCTCGCAGCTACGGTTACCTAACCCACCTAAGTTCGATGGAGACCCTAAAAATTGCAGAGGATTTTTAAATCAATGCTCCATACAATTCGAGCTTCTACCTGGGAACTTCCCCTCCGGAAAAACGAAAGTGGCCTATGTGATTTCGTTATTGTCCGGTCAAGCTTTAGCATGGGCTTCCCCCTTATGGGAGAGGGACGACCCCATTCTACATAACTTCAACCTCTTCTTGTCCACCTTCAAGAAAATATTTGATGAGCCAGGAAGGGTGTCCAATGCCGCTTCCGGCTTACTACGTCTCTGCCAGGGAAACCAGTCTGTGGGGCAGTATGCGGTCCACTTCAGAACCATGGCCTCTGAACTTCGCTGGAACGATGAGGCTCTAGTAGCTACATTCTGGCAGGGCCTTTCAGACCGAATCAAAGACGAGTTGGTATCCCAGGAACTCCCTACGTCTTTGGACGACATTATCTCCCTCTGTGTCAAAGTTGATTTGCGTTTCAAGGAACATAATTCCGAGAAGGAACAGTCGCGGCGTAGCATGATTCGCTTGGCCCCCAACTTCCAAACCCCTGTTCTTCCCCCTGAAGAGCCCATGCAACTTGGGAGGACCCGCCTATCAGCCGAAGAGAGGGAGAGGAGATTTCGGAACAAGTTGTGTTTATATTGTGGAGAGAGTGGCCATCTTCTGAGTTCTTGTCCCAAACGCTCGGGAAACGACAGGGCCTAACGAGTTCTGGAGCTGTGTCGTTGGGCCTCTTTTCTCAGTGTCAGTCAGTTCCCAATAGTAATGATTGCCTGTCTATTCCCATTTCCCTTCAGTTAGGACAAAAGACCTTCCCGCAGTCGGCTCTTCTAGATTCCGGAGCCGCAGGAAATTTCATTTCTGCCACAGTAGTTAAACAATTCGCTATTCCCACACAAGCCTTGGAACAACCCATCTCTCTGATGGCCATTGATGGGGGAAGAATCCCTGAGGGGTCCATCCTGGTACGCACTATTCCTCTTCTACTTCAGATAGGAGCACTTCATCGGGAGAAGATTTCTTTTCTAGTAATACAGAGATCTACCAACCCAGTCATCCTAGGACTTCCTTGGCTTCGTGTCCACTCTCCCACTTTGGACTGGAAATCTGGTCACATATTGTCCTGGGGACAGTCCTGCTTCTCTCGCTGCCTACAGAGAGTGGTTCCCCCGAATAGTCCCAGACGTACCCAAGAATTTCCTGTGACTCTCCTGCCTGAGCCATACCAAACCTTCTCTGATGTTTTTTGTCAACAAGAGGCCACTAGACTTCCCCCTCACAGAATCTGGGACTGTGGCATTGATCTGATACCTGGTAAACCCATTCCCAGGGGCCGTGTTTACCCCCTTTCCCTCCCGGAATCTAAGGCTATGGAGGAGTACATACAAGAAAATCTAAACAGGGGCTTCATCCGCAAGTCTGCCTCCCCAGCTGGGGCTGCCTTCTTCTTCGTAAAAAAGAAAGATGGGGGCCTCCGCCCTTGCATTGATTACAGAGGCCTGAATGCCATTACCGTTAAAAATCGGTATCCACTGCCACTGATTTCTGAACTATTTGACCGGATCAAGGGTGCCACCATCTTTTCTAAACTTGACCTCAGAGGAGCGTATAACCTTATACGCATTAAGGAGGGGGATGAATGGAAGACGGCGTTTAACACCCGAGACGGCCACTTTGAATATCTGGTCATGCCTTTCGGGCTATGCAATGCCCCAGCCATATTTCAGAGCTTTATGAATGAGCTGTTTCAAGACCTCTTGTACCAATCTGTAGTCATCTACTTGGACGACATTCTCATCTTTTCTCAAGATCTAGCATCTCATCGTACTCATGTATTGGAGGTCCTCTCGCGTATCCGAAAAAATCAGTTATTTTGCAAATTGGAGAAATGCACCTTCGAGCAGAGACAAATTCCCTTCCTGGGATATATTATTTCGGGCACCGGTCTACAGATGGATCCCACAAAATTGAAAGCCATACTTGACTGGCCCCAAACTTCAGGCCTTAAAGCCACTCAACGCTTCCTAGGATTCTCCAACTATTATCGTCAATTTATCAAGGGGTACTCCTCTCTCGTGGCTCCCATCACAGCATTGACCCGCAAATCTGCTGATGCTGGTATTTGGTCCTCTGAGGCTATCCAAGCCTTTATATTATTAAAGTCTCTCTTTTCATCCGCACCCATTCTTCAACAGCCAGATTGTTCTCGTCCCTTTGTCCTGGAGGTAGATGCCTCTTCTGTTGGCACAGGAGCCGTACTATCACAGCGAGGTCCTTCTGGAAAACTTCATCCCTGCGGATTCTGTTCCCGTCGCTTTTTACCTGCTGAGAGGAATTATGGGATTGGCGACAAAGAGCTCCTGGCCATCAAATTGGCTCTCTCCGAATGGAGACATTTACTAGAAGGAGCGCAATTCCCTATCACCATATATACCGACCATAAGAATTTGCTTTACTTACACACTGCTCGATGTCTAAATCCTCGACAAGCAAGGTGGTCCTTATTCTTCTCACGCTTTGATTTCAACGTCACTTTTCACTCAGGATCTAAGAACACGAAGGCAGACGCCTTATCTCGCTCTTTTGATCCAGCTGACATGGAATCCTCGGAAGATAAGAAATTCATTGTAAATCCATGTCAAGTATTGGCAGCTACACACCTGAAAAAGGGTTGTCCTCCAGGCAAAACATTCATCTTGCCACATCTACGCACCCGGCTCCTTCACTGGGCTCATCACTTACTCTTCTCTGGGCATGCCGGCATTCGCAAGACCTGGGACTTATTGTCCCGAAGCTACTGGTGGCCTTCCTTGCTGGAGGATGTGAAGAGATTTGTTGCTGCTTGTTCCAAATGTGCTCAACACAAGACCTCTAGGAAGAAGCCTTATGGATGCTTGCTCCCATTACCCATTCCTGATTACCCTTGGTCACAGATCTCCATGGATTTTATCACGGACCTTCCCCCTTCCAAATCCTGTACTGTAGTGCTTGTGGTCACGGATCGCTTCTCTAAAACAGCCCACTTTATTGCTCTCAAAGGCCTTCCTTCTTCCTCCTTCTTAGCCGATATTTTTATTAAAGAAATATTTCGCCTCCATGGCTGTCCTCAACATATTGTCTCCGATAGGGGATCACAATTCATATCAAAATTTTGGCGGTCTTTTTGCAATAAATCTGGGATTAAGCTTGACTTCTCTTCCGCATATCATCCCCAGTCCAATGGGGCTACTGAGAGAACCAACCAAGAATTAGAGAAGTTTCTAAGAATATTTATCTCTAGTAACCAAGACAACTGGGTGGACCTTCTCCCTTGGGCCGAGTTCGCCCATAACAACCATTTTCATGAGGCCATCTCTAACTCCCCCTTTTTTGTTCTGTATGGCTGCCATCCTAGACTACCCACCTTCTCTCAAGTCTCATCTTCTGAAGTTCCAGCAGTGGACTCTCTGGTTCGTAACTTCTCTGATATTTGGGAACAAACCAAGACAAACTTAAAACAAGCAACTACTCGTTCCAAAAAATTCTACGATAAAAGGAGAAGAATGACTCCAAGTTTTGCAGTTGGTGACAGGGTATGGCTATCCACCCAGAACATTCGTTTAAAGGTTCCCAGTAAAAAATTTGCTCCCAAGTTTATTGGCCCATTTGCTATATCTGAGATTATTAATCCCGTAGCCTTTAGATTGAGTCTGCCTCCCTCCTTACGCATACCCAATGTCTTCCATGTCTCCTTGTTAAAACCGATGGTAACCAACAGATTCTCCACCTCATCCAGAACTCCTCCTCCTGCTGTGGATCGGGATCAAGTTGAATACGAGATTAAAACTATCCTAGATTCTCGTAAAGTTCAAGGTGCCATACAGTTCTTGGTGGATTGGAAGGGTTACGGCCCTGAGGAGCGCTCATGGGTAAGAGCCATTGACCTACATGCTCCCCGTCTACTTAAATCCTTCCATAAAAAATTTCCTTTGAAACCCTATTAGGTGTTCGGAGTCCACCTTTATGGCAGGGGGTACTGTCACGGACTTACCTTATCCCCGCCGCTCCGTCCAGCCGCACTTCCGCATTCAGGACCATGTGACCGCACCCGGAGGCGGTCACATGACCACAACCTAGAGGCGGGGATTTTGAATCCCCTTCAGTATAAAAACCTCACTCTGACACTCGCTGAGTGTCAGAGCAACACTTACCTGTTCCTGGCTCCTGCTCTTCGTGGATTGCAGTGTCTTCCTGTTTCCAGTGTCTCCTGTGTGCTGATCTCTGCCTGTTTGACTTCCCTGGCTCTCTAATCCCTGTGTACCGACCCGGCTTGCTGACCATTCTCCTATTCTTGTGACCCGTGTACCGAACCTGGCTTGTTGACTCCGAGTTGCCTTCTGATTCTGCCTGACTCCATTCCTGTGTACCGAACCGGCTTGTTGACTCCGCTACCACCGCTTCACTCCGCTGTACTACATCTTGAGGCGAACCTGGGGACCGCGACCTGCGACTCCTGGCAGCGAAGCCCACCCCGCCTTGCGGCGGTTCTTGGTGAACACCGGGGAGATCGTTAGACTCCGCACCTCAGGTAAGCCAGCGCTAATCAAGATTAGTAATTTAGTATCCAGAATCTGTTACACAGTCTTTGGCCAAAAGTGGATTGACATAATATTGTGACCTGTGAGGTGTTCAAAATTGACTGGAAATGACTGGAAATTAGTGTTATTGAGTGTAATGTAATAAAAACAAAAAACAATAAATCAAAAAACAAAACCAGAACATGAACTTAATACAGATCAACAACCAAAATCAAAACCAAAACACGGGGGTCAGTGAACAGCTCTTATGTCACGCCTGAGGATCTGTACCCAGACTGGGTTGTGTCTTTGGAGCTGGACTGGTGATTATGTGGACAAAGCTGGGTGGCCTGATAGTGTTCCTCTGCATGTAGTGAATGGACTGGTGGAGATGGTGATAACACTAGCAGAAGAGAGCAAACAGGAACTGGAATACTGTACCAGACTGGAACCGTAATGCTGAAAGGGGATTGCTGTAACCGGAGTGGATGGAACCAGATTGCTGGAATCAGACTGGGATGGACGGGCAACCGGGCAACCAGGCTGGTATCTGAAATACAACATTGCACTGGCAACAGGTAAAGGCTCTAGGAAGTCCTTTTATAGTTGTTGTTGATTCCTGATTGGTGACTGCAATCAGCTGGGCAGAAGCAGCACTCTGAGTTGCTGAAATGGATCAGGTGACTATATACAAGATGGCATCTCTCATGGACTGGTTTTGGAGGGAATTCAAGATGGCCACGCCCATACTTTGATTCTGGAGGGATCTCTGGAGTGGAGACAGACTAGACACCTTCTTACAGAGAGGTGTGAAACCAGCAGAGCCTGAGGACCGCAGGGACAACTTGGAAAGGCAGCAAAGAGGTAAGTGATAGGACCTGAGAGCCTGGTGTGTGACACTCTAGACATAAGTAAGAGGTGAACAAACACGGGGGAGACATTAAGGAAACTTGAAGTATCACAAGAGACATGGAGTGGAAGTGGGAGGGAACATTGGCAACAGAGTGGATAGCCTTACATCATTTAATATATTTTATATTAAATTATACAGTCTTAAACATTATCTAAAATTTAAATTTCACACTAAAAAAAAACCCTTAAACCTTCTAGGGGTCAAGACGGCCCCTGGACCCCGGCCATTCTCTTCAATTTTCCAAACCAGCCCTTCTAAATCCCACTTTGGCCACTGTATATATCCATTTGGTTCTGTGGTGGAATTTGTTAGAATGGGGTTTTTCAGAAAGTATTTGTTTAAGCAGATTGTGCAAAGAAATTTGTGTAGATTAATATAGATGTGAAATTTGTTAGGGTATGAATGAGGGGCACCCTTAAAGCCTTTGCCTAGGAGGCTGAGTTGATCATTAGCTAATGGACTGCTGCTGATGTTAACCGGCATGTCTCTTAAGATGCATATGGGTGTAAATATACTAAGTACGGCTTTTTTGAGTTTAAATTACTTCCATTTTGCGACTTCTGAATCAGTTTCAATAATCAGGCCAATTAGTAAAAAGCCAGTTGTTTTCACTTTTTAAAAACAAAACATATAGTTTACAACAATGACAGCATACCCACTCATTTCTTTTTTATTTTGCATCTTTTAGCCCATAACAGTTATATACATATTTACCAATCACAAGTCCCTCTTCACAGAATTTTGTTACATTTCCAAATCCAAAATGGAACAATCCCTGATGGACTCTGCCCTTTCCCCTCCCAATTGTTCTCTGTATTTGTATTACCCACGGTACAGGCGTGAGTGTGAATACGCTGAGTTTGCATTTTACTGAACCAACGTCTAATTCCCGAAAAAAAAGGAATCCCCAAATCATTTGTAATGTCTCTCAGTTTGCTCCCTATGGGGTATATTTACTAAACTACGGGTATGAAAAAGTGGAGATGTTGCCTATAGCAATCAATCAGACTCTAGTTAACATTTATTTAGTATGTTCTACAAAATTACAGCTCAAACATGATTGGTTGCTATAGGCAACATCTACACTTTTTCAAATCCACAGTTTAGTAAATATACCCCTATGACTCTATTGACAATTTAACCATAGCCCTAATTGTCAAAAAGTCAACCACTTCTCAATTTCTTTAAAAAAAACAGGAATACAACCCAGAATTATTTAAACAGTACAGACAACAATAAAATGTTGTCTATGACCATAGCACAATAGAAAGGGAAGATTACCTGGTTGTGGGCTTTTGACTGGGGTGTTAATATATCAGGGATGACCTGCCTGAAGTAAAACCAAAGCTATTCTCAGACTCACAGCCTCCTCTTACATCTCTGTATACATGTATTCTGTCCGGCAAGGAGGGACCATAAAGTCATGTTCAAACACCCCTTATCTGATGTAAATTATGTGGCTTTTGCTGAGAGCAGGACCAATGTCCTCTGAAAACTTTCTTAAGATGTAATCTAGGGCCACTGGCACCATAAGATATAGAACATTTTTATTCCAACTATTAAAGACATGTTTGAGTGTTGACAAAGAATATGGAACCAATTTATAAAAAGATTTTATTATATACCAAATTTGCCAGTAAAAAGTTACACATGATCATGTGCCAAATCTCTCTCCTAAATTTTAGCTATATGGGAAATTGTATTATATATAACACATTAGTTTACCTTAGTTTTACATCCCTAATAATTTTAAAGGAAAGAATACGAGAATGCAAGTTATATCTTAAGACAGTAGATGGCAGTAGTGCTGCATCTAGCAACATATAAAAGTATAAGAACTACAATAATTTCACCAGGTGTATATTTATATATCGACCCAAGTGTCCGTATAGTGAAAATTTCACATCAGTCAATGCCCCATTGGAGCTTACTGTCTAAATTCTATACCACACACACTAGTATCCATTTTAGTCAGCAGCTAATTAATTTTCATTTTTATATGTTTAGATTGTGGGGGGGAAACTGGAGCACATGGAGGAAACCCATGCAAATATGGTGGGTACATGCAAACTTCACACTGATTGTGGGTGTGTTTGTGTGTTTTCATAAAAAAAATAGCAAAAACATATGTACAAATGCTAACTCCCAGCCCAAAATGCAGTTTAAACATGGTGACCAGTATGTGAGTGCAGCTTGTATGTAGTCTTTGCCCTGCAAGAAAATATATGTTTGTGTTTACACCCCTTGCAGTGCAACATGGTCTATCTAGGTACAAATTCTACACTTGGGCAAAAGTTGCACCTTACTCTAAATCCCATGTACTCCAGACACATATCTCCTGGCTACATACATCTCATGTCCAGTCTGTAACACAGACAATCTATGTACAAATCCATCTAAATTAGGCTGGTATCTGATCACCCAGATAGGTCAGCGCTATGTCATTTGACATGATTGTTATATCTCCTTAAACATTATTATTATTATATATATATGGATGTATTATTTTAGTTGCAATATGCCCTCATGGCTAATGAGACATTGTTTCATCGTCTCAAGGAGACACACACACGCTATCAATTATTTGTGTGCTACATGAAAATCAGCCAGTATTTAACTTATGTGAAAAATAATAAACTTATTTGCACCCCTTGCATTGTAACATGGTTTGTCCCAGAGAAAACGTACTCCTTTGTTTGCCTTACTTTCCTTAATGAATCATATATAAATTGTTTCAGTATAAAACTGATAACCCTGCTGGATGAATGATGTGCATAGTTATAACCCTTATGCAGATCAATACAAAGTGTTCAACAGAAAGATACACAATAAAGTGATGACTCCCTATATAAATGACACGTATGTTATTATTTCACACACTCACATTCTCTCACTCCCAGTATCACCACAATGTCACTTACACATATACAATATATATGACAGGACAATCACTGCTCTAAGAAAGGTTTATTATATCAGCAGAATAAGCACAGAGGGAACAATCTATTCATTTGACAAGAATAAGAATAGTAGATTATTTGGGGGGGGGGGGTACTAGATGTCAGAGACGTCTCAATTACCATCCGGAGCTTTTCTCACCAGCAGCACCTCTATAATGATATAATGTCACTGTTCTCTCCACCTCTCCTGATCTGTCCATCTGCAGCCAGGATCCCACACATAATATTTCCATGTCTCAGGCAGCATCTCTCAGACAAGAGGAACAGGACAGAGGTGTGTGGGGAACCACTGAGGCTCCTGTACAGGTTTATTTGTGGCACAATGTGCATGGTAGTGGGAACAGTCTCTTACTGTAGGTATGTGATATAAGGACAGGAATCAGCCATATGCAGGTAATTGTGAGCTCATTGATTTCTCTAGCAAGCTTTGCGCAGTAATCAGGGCGCCTCTTGTAGGTCATCATATGTAGGGCTCAGCAGGTTTCAGAGAGTTAACCTTATCATTCCAGTCTATGCTACGATAGTCTGCTACTTCATCTCCAGCCAGTGTGATCATGTTTCTTCCCTGGTAATTTTCCTTCTCATACAGGATCCAGCATCCTGATTCCACTTTGTGGGATGAGATCATGTTATCCATCTCATAAGGCTTTAGTGACCGCTCTGCATGTGTTATGGTCGCTGTCTTGCCTCCATAGTGGATATGCTCAAACACGGTGATCTTGGGATTATACAGACCACCTTTAACAACCCTCACGGAGGCGATTTGGTTGTTAAATTCAGGGATGGAGCTGTAATTTCCTTGCTTGTAGACTTGATAGTCTCCACCATAGTTTTTGCCTTTATAGACAACCCAGGGATCCCCAGTGATGCGCATGGAGGAGGCTTCATTCAAAAAGCCGTTTGCTGACAGGTCGGGGACATCACCATGAAGAGAGATGGGGTTTCCCTTAAAATCTGGTTCTTCAAACAGCTCGAGTGTGGTCCTCTTGGCCATTTTGCAGATGTCTCACGGAGGTATCAGTGTCTCTGACAATGTTCTTCTCTCAGCTCAGGGCTCAGGTTTATATTCTGGTGGATAAATGAATTTCAAGATAATAGTGGGAGGGGTAAAACTGTCACGGAATGATGTAGAAATACAGATAAGAAAATTTCCAAAGAACAACCAAGGAAGTGAAAGTTAAACATCAGAACAGCAACATTATCAAAGACTTGTGGTTTATTTTGCTGCTCTCGCAAGAATTGTGACGTGTATATTAATCAATAATCAAAAAGAAAACACCACAGATCGAGCATAAGAAGAAGATTTTATCACAGTAATAGGTATAGGTACCACAATGCTTCTTGGGAATGATCACACTATCCGCTACACTAAAGAGAACACAGGCGAAGAAGACTCGCATGTAATCAAAGATAATAATACTCTCATAAGAAATAGGAAGAAACATCAACAAGACAAGGGGCGTATTTATCATCTACCACATTTTTGACAAGATCATTTTCATTCCCTATCGTAATTAAAGATAGTGAGCATTTATTACAAGTGTTCTGCAGTCACGGTAAACAGCTGACCCCGCGAACACACATTTTACCTATGTCCTATCTCCTCTACGGTCACTCTAGCAAAGTGGCCGGTGGAGGGGAGAGCACGACCTTGTAATTGAGAATGGATCCAGCAGAAAAACACTGATACCATGGGAGACTGTGATTTACTGCGCCCCTGTTTGAAGGGAGCTTTTCATGTACAGCTGTACGGCTGGACCCTGCAGTCAGGGGAGTGTTGTGAGACATTGAGAGGCTGCAAGTCTGTAGTGGAAGAATCCCTTGTAACCGGGATGTGTAATACAAGAAAATAATCTGAAAGAGTTCCCTAAAGGGTTTTTATCAGCTATGGGGCAGGGGCGCACACAGTGGGGGGTTTCTGGGTCTCCAGAAACCCCTCCCTTCCGCTAAAGAAGTGTCCCTACATAGCAGCACTGTAGTATATGGCAGCCGCGGCGCTGTCAAATAAGCTTCCGCGGTGGTGAGCATGCGCAGCAGCTCTCTCTGGGTTTTTTGGGGGGGTGGGGGGGAATCCCCTCTTAAAAATCCTGCGTGCGCCCCTGAGGGGGGTGGAGGGAAGTCCCTGGATAATGGGGAATCACTCCGAACAGCCGTAGTAGGAATGTCCCCTTATAAAGAGGTCCCTAATATAAGGGATGGAGTGCACAAGTAGAGTGCAAGAACCTCTGGTCTATTCCTACAGTCTGTCTGTAGACATGATGAGCTCTGACTTATGCTGTGTAATAACTGCACCCATAACACCAGGTAAGTGAGCTGCCATATCTGTTTTATTGCTGCTAAGTGTGTGCTTAAGGAGTTGGAGTTACCAGACAAAATGTATCTGCAACCGTTATGTTTATGTGCTGGAAGAGAAGATGGAGTGTAATAAAGTTTTCGTTGTCTTGAATCGAGATGGCCTGGCTCCCAATATTTATGTACGTTTGCACTGCACCGCCACTAGTGTCCACTCCACATCATGACTTTGTTAAACACCTGTCTATTCGGGAGAGTCCTCTGGTATTGGTTGTCCGTCTCCACCAGCTAGTCGGGGCAGCAAGTACAGCATGTAATTGCAGCTATGGCCACCAGGGGCACCCTTCACATACCAGACCTTTGGTGTTCGCTCTGACCAATCATGAAAAGTTTGCCCAATTCTAACCACAGTATATAACTCCAGTTCGAAGTACAACATATAAGAAGGGTTTTTGTGCGCAATAAAGCAACATTATCAATAATTTAAAAGATGGAAACAGTACCTAATAGCCACGTGTTACCATGTGTCCTTGCACCCCCTTGCCTCTGTTGCAATCTTTGCCAGGTCTCTGATTGCCGGAAGGCAAAGAAGTCATGGGTACTCCCTGTCCACACAGCTACCTGGTCTTGAGTAAGGAGAGAGGGATCACATATAGGCAGGACATTTGCCAAGTGGAGATGCTTCCGATTCAAATAAATCGAAGCATTCCCACCCGATAGGACCAGGGCTACGTATGTTCCATCTACTTCCCCTATGACATGCGGGAAGCTGGCTATGATGGCAAACTGATACTTTATTGCCAGAAGGGACTCATTGAGTGGCAGATGTATGAATTGCCTGATCCGCGACAGGAACGCCAGCAGAACAGCCTTCAGCACACGACTGAAGGACTTCTGGGACATCTCTGCCGCGACACCACAGTGGTCTGGAATGACACTGTGGTGCAAAAGTGAATTACCGCCAACAGTCTGTTCAATGGCAGGACAGCTGTTGGAATGTTGTGCATTGGCTCTAGGTCACTCTGTGCAGTGTGTCAATGATGACATGAGGCGGGAGCCGATAGCAACGGACCACCTCAGCATCTTAGATCCCAAAGAGGCTGACATGTGGCCTGAAGATACGCTCCGTGGTCTGGTGACGATGGATCAGTTGCTGGTTTTGAAGGAGTTGACGTCTGTTGCCCTCCTGTGCGGCCACCTGGGCCTCAGCCATTTCAAAGAGATTTGAGAGAGAAGAATAAAGGGGGTTCAAAAATTACATTACCTTATGGCTTGTAAATCTTAGTGTCTGTTTGGTCATTAAAGTTTGCAAATATACTTATACCTGCAATTTGGTTTCCAAGACTCATTATGGAACTCTAATACAAAAGAATAAAATAATGACCAAAAAAAAAAAAAGTTAACGTATTGGGCAAAATTTGAGAAACTGTAAGGAGTAAAATCGGCAACAAAAATAGGAACCCTCCCAAAAAAACTATTAAACAGGCACATAACATGAAAACAAACAAAGCAAAATAAACAATGTGGCACATTACTAGGGGTATCCTCGGATCTGAATCAAAGCGAAACAATATTGTTGCGTTGTCGGATCTCGCGGCTTTTGGATTCCGTAAGTACCCGCCTCCCCAGGAGATCCAGTGCTATTGCTCCCACAGAAACGGGGGTCACTCTCCAGTCTCCAGTGACATTGCTCATACAGAAAAAAGAAGGGTAGCAGTGCTCTTGTCACTTGACAGAAATTGAGTGGAAATGACTGGAAATTAATGTTATTGAGGTTAATAATAATGTAGGAACAAAAAAAGAGCCAAATTATGTGATTTTTAGCATTTTGTTAGCAATTTAAAAAAAAAAAATACAGATCCAAAAACAAAAGCCAAAACCAAAATCAATACCAAAACACGACGGTAATACAGATACAAATCCAAACCAAAACACGTGGGTCAGTGAACATCCCTAGACTTAATATAGTGGTGTTTAATGAGAGGAGTGTGTGCAGGTGTAGGAAACAAAGTTCACAATTCCATTGGATGATGCGCAGTGTGCAGCTGTGTGTGTTTATGATGGACAGCGGAGACTTCATCTAGACCCCTTGTTGGGCTCTGTTTGCATACTGGGTAATACATACAGACAGAGAGGTAAGAGAACCCTTCTCACAAGCTTACAATCTATAGGATATGTCCTTCTCATACTGGTGTACAGTGTATGGAGCCTATGAGGTCTGAGTGGAGTGAGGGTCCTCATACAGGGGCCTATTTATCAATTCCATTTTTTATTTAAGTCCGTTTTCGGGGGATATGCACATATTTAAGGATTGTTTAAATTCATTATTAGGACATCGCAGAAGATATTGGAGATATCTGCTGCAGTCCCAGTGTCTTCAAAAGTGAAAGCCGTTCCTATAAGTTTCTATGGGGACTGCTACTTTGTACGATTTAATAAGATCCGAAAATGTAAGAGTTTTGGAACTTGTGCCTGAATTAGCCATTGAAGCCTTTGGGGAGAACATTGCGGAAGAGGCATCTTTCGGATCCATCACCGCAGCTTCCCTGCTCTCTTAAATAATAACGATCTTTCATTCCTTATCATTGTAATAAGGAATGAAAATGATTGTGTAAAAAACACGATGATTGTTAAATATGTCCCATAGCATGTTATGGGGTCTCTTCATTATACCATTTGAACTAGAGATGTTCCCCCGTGTTCTTGTTTTGGATCTGGATTAACTTCGTGTTTTGGTTTTGGCAAAACCACCCTTGCGTGTTCTGGTTTTGGTTTTGGATCCCGATTTCCCCCCCACCCCCCCAAAAAAAAAATTAACGATTTTTTGTTCTTGCTAAAATCACATATTTTTGCTTTTTTCCCCCTATATTATTATTAACCTCAATAACACTAATTGCAAGTCATTTGCAGTCAATTTTGACCACCTCACAGATCACAATATTATTTTCATACACTTTCATTATCATCATCATCATCATCATCATCAACATTTATTTATATAGCACCAGCAGATTCCATACAGCTTTACAATTGGGAACAAACATTAATGAGACAATACTGGGAAATACATACAGACAGAGAGGTAAGAGAACCCTGCTCGACTTTCAAACAAACCTGCAGATTTAGAAGACCAAGCCTGACAGACCTATTATTTGTATTTCAGCAATGACAATTAGCAATGGAGCAATGGAGCTCTCCTGAATGTCACTGGAGTCTTTGAACAACATTGCTACCCCTCCTCTTTCTATTCTACCTATGATGCTGCCCAACTGCACTACAGAATGTGCTACCCCTTCTGTGTCCCTCTGTGAAATGGCGCTGGATCACCATGGAGGACGGTACTTATAGAATCCAAAGCTCGTGAGATCTGACGACGTAACAATGACATTTTGCCTCGTTTTCAATTCCGAGGGCGCGCGAAAGTACTGAGCCAGCTCGGTACTCGGATCTGTTAATTTCGGGTGTGTTCGGTTCTGGGGGAACCGAGCCTGAGCATCTCTAATATGAACCTGTGTTTACCTGTGCTGTGTGCTAACAGCTAATGCAGTTTCCCTTCTGTCCCCTCTAATTGTGGTTCTGCTATAGGATGAAACTGTTATAGGATGAAATCTGGACATGTCCACCTTAGTACAATGCCCATGCTTTGTTTAGTAGTTATTTTACATCACTGCATTTTGTATATATGTTGTTGTGTTACAATTTGTGCAGCGTACATGGCCTGTTGATAGCACATGATGACTTAACACATCCTTAGTAAAGTAGCGCACCCATTACAACAATCACTCTGTAGTATGACTTCTTATATAGCTGCTATGGGTTGTCCTCAATACCAGGGAGAGTCTAGAAGAATAGGTTTAATTCCATCCTTATAATGTCATGTGACAAGTTAATTCCATTCAGTGCCCAATGCAGCCCCGGCCAGCAGTGACAATGTGACAGGGACAATGTGAGAGATTGAGGGAGAATGTATAATACAATAACACGGAGCCAAAGAAATTTACTGTACGCTGCAATGATTTAAATGATTTAACAATCATCATGTTTTTTACACGATCATTTTCATTCCATATCACAATGTTAAGGAATGAAAGATCGTGACTGTTTAACAAAATTGTTGTTCCGGAAGAGCAGTCACAATAAACTGCTGTCCCTGCAAACACACAAGTGCACCTATAGCCTATCTACTCTATGGTCTGTGCTAGTGACCACCTTTGTGATAGTGAGCGGAGGAGAGAGCAGGGAAGCTGCGGTGATGGATCCGAAAGATGCCTCTACCGCAATGTTCTCCCCATAGGCATCAATGGCTAAATCAGGTAGAAGTTCCAAACATCTTCGCTCTTCGGAACTTGTTAAATCGTACAACGTAGCGGTCCCCATAGAAAGCTATGGGAACTGCTTTTGTATTCCAAGACACTGGGACTGCAGTAGATATCTCCAATATCTGCTGCGATGCCCTAATAATACATTTAAACAATCCTTAAATATGCGCCTATCCCCCGAAAATGGATTTAAATAATATATAGGATTGATAAATAGGCCCCTATGTGAGGACCCTCACTACACTCAGACCTCATAGGCTCCATACACTGTATGTCACCAGCATATGATGGACATACACTGTCCACACACAGTGAGTAACAGCGAGCGTTACATTGTACCAATATGAACTTCCTCACAGATTTATCTTTATCCCCAGAACTGGTTTATATAAGGGTCACTTCTTTAGAATTAGGATGTTACAATGCTCACACCATCAGGTTATCTAGAAAAGGTTTCACAACTGTAATCAGGGCCTGACCTTTTGTCATGTAATATAACATTATGATGTTGGGGATCAACATGTTTAAATGCTTCATAGTTATATATTTTTTATAATGTCAGTTGCCACTAGCAGTATATGTATGTTGTCTATAGTATATGGAACACTGCACAGTACAACATCTCTACAGTTGTACACAAAGAGGTTCATGTAGAGTTGGACAGATATGTGCTCCGAATGTACGCAGGAAAAGACCAGTACTTTAGGAACACGTATGTTCCAATTCAATTAGTATGAAGTCTCTAGTAGATAGTGAAACAAGTCCTGTTAATTTGGGTGATATATATATTGTCAAGAAATGGTTGGATAATGTCACCTCCACCAGCCTGCGCCTTTTTTCTCACATAAATAGGGACCGGGATCAATGTACTTTTTACATTTACAGCTCCTCACTGACAGTGGTGTTATAGCCCAGAATTTTATGGTGCCATAATGTACGCTTAAACCTTAATTTATGTAACCATAATGCTTTATTTGATTGTACTGTATGCTGAACCAGGAGGTTTTTACTTTCCAAAAATAGAAGCTGTGTTACTGCACCAAACAAGTAGCTAATTGCCTAAACAATGCACTTTACTAGTGAACAGTGACTTTAGTATTCACCAGGAGTGATCTATTGTCCAGGACAAATGACTGCTACTTCCATCTCCTATGATTATACCTGACCACAGCAACCAGATATAAGGGGATTATACAGTCAGAAGAAAGCTTTGTATATGCCAATGTAACAGGAAAAACGTCTTCATTTCTTTTACTCTATTTATGGAAGTGAGATGTTTAACTGTACTCAGGAGATACCGATGGAACGTTTTTATTTATACTTTACTTGATGTATAATATATGTGTTTACTGGTTAGCCCACATAAATATATGCTGAAGCCACAGAACCATGATCTGTTGTACAACCACAGCAAAGGCTAATCCCTAGCACAAGACCTGTCCCTAATTAAGCAGAAGTGAGCCATCCCTGTGCAGAGCCCAATGAGCAAGCTGCGCATCATGGTGAAACGCGTCGAGTTCTACCTACCCTCCTAATAATTTGAAATGCATTGATTTAATTATTTATTTATCTCAATTTTTTTACTTATTTATGTATCTATCTATTTAATTACTTGATCACTCAATACCACTCGTCATTTGCTTTTCACTCACTACATAGCCTAACTATAATATAATATCAGAGGGCAGATAAAGAGAAAGCTTGACTCATAGGGGCACTCTATGATTCAGAAAATAATAACCATTAATACTATAATCTTTACTGATATTAAGACAAAATAGAAGGAGGAACAAAAACTCCCAAAAATCCTGAGCAAAAATGATAGCGAAATATTAAAGCCAAATACGTGATAGTGATAATAAAGTGAAGATAAAGGTGATTAAAATAGTAGCACTGCTACTAGCCTCGCTGTGTATTTTTCATATACTGTCCTTTATTGCCGTCGCAACATATATTGTCACGATTACATGATTAATCCTAACAGAACCCTAATTCAACATCATGCATTCCTGAATAACTTCTAGCAACCATCTATAAATTGCATCTATTAATCAATTGCAAAATAGAATAATAAACCCCTTATATATGAGGTTACTATATTATCATTAGATAGGAGCAGTGGAGTGAGGGGTAATATCCTATCTGCAAAGTTTATTCCTTTTTTTAGTAACAGAGAATAATAATAATTGCTCCTAAATATATGATGGTTGCACAGTGAGGCAAACACCGACGCGCTTTTCGCTTCCTCTCTTTGTCCAAGTGAAAAAGCTAGGAAGCGAAACGCGTGTTGATGTTTGCCTCGCTGTGCTACAAATCGATTAGCAACCATCATAAATTGTATTTAGGAGCAATTTTGCTTCCTCGCTTTGTCCAGGCAAATTGGACAAAGCAAAGTGAATAGATTTGTAGCACAGCAAGGCAAACGCCAACGCGCGTTTTGCTTCCTCACTTTCCCCCCCTTTATTGGTGGGGGGGAGCTGGGTAGTAAAAAATAATAATAATGATAATACATATAATCAGGTGATCGCTGCGCCGGCGTCCCTCCTTCTTCCTCTCTGCTCGCTCTGTTTACACTGAATGTCGGGCATGACGTCACCAAGTCACGCCCGACATTCAGTGAGGAGCGGCGCAGAGAGGACCAAGAAAGAAGCAAGAAGAGAGAAGACAGAAGAAAAGAGAAGAAAGAAGCTAATACAAATGTAAGTAAAAGAAGGGAGGAAAGCAGAAAACCACAGTATGATGAAAAACGAGGGGAGAGAGGTGCACAGTATGAGGAAAAGGGGGGGACAGAGGCACAGTATGAGGAAAAAGGGGGGGAGAGAGGCACAATAGTGGGGACTATTAATTTAAGATGGGGTGGTTTTGGCACTACTGAATGTGGGGGTGAGTTTGGGGAGAATGAGGACCCTTTATTAAATGTGCCTATGAATTATTTAATGGCAGTCACGGTTGCGGGAAATAGGTATATTTCTGAAATGTAAATACTATTAATTAATTGCTGTGGTCGTTTGTAGGTAGGGAAATAGGTTTATTTATTAAATGTGAATACTATTATGTTAATGTTGGGGCTGGGAGAAGGCCTAATTATTAATCGTGGGTGGTACTAATTAAATGCCGGGGCTGGCTGTAATTTTCTAAATGTACCCATTTTATTTTCCAAATAGGGCCCCCAACATTCCAGGATCCAGATAAGCCGCAACTAAAGAAACCTGCAGCACAGGTGGTGAAAGTGAGAAGAACAGGTAGGAGAGAGCAGCAGAGTCTGTGAAATGTTGTGATTCTAGTGGGACAATACCAATTTTTGGTGACCGTTCAATGGTGTAAACAACAATGCAGGTTTTTTTGTCTGTAGGAGGGTGGCCTGTTTACGCCCAATGATGCATAGCCACGCCCCCAATTGTATAAAAACACCCATTAGCATTTTTTTTTACATTTTCAACTATAAGGGGGCCCCATGAAGTTGTTGTACCGGGGCCCTGAATTCCTTTTGGCAGCCCTGCTGACAGCAACCGCCGCATCTGACAGCAGCGGGGTCCCTACTGACGCATGCGCGATGCTGCCACTCTGTGTCAGCAGCACCGCGGCTGCTGTAATATCTAAAATGGTCGAAATGGAGCTGCTGAGCATGTGCAGCTGCAGTAGCTCCTCCTCGGCATGAAGAGAGGTGAGTGGAAATATAAATAATAAAAATATAAAAAATAAAAAAGTATATATAGAAAAGCCTTCATGTTTATTTCTTGATTAAATATTGAATAAAATTGTAGCACATATATATATTTATTTTTATACACATATTCATGTAATCTAATTAAAGCTTTAATATAATATACATAACTACACACACACACATATATATATATATATATATATATATATATATATATATATATATATATCTACTATATAAATGCCTAGTGGCGTGTGTGGAAAAAAATAAAACAAGCTGCAGCGCCACCTGCTGGGCAGAGTTATACACTGACCTATATATTTCTTGAAGGAGAAGTGACAGTTGGGAGTGGTTGGTGGTTGCCAGGGGTGACAGTGGGGAGTTTTTAACACCTTAAGTAGGTTGATGAAGGATGTGGTGATGAAGATGAAGGATGAGGTGATGGAGAAAAATGATGAGGTGGTGACATGTGGACAAAACCACGTTAAAAAAGGGCGCTTGCGTCGGGAAGTAACGCTCTTCCCCTGAGGAGGCCTGGGCTAGGCCCAAATGCATGACAAGAACCTTTTTAACACCTTAAGTAGCTTGATTTGACTAGAATGCATGAGTATCATGCACGGGTTAACTTGTATGTATATATATATATATATATATATATATATATATATATATATATATATATATATAGACATATATAGTCAAACTTCGTGTAATGTTATCAATGTTTATTTTTTATTTTAGTTTTAGTGTACGTTATCAATGGTATTTTTAATGTGCAATATCATTGCTAGTTTTAATGTGTGGTGTCAATACCCATTTTAATGTGGTGTTTTGATGATTGTTTTAATTAGAGATGGTCACTGACCCCCGTGTTTTGGTTTTGGATTCGGTTTTGGATCTGGATTACCGTCGTGTTTTGGTTTTGGTTTTGGTTTTGCAAAACTGCCATTGCGTGTTTTGGTTTTGGTTTTGGTTTTGTTTGGTTTTGTTTTGCTATTTTTTTGGAAAATCCATGTTTTTGGGCCTAAATTAACCCAATTTAGTGCTCCAACTGTTTTAGAGACAAGTAATCTAATTGTTGAGGTAATAAATCATCCAAAAAAAACAGTTTAATTCTTCGTTGGTAGGCCTATTCTACACACAAAACAGATTGTCTTCCTCTCCATCTATGCATATTTGCAATGCAGCCATCGTCTTTGAATGTATATTACACCCTACACTTATAGTTAAATATGTAAAGAAATGGAAAAAGCCAGTTTGGTTTCTGTCTCTCAAGGCCCCCCTCCACTTGTATAAAATACCAAAAAATTCAGCCATTATAGACTGTACAATATTAATTGACATGGAGAAAGCCAGTTTGGTTTCTGTCTCTCTAGGCTCCCCTCCACTTGTATAAAATACTAAAAAATTCAGCCATTATAGACTGTACAATATTAATTGACATGGAGAAAGCCAGTTTGGTTTCTGTCTCTCTAGGCCCCCCTCCACTTGTATAAAATACCAAAAAATCCAGCCGTTATAGACTGTACAATATTAATTGACATGGAGAAAGCCAGTTTGGTTTCTGTCTCTCTAGGCCCCCCTCCACTTGTATAAAATACTAATAAATTCAGCCGTTATATACTGTACAATATAAATTGAAATGGACAAAGCCAGTTTGGTATCTGTCTGCATCAGATCCTCTCTCCACTAGGAGTAAAATAGAAAACTATTCAGCCGTTATATAATCTAGAATATAAATAGAAATTGAGAAAGGCAATTTGGTATCTGTCTGCATCATAATCATCAACATCATCATTAGCGCCCTCGTCGCCTACACAAATCTCCCCCTCATCCTCTTCTAATTCCAAAGTGGCATCCTCAATTTGGGTATCACCGGCTACACTCGGGCTATTAAGGCACACATCAGCAGAATGCTCACGATTAGACATCCCACTGTTGGATGGACTCTCCACAGGGATTGTTGTCATTTGTGAATCAGAGCAAATATTCTCCTGTAATGCCTCACTGTTATCTTGCAGCTCGGCTTTGACGCGTAACAGTAGTTGTGCACCAATTGTAGGCTGGGTAACTTTTTGGGATCTGCCACTAATAGCCAAAGGTGAAGGCCTCATTCTCTCTTTGCCACTGCGTGTGTAGAATGGCATGCTTGCAATTTTTTTTTTATCGTCACTTAACTTTTGCTCAGTTACACTTCTTTTTCGCTTCAATACAGTAAATTTTTTTTGGGTTTTTGTTTTTTGCACTAATTTGAAAACACTCTGTTGTTTGACATCGCCTTGGCCAGATGACGTACTGGGAACACTAACATCAGGACTGGTGACAGAACCTGGTTGCTCATTCAGATCATATGTGGACTGCTTTGAATCCATTCTGAGCGCAAAACACTGAGGAGTGCTTAAAATTATTGAGTAGATACTGCTGACAGATATGACTTTTGACAGCCAGAAATATTAATGCACAATTAGAGAGGACACCCCAAAAACACTGAGGAGTGCTTAAAATTATTGAGTAGATACTGCTGACAGATATGACTTTTGACAGCCAGAAATATTAATGCACAATTAGAGAGGACACCCCAAAAACACTGAGGAGTGCTAACATTTATTGAGTAGATACTGCTGACAGATATGACTTTTGACAGCCAGAAATATTAATGCACAATTATGGGGGACAACCCAAAAGCGCTGAAGAAAAAATAATAAACCTCTATCCTCCTCTCTGCACTAGCGATTTTGGTTAGAGCAATTGCAAGAACAATATTGTATTCTTTCTCTGTCCCTGCTCTAATTAGCCTATGACTACACCCTGCTCTCTCCCTCTGTCAAATGGCGATGGATTGCTGTGGAGGCGTGTATTTATAAAGTTGAAGTATCGCGAGAACCGAGTCCCGAGATCCGACGACGTCACAATGACGTTCGGCCTCGATTTGGATTCGGAATTGGCGGGAGAGTACCGAGCTGCTCAGCTCGGTACTCGGATACCCAAAGTTCGGGTGGGTTCGGTTCTCGGAGAACCGGACCCGCCCATCTCTAGTTTTAATGTACAGTATTTTAGTTTGTGGAAGCAACGATTTCTCTTATGCAGACAACCTAGGCGAGCTCTCTGGGAGAGCTGTAAGTGTCATACTGTGGGCTGTAGGTGATGTAATGCAGGATGTGTCACTATGCCCTTAATGTAAGATCTTAGGGCCCCCCCTGTCTTAAGTGCCCCGGGCCCTTTAAAGCCTTAATCCAGCTCTGATTGGGACATACGTGTTCCTAAAGTACTGGTCTTTTCCTGCGTACATTCGGAGTGTATCTGTCCAACTCTACATGAACCTCTTTGTGTACAACTGTAGAGATGTTGTACTGTGCAGTGTTCCATATACTATAGACAACATACATATACTGCTAGTAGCAACTGACATTAAAAAAAAATATATAACTATGAAGCATTTAAACATGTTCATCCCCCACAACATAATTTTATATTACATAACAAAAGGTCAGGCCCTGATTACAGTTGTGAAACCTTTTCTAGATAACCTGATGGTGTGAGCATTGTGACATCCTAATTCTAAAGAAGTGACCCTTATATAAACCAGTTCTGGGGATAAAGATAAATCTGTGAGGAAGTTCATATTGGTACAATGTAACGCTCGCTGTTACTCACTGTGTGTGGACAGTGTATGTCCATCATATGCTGGTGACATACAGTGTATGGAGCCTATGAGGTCTGAGTGTAGTGAGGGTCCTCACATAGGGGCCTATTTATCAATCCTATTTATTATTTAAATCTGTTTTCGGGAGATAGGCGCATATTTAAGGATTGTTTAAATGTATTATTAGGGCATCGCAGCAGATATTGGAGATATCTGCTGCAGTCCCAGTGTCTTGGAATACAAAAGCAGTTCCCATAGCTTTCTATGGGGACCGCTACGTTGTACGATTTAACAAGTTCCGAAGAGCGAAGATGTTTGGAACTTCTACCTGATTTAGCCATTGATGCCTATGGGGAGAACATTGTGGTAGTGTTAGGAACCCCTCTAGCCGGTACAGCACAACCCGGAGTCTGCTCTGCCAGTCAGGTGTTCACTGGAGCCCCTAGTGGTGGGGACAGACTTGGCCGCAGACTAGCAGAGGGTCGTGAAGTGCGTACCGACTAGGGGGAACCCAGGTAAGCGGAGTGAAGTCAAGGCAAGGGTCAAGGGCCGGCAGCAGACAGGGAATCCAATACATGATCCAGGGTCAAGGGTCACAAGCACGGTAGCAAGGTCCAGATACAGGCAAGAAGGTCAGGGTCACAGGATACACAGGCAGGGTCAAATCCAGGCAAGGGGTCATATACAGGTAATCAGTCCAAACAGGTTTTCACCAATACTAACAGGAGCAGGAGCAGATTAGCTGACAGGCAGACTGGAGGCTAAGCCCTCCCTGCCTTATATACAGACTTTGGCCAATCAGGGCTTAGCCCTGCAACACATCACAGCCCATGCCCCGACAATAATTAGCCACACAGGCTATTTTAGCGCATGCGCCCGGCTGCCTCACTTGCCGGGGCGCACCGCTTGTTATACTCGGCGTCCGGCCGTTGCCTTGGCAATGGTCGGGCCCGAGAACCGGAAGTGACGCCCCGGTCGTCATGGAGACGGCCGGGACGTTCACTAGGGACAGGAAGTGAGTCGCGGCGGTGCCCGAGGCCGCCGCGGCTCCTGACAGGTAGAGGCATCTTTCGGATCCATCACCGCAGCTTCCCTGCTCTCTCCTCCGCTCACTATCACAAAGGTGGTCACTAGCACAGACCATAGAGCAGATCGGCTATAGGTGCACTTGTGTGTTTGCAGGGACAGCAGTTTATTGTGACTGCTCTTCCGGAACAACAGTTTTGTTAAACAGTAACGATCTTTCATTCCAAATAATTGTGATAAAGAATGAAAATGATTGTGTAAAAAACACGATGATTGTTAAATATGCCTCATAGCATGTACCATACGAACCTGAGTTTACCTGTGCTGTGTGCTAACAGCTAATGCAGTTTCCCTTCTGTCTCCTCTAACTGTGGTTCTGCTATAGGATAAAACTGTTATAGGATGAAATCTGGACACGTCCACCTTAGTACAATGCCCATACTTTGTTTAGTGGTTATTTTACATTATTGCATGTTATATATATGTTGTGTTATTACAATTTGTGCAGCGTACAGTAAAATTCTTTGGTTCCGTGTCATTGTATTACACATTGTCCGTCAATCTCTCACATTGTCCCTGTCACATTGTCACTGCTGTCCGGGGCTGTATTGGGCACTGAATGGAATTAACTTGTCACATGACATTATAAGGATAGGATTAAAACTTTCTTCTAGACTCTCCCTGGTATTGAGGACAACCCATAGCAGCTATATGAGAAGTCATATTACAGAGTGATTGTCGTAATGGGTGCGGGGGTTTACTGAGGATGGATTATGTCATTGTGCCAAAAGCAGTCATCATATGCTATCAACAGGCCACATATTAAGGATATCCCTGTTTCAGAATAAGTGATTCAGTCAATATCTGATTTTGTACACATCTTTATAACAGTATATGTATTTTGCTATCTATTGATGTCTGTATTATAGATCAGTTTGTATTGTATGTGTGTCTTCAGTAGAGATGTTCAGTGACCTCCGTATTCTGGTTTTGGCTTTGGATCTGGATTAACTTTCTGTATTGGTATTGGTTTTGGTTTTGGCAAAACCGCCCTTGCGTGTTTTGGTTTTGCATCCCGAATCTTTTTCTAAAATCAATATTTATTTTTTTGCTAAAATCACATATTTTTGCTTTTTTCCCCTCTACATTATTATTAACCTCATTAACACTAATTTTAAGTCATTTGCAGTCAATTTTGACCACCTCACAGGTCACAATATTATTTTCATACACTTTCAAACAAAGACTGCATATTTAGAAGACCAAGCCTGCCAGATCTATTATTTATATTTCAGCAATGACAATTAGCAATGGAGCAATGGAGCTCTCCTCTTTGTGTGTAACCTATATAACACCATACAATTTGACTGCAGATTTACACCAAGACTGCCAGCCCTAGTATTTGTATTTCAGCAATGACATTTAGCAGTGGAGCAATGGAGCTCTCCACTTTGTGTGTAACTTATATAGCACAGTACAATGTGACTGCAGATTTACACCAAGTCTGCCAGCCCTAATTTTTGTATTTCAGCAATGACAATTAGCAATGGAGCAAAGGAGCTCTCCTATTTGTGTGTAGCCTATATAACACCGTACAATTTGACTGCAAATTCAGAAGACCAAGCCTGCCAGCCCTAGTATTTGCATTTCAGCAATGAAAATTAGCATTGGAGCAATGGAGCTCTCCTCTTTGTGTGTTACCTATGTAACACTGCACATTATGTGACTGCAGATTTTGAAGACCAAGCCTGCCAGACCTATTAATTCTATTTTAGCAATAACAATTAGCAATGGAGCAAATGAGCTCTCCTGAATGTCACTGTAGACCTTGAAGAACACTGCTATCACCTCCTCTTTCTATTCTACCTATGATGCTGCCCAACTGCTCTACAGACTGTGCTACCCCTTCTGTGTCCCTCTGTGAAATGGCGCTGGATCGCCGTGGAGGGCGGTACTTATAGAATCCAAAAATTGCTATATCCGTCGACGTAACCATGACGTTTTGCGTTGCTTTCAATTCCGTGGGCACACGAAGTTACCAAGCCGGCTCGGCTCGGTACTCGGATCTGCTAAGTTCGGGTGTGTTCGGTTCTTGGGAAACCTAGCCTGTGCATCTCTAGTCTCCAGTATTGCTGCTTTTTTTTTTTTATTTCAAAATGGGTTAAAAGTTTTGAGAGAACATTAGTCTGCCCTAATTAGCAGCTATACTGGTGATATAAGGAAGGTGTTGGTGTGTTTGTTTATTCATATGTTGTGCACCTGAGGAAGGAGATCACTCGGACACTGTTGTGTGTTTTATTTATCTCAGCTATGTCTCCAGCTGTCATGTAAATAAATATGGCTAAGTGTAGCCTTTGCTGCAGCCTGTGAGTGTCGTGGTTCTCTCTCTGTTTTAGGACTGTTGAAAGGATCTATGCTGGAGGGTCTAGGTTCCTGACGTGAGACAATTTCAGTTTTGTATGTCACCATTGAGTGCCGGGTGGAATGTTTATATAAACATAGCTAGATATGGGCCACCCCAAATATGCTTCTTATGGGGCGTATTTGTGGCACAAAATGCGTCACTCTCTCAGTATGGAGACCGATAACTGTGCAAACAATGTAAGTTACACAAATGTCAGTCCAAAAGCAATCCCTGGATATTCACTGTTTATATATATATTCGTATTAATTATAATTATTGGAAAAGACTGCACACACATCTTCAAGTAACTCCTACTTTGGGGTGCTCCACAATAGCTCCCAATCCATAATAGCTAGTACATGTTCAGAGTAGTGAGGACAGTCACCATTTAAAACAAATAGGTTATTCTATAGAGAGGAAACTAGAACCATTTATTATTTGAAAACCCGAAGCCTATGGGGTCTAAATATGGAACTTGATTTGATGTTATAACATCATCAATATGCATGATCATAGACGACATAGGGGTGTATAATGGAGACTACAAGAAATATCCATGCATGGCCTAGTCGCCAATAGAGGCAACAGTTACTACGGTCATACCACCCTGGAGATGCCCAATAACGTTCGATCTTGGAAACCAAGCAGGGTGGAGCCAGGTAAGTAATAGCAGAGCTGTAACTTAGAATTCTAGTGCCCGGGGCGAGAAAGACAAATGTCGTCCCCCTAGCCGTCAATTTTAACCAAATTAACCTAAAATATTCCTAAATTGCGCCCCCCTTCAGTATTGCGACCTGGGCAGTCGCCCCTGTCGCACAGCCCTAGTTACGGCACTGAGTAATAGGATTGGAGACCACCTAAGAACACCTGGTATGGTAGAGGTGCTATACTCTGGTGAAGCGACAGGGCTGTGCACGGCAGACTCCAATAACCCAAAGAATAATCATTGGTTCATATACTCGTAGAACCAAACAGTCTACACTCTAAAGACAGAAATGATACATCGTAATACCACAAGAAGTAATGCATGGATTATGTTTCACAACATGTAAGCCACTATTGGCTAATTTAATTATAGGTCACCTCGTTGTCTTTCTCCTCAGAGACGAACCTTCAATAAAGAGATTAAAGTCTGGTTATGGAAAACATAAAACATCAAACCTTATAGAGGACACGAAATTCAAAATGGAAATGTTAGTTCATGGATCTATGGAAAGGCGTATATCATTACATACAATATACGGTATAGGGAATGTCTAGTGTTACCCCCCTTTTTTTAAAAAAGTAATGACCGACCAATAAATTACAATGGGAATATTTTGATTAATGTAATGCTGGTTAATTAATATTGGTATCTTAGACATGGTGAACTCCGGATAAAATATTTAATGACCAACTAATGAATTACGAATGGAATAATTGATAATGTATCAGTAATAGGATTGATATCAATAATTGATCAATGATTTAAAATGGAAATAGCTGATTGATGTATTGTGATTAATATTGGTGCTTAATGATATGATGATATTTAGTGTTATATACAAAATATTTAATAACTAACTAATAAATTATGGAATAACTAATTAATGCACCACTGGTAAATTGATATTTGTAATTATGATATGTAACAATTAATAGACTCCTATGGATTTAGTAAACCAAGCATGGTGGCTTAGGATAAGAGACAAAGATTCATGAATGGTTAACCAAGATTGAAGACAGACCAACAACCAATCCCATTTCAGTTGGGCACATAAATAACGCTGAGCTAGAGCACACATACTACATTCTCTTGAAAAAGTCTACAAATTCAGACGAAACGCATTGAGACGAGACACTCTTACAGTGATGTATTCAACCACAGGAAGTCCGGTAAGCCTGTGCGTTCCACTGTGGAACGCACGTGACGAACATCATCTATCACAGCTCAGGAGCCGGTATCTGGGTACCCAGCATAGACCACTAACCGCAAGTACTTTATTCACCCTGGCAATTCCAGGAATATATTAATATCTTGACTGAACACCTTCAATGTACTCCTCTAGGAGTCTATTTTTCTTGATATAACCAACAGTTTATTAGAGACGCTGACCCGATCGACTCATTTGGTCAATTAATACTAACCAACATTTTGGACATTGGTTGATATGTTTACCATCTTTCCCGATATTGAAGACATTGGACTTTATTTTATTGTTTAGAGTCGCTATCTGCTTGAGGCCATTCATGTAACTATAGCGAACTGGGACTAAGTGCAATATATGGACATTTCTCCTGTGTTCCATGTGGAACTAATATGATTTAGAATGTGAATTTAATTTTGTGTAAAGTATTAGCGCATTATTGTTTTAGAAACCCAAAAGGGGAGACTTTAGCCAAGTTTTTACTAGTATTGGTTTGTTAATAAAAGGAGAAAACCGGAAGTTCATTTAGTCCTCAGTTATATAACAATAAGGGAACATACACTAACAGGATAGCTAATAATATACATAGTAAAATTCCTGACCATAACATCTAAAACTTGCCAAAGGAATTGATTAGCCAATGAGTGCCTACCTTTTGTGTGCACTATAAATTGTTAATAACGGTGGGATTCCTTTACTAGCAGAGCTGCTCTTGCAATCAAGAAGGAGTGCAGTTCCTTTTTCTGTTTTTAATGAATCCATTGGCCTGTTAAGAAGAATATATTTTAACCTTTGAATGCTGGTGTGTGATTTGCTAATACATTTGACTAACAAGCCTAGTGTGTGCTTGCATTTACATTTGGGTAACAGTCTGGAGGTGTGACGAGTTAAACCTTTGATTGCTGGTGTGGGCTTTGATGACCTGTGGGTAGCCAGAATCCTTGTGTGCCAGTGTAGGACAGTATATCAAGGTCCTATTGCCCGTATTCAATAGGTGGTGGCAAACCTGAAGTGTGTGGGGGTGTGAGAGTGCTGTTGCGGGGTGCTTCAGCAGGTCTATAACCTGTGTGATAGGTAGAGAGAGACTTGAGTGCTGGAATCGTGTGTAACCTCATACAGTAAACATACAAAGTCACGGAAGCTGGGAGCGTGTTTGTGACAAATTGGGGGCATAGCGGTGGGATTATTTAATTAGAGTATTTAATTAGAGTATTAAATGCATGGTTTAAGCAATTAACCCTTGCACTTATAAACTAATTGTAACTAGGGATGTGCACCGGCGACTTTTGAGGTCTCGTGTTTTGTGTTTTGGATCCGGATTTTCGTTATTTTTGAGGTTCGGATTTGTCTCGCAAAACACTTGACGAAAGGTCTCGGTTCGGATTTAAGGTATTGGATTCGGATTTTTTTTGAAAAAAACATAAAAAGTTTAAAAATCAAGTTTTTGGGCTTATTTTCACTCCTAGGCTATTATTAACCTCAATAACATTCAATAACAAGCATTTCCACTAATTTACAGTGTATTCTGAACACCTCACAATATAGTTATTAGTCCAAAACGTTGCAACAAGGTATCTTTCTGGACTGCGTAGAGGAGTGGGTCACCACAATATATATTAAAAACCCTGAACTTTTATGAATCGCACCAATAAATGTACCTGGACTGCGTAGAGGAGTGGGTCACCACAATATCTTAAAAACCCTGAACTTTTATGATTCGCACCAATAATTGTACCTGGACTGCGTAGAGGAGTGGGTCACCACAATATATTAAAAACCCTGAACTTTTATGATTCGCACCAATAATTGTACCTGGACTGCGTAGAGGAGTGGGTCACCACAATATATATTAAAAACCCTGAACTTTTATGAATCGCACCAATAAATGTACCTGGACTGCGTAGAGGAGTGGGTCACCACAATATCTTAAAAACCCTGAACTTTTATGATTCGCACCAATAATTGTACCTGGACTGCGTAGAGGAGTGGGTCACCACAATATATTAAAAACCCTGAACTTTTATGATTCGCACCAATAATTGTACCTGGACTGCGTAGAGGAGTGGGTCACCACAATATCTTAAAAACCCTGAACTTTTATGATTCGCACCAATAATTGTACCTGGACTGCGTAGAGGAGTGGGTCACCACAATATCTTAAAAACCCTGAACTTTTATGATTCGCACCAATAATTGTACCTGGACTGCGTAGAGGAGTGGGTCACCACAATATATTAAAAACCCTGAACTTTTATGATTCGCACCAATAATTGTACCTGGACTGCGTAGAGGAGTGGGTCACCACAATATCTTAAAAACCCTGAACTTTTATGATTCGCACCAATAATTGTACCTGGACTGCGTAGAGGAGTGGGTCACCACAATATATTAAAAGCCCTGAACTTTTATGATTCGCACCAATAATTGTACCTGGACTGCGTAGAGGAGTGGGTCACCACAATATATTAAAAACCCTGAACTTTTATGATTCGCACCAATAATTGTACCTGGACTGCGTAGAGGAGTGGGTCACCACAATATATTAAAAACCCTGAACTTTTATGATTCGCACCAATAAATGTACCTGGACTGCGTAGAGGAGTGGGTCACCACAAGATATATTAAAAACCCTGAACTTTTATGATTCGCACCAATAAATGTACCTGGACTGCGTAGAGGAGTGGGTCACCACAATATCTATTAAAAACCCTGAACTTTTATGAATCGCACCAATAAATGTACCTGGACTGCGTATAGGAGTGGGTCACCACAAGATATCTTAAAAACCCTGAACTTTTATGAATCGCACCAATAAATGTACCTGGACTGCGTAGAGGAGTGGGTCACCACAATATATATTAAAAACCCTGAACTTTTATGATTCGCACCAATAAATGTATCTGGACTGCGTAGAGGAGTGGGCACTGGGCACCACAATAAAATATATAAAAAACCTTCAACAGATCTGCATTACACTACACATACGGCTGCTCCTCCATCCTCTCCATCATATACATGTTGGAGTTTTAGCGTGTGACAACCTCTTGTTTTTGATAATGTCAGTGCATTTGGAATATTTTTCAATTTGCCCCACACCACTGAATGTACTTTATCTATGATACGCAATACGCATCTATCTATCTTGACTGCGTAGTGTGGTGGCCCCGGTACACAATTTGGTACCGAGGCCACAATATAATTAAAAAACCCTCCACGTGTCGGAATTCCACCAAACAAGTATCTGGACTGCATAGTGGGGTGGCCCCGGTACCCAATTTGATACCGGGGCCACAATACCTCCTCCAAACATGCTACAGACAATTCGTCATTGAGAGACCCCAGACAGACAGGGTCGAAGTGTTATTGTTTGACTTTGTAAACCCAAAAAAATGTCCCTGTTGCACATAGTCGTGCAATGAAGACTGACTTTTTCATTTAAAGGCACGATCTTTAAAGTGTAGTGTTTGTAAGTCTAAGTCATATTATACTTTTGGTAAAATTGGTTTATTTTGTTCCTCTTTATGGTAATTAATTAGTAATAGAATTAAAGTAGGAAATAGAATTAAATAGAATTAAAGTAGGAAATAGAGTGGTATAGAGTTGTAGTGTGGTATAGATAGAGTGGTCCACACAATATAATAATAAAACCCTCAACTGGTCTGAATTCCACCAAACAAGTATCTTGACTGCGTAGTGTGGTGGCCCCGGTACACAATTTGGTACCGGGGCCACAATACCTCCTCCAAACATGCTACAGACAATTCGTCATTGAGAGACCCCAGACAGACAGGGTCGAAGTGTTATTGTTTGACTTTGTAAACCCAAAAAAATGTCCCTGTTGCACATAGTCGTGCAATGAAGACTGACTTTTTCATTTAAAGGCACGATCTTTAAAGTGTAGTGTTTGTAAGTCTAAGTCATATTATACTTTTGGTAAAATTGGTTTATTTTGTTCCTCTTTATGGTAATTAATTAGTAATAGAATTAAAGTAGGAAATAGAATTAAATAGAATTAAAGTAGGAAATAGAGTGGTATAGAGTTGTAGTGTGGTATAGATAGAGTGGTCCACACAATATAATAATAAAACCCTCAACTGGTCTGAATTCCACCAAACAAGTATCTTGACTGCGTAGTGTGGTGGCCCCGGTACACAATTTGGTACCGGGGCCACAATACCTCCTCCAAACATGCTACAGACAATTCGTCATTGAGAGACCCCAGACAGACAGGGTCGAAGTGTTATTGTTTGACTTTGTAAACCCAAAAAAATGTCCCTGTTGCACTTGCACATAGTCGTGCAATGAAGACTGACTTTTTCATTTAAAGGCACGATCTTTAAAGTGTCAGAAAGAGAGAGAAGACACAGGAGAGGAGAGTTGTAGCTGGGGACCTGGGGTGGAAGCTCCCAGGCTACCCCAGCATTGCCTGGAAGTCTGAGCGTGGTGACTGAGCCAGGGCAAGGAATGTGTGCCCTGGATGAGGGGGAGAACTCCATGCCACTATAGTGAACCCAAGAGAGAGGGGGACACTGCACATGGAAGAGGCCCTGGAGTGAGGGCTGCTACAAGAGGCATGGTAGCTGTAGTGTCAGATCCTGAGGCTGAGAGTACACAGAGTGACGTGTCAGAGCACAGGAGACATTATCCCCGCAGAGGAGGGATGAGCTGCAGTTGAGAGGTATGTTGTTGAAATAGGACATGCACACTTTAACAAACCAATCATTTCAGCGACAGGGCCTACCAAACAACTTTGACTGAAATGATTGGTTTGTTTGGGCCCCCACACCAAAAAAGCTATTCATCTCTCCCTGTACAGACTAAACAGGCTCTACTGAGGCAAGATGTCGTCCTCATCCTCAACCTCTGATTCCTCTCCCCCTACAGTGTGTACTTCCTCCTCATCACACATTATCAATTCGTCCCCGCTGGACTCCACAACCACAGGTCCCTCTGTAGTATCTGGAGGGCAGTGCTGTACTTCATTGAGGAATTGATTATTCATTTTTATAAACATCATTTTTTCAACGTTGTGAGGAAGCAACCTCCTTCGCCGCTCACTGACCAGGTTCCCCGCTGCACTAAAAACTCTTTCCGAGTACACACTGGAGGGGGGACAACTCAGGTAAAATAGAGCCAGTTTGTACAGGGGCTTCCAAACTGCCTTTTTTTCCTGCCAGTAACAATATGGACTGTCTGACATGTCTACTTGGATGGTGTCAGCAAAGTAATCATCCACAATTTTTTCTATTGTCACAGCATCCAATGCAGCGAGAGTAGACATGTCTGCAATGGTTGGCAGGTCCTTCAGTCCGGACCAGATGTTATCAGCATCCCCGCCAGTGCCTCTTTTGGGAAAACTGAGCTTTTTCCTCGCAGCCATAGATGTGGAAGAAAATGAGGGTGGAGCTGTTGGCATGTCACGGTCCTCTTCAGAGGACAATCTCCTGACCAGCAGGTCTTTGCACCGCTGTAGACTTGTGTCTGCCGGAAACAGAGACACAACATACGCTTTAAACCGAGGATCGAGCACGGTGGCCAGAATGTATTCCTCTGACTTTAAAAGAGTGACCACCCTCGGATCCTGGCAAAGCGTACGAAGGGCTACATCCACAAGAGCTACATGCTTGCTGTAATCGCAATGGCTTACCAGCTCCTCCCTCACTTTCTCCAGCTGCTTCTGCAACAGCCTGATCAGGGGAATGACCTGACTCAAGCTGGCAGTGTCGGAACTGACTTCTCGTGTGGCAAGTTCAAATGGCTGCAGAACCTTGCACAACACGGAAATCAGTCTCCACTGCGCTTGACTCAGGCGCATCCCTACTCCTTTGCCTATGTCGTAGGTGGCTGTGTAGGCCTGAATGGCCTTTTGCTGCTCCTCCATCCTCTGCAGCATATAGAGGGTGGAGTTCCAGCGCGTCATAACCTCTTGTTTGAGGTGATGGCAGGGCAGGTTCAAGCTTTTTTGATGTGCCTCTAGTCTGCGGTAGGCACTGGCTGAATGCCGAAAGTGTCCAGCAATTTTGCGGGCCACCGCAAGCATCTCCTGCACACCCCTGTCACTCTTGAGGTAATGCTGCACCACCAAATTAATGGTGTGGGCAAAACATGGGACGTGCTGGAAATTGCCCATATTTAATGCCCGCACAATGTTACTGGCATTGTCTGACACCACAAATCCCCATGAGAGTCTAAGTGGGGTAAGCCACTGGGAGATAATTTCCCTCATTTTCTCTAATATGTTGTCAGCGTTGTGCCTCTTATTAAAGCCTGTAATGCACAATGTTGCCTGCCTTTGCATGAGCAGCCATTTTGTAGATGCTGCTACTGATGCAGCTGTTGCTGTTGCTGCGGAAGGGGATGCATCTACCCAGTGGGCTGTCACAGTCATATAGTCCTTCGTTTGCCCAGAACCACTTGTCCACATGTCCGTGGTTAAGTGGACAGTGGGTACAACCGCATTTTTAAGAGCACTGATGTCACTCACCGGACTGTGAGTGCTTCTTCCCGGACTATTAGGAACCGTGGACGTCCTCTATCCTGAGGGACTGCGCATGCGCAGCCCTTTCCAAACCTTCAGTGTATGTTCCTTTAACTTAATTGGCAGATCAGGCAACCTCCCTATATTAAGCACCTGTGGTCAACACCACGTTGCCTGATCTTGGAGTCTCATTCCCCATGAGTCTCTGAAGGTGTTCCTGTGTTTCCGTGTTTATTCAGCCCTGCTGATTCCTGTGGTTTCCAAACCACTTCTACCTCTGTGGTTTCCAAACCACTTCTGCTACTGTGGTTCCCATACCACTTCTACCATCTACTGTATCATCGTGACTGTGAGCTGATTCCTATCCGCTGCCTCCGTGCACTACAGTCTTCTATCACTTCAACTCTACCATGTATCATTGGGACTGTTAGCTGATGCCTATCCGCTGCCTCCGTGCATTACAGGCTTCAACCACATCCACTCACCTGTTCATGATTGTGACTGCCAGCTGATTCCTATCCGCTGCCTCCGTGCACTACAGGCTTCAACCTGCAACTCGTCTGTGTTTCATCATCGTGACTGTTTGGTTGATTCCTATCCGCGGCCTCCGTGCACTACAGTCTTCAACCTGCAACTCGTCTGTGTTTCATCATCGTGACTGCTAGCTGATTCCTATCCGCTGCCTCCGTGCACTACAGTCTTCAACCTGCAACCCGTCTGTGTTTCATCGTGACTGTTTAACTGATTCCTATCCGCTGCCTCTGTGCGCTTCAGTCTTCAGTCCTTGTCAACTCTACCGTGTTTCCTTGAGTCTGCTGCCACTATTGCTACCCGCTACTCTCCGTGATCATCTGTTCCAGTTCAACTCTGCTCCGGTGTTCCATCGTTACTGCACCTGCTGGTTGCTATTGGTTACCTCCGTGTTCCCGCAGAGACCCGCTGCTGTTTCTTCTCAGCGCTACTCATCCATCTACTGCTGATCCGCTCTCCACGCCTTCCTGTGTTCCCTGCTGGTCTACCTACCTGTGCGCTGCACCTGCTAGACCCCTGCTTCACCCATCCAGGGACTTGTATCCTGCTGGCCTCCTGCCCTTCAGGTATCTCTGCACTCCTGTCTGACTGCCTTCTCCTGAACCACGGTATGCATACTTCCCATTGACTGTGCTGTGTATTGCATACCTTGCTGGACTGTGTTGGTTCTCCTCTGGAGTGTACTATCTGCTGACTCTACTGCCATCATTGACTGTGTTATCTCATGCCGGATTGCTTCAAGAGACTTTCTATATTGGCAGTGTTGTTCAGTCATTTATACATTTATATTGTGCATATTACTGTGGATCAAAGTCAAGGTGCCCGTGTATATATTGTGTTGCAGTCTCTCCCCGTGCACCTCCTCACATATATATTCAGTAGTACAACTTGCTAGTGGCAGACCACTGACTCCTGTTTACAGTTTCACCTGTTCCAGTATCCTCTCACATAGCAGTGGTACAACTTGCTAACGCAGACCACTGACTCCCCGGATACCTCCACTTGGATTCCATTCCTTCACTCAGACAGCGGTACAACTTGCTATCCGCAGACCGCTGACTCTCATCACCTCCTCGTTTCTGTTGGACATTCCTCCTCACTATAGCAGTGGTACAACTTGCTACCGCAGACCACTGACTACCTTCACGTGTCCTTTGTCCATACAGTTCCTCGTGTATTACTACCTCCATATTGCCAGTGCTGCTAGTCATAGACTTTCCTGAGCATCTCATCATCTGCTATTTCCTGTTCCGTGATCACCCTGCTACCAGAGTACCATATTACCACCTATACTGCTCTGGTAAGCCTATCACCTGGTGATCCCTGGGTAAAGACTCCTAGTGCCCGTGACAGTAAGATCAGGCCATGACAGACCCAGATACGGAACCTACTGCTAAAGAGATGCTGCAGCATCTGGTCAGCCGTGTGGAGCAACAGGATGCTCGCCAACAGCTGTTACTTCAATGTTACCAATCGTTAACCTCCCAAGGAACATCTGGACAGACTGTTACAGCTAGTATTGAAGCTCCTGTGCTTTCCTCCGTTTCCCCAGTGCCATCCCAGGTGTCTACAGCTCCTACGCTTCACCTGCCTACTCCGTCAAAATATGACGGGGACCCCAAAACTTGTAGAGGTTTCCTTAACCAATGTTCAGTCCATTTTGAACTCCAACCTCAAAATTTTTCTACCCATCGTTCCAGAGTGGCCTATCTTATCTCATTGTTTTCTGGACAAGCCCTGGCTTGGGCCTCCCCTCTGTGGGAAAGAAACGATCCAATTCTACAAGATAGTGCCAAATTCATTTCCACGTTCCGAAGTGTGTTCGATGAACCAGGTCGTGTGACCTCCGCTGCTTCCAGCATTCTTCGTTTGCGACAAGGCTCCCATACAGTAGGACAGTATGTCATTCAATTTAGGATCTTAGCCTCTGAACTTCAGTGGAACACTGAAGCATTAGTTGCCGCCTTCTGGCAGGGGCTCTCCGATAAAATTAAAGATGCACTGACTACCCAAGAGCTTCCTTCGTCACTAGAAGATTTGATCTCTCTTTGCCATCGTGTAGACATGAGATTTCGTGAAAGAGAATCTGAGAAAACAACTTCTGCTAAAGCACCTCTTCGTTTAAACCCTCAATTTCGTCCAGTTTCACCTTCTGTGATTCCCATGGAGATAGGACGTTCCAAATTATCTTTAGAAGAGAGGAAACGAAGAGTAAAGAATAGACTCTGTATCTATTGTGCTGATTCCACACATATGCTCAGTTCTTGCCCTAAGAAATCGGGAAATGCCAGGCCCTAACTAGTTCTGGAGAGGTGAAGTTAGGGTCCCTGGAGTCCTCTCCATTGTCTATGAAATCTAAAGTCTGCGCTTTCGATGTTACGATTTCCTTTGCTACCAAATCCTTTGAGTCACAGGCATTGATTGATTCCGGAGCAGCAGGAAATTTCATTTCTAAATCACTAGTGAATCAATGGTCCCTACCAGTGATCACTTTAAAAACACCCATTACTGTGACGGCTATAGATGGATCACGTCTCATCAATGGTCTCATCACCCAGAGTACGTCTCCAGTAACCCTTCAGATTGGTGTACTACACCATGAAGAAATTTCGTTTTTAATTCTTCCTGTTACGACAAGTCCGATTGTCTTAGGCCTTCCATGGCTTCAATGTCACTCTCCCCAGATTGACTGGCGCACCCCTCAAGTTACGTCTTGGGGGCCTGAATGTCACCATCGTTGTCTCTCTCAAGTTATTCCTCTTAAAGTACAGCAATCTTCCATCTCATCTTCCTCCCCGGGACTCCCTCCTCAGTATGCTTCATTTGCCGATGTGTTTGATAAAGCTCAGTCTGAACGTCTTCCTCCTCATCGTTCTTGGGATTGTCCGATCGACCTTCTACCTGGCAAGACTCCTCCCAGGGGTCGGGTCTATCCTCTCTCGTTACCTGAAACTCAAGCCACATCTGAGTACATACAGGAGAATCTCCAGCGTGGGTTCATTCGACCTTCCACCTCTCCCGCTGGAGCTGGGTTCTTCTTCGTCAAAAAGAAGGATGGATCATTACGCCCTTGTATAGATTTTCGTGGACTCAACGCCATTACTATCAAGAATCGGTATCCCATTCCGCTGATCACTGAGCTATTTGATCGCATCAAGGGAGCTCGGATATTTACTAAGTTGGATCTTCGTGGTGCCTACAATTTAATTAGAATCCGTTCCGGTGACGAATGGAAGACCGCGTTTAACACCAGAGATGGGCATTACGAATATTTAGTAATGCCCTTCGGGCTGTGTAATGCCCCCGCGGTTTTCCAGGGTTTCATCAATGAGATCTTTCGGGACTTATTATATGTATGTGTCGTTGTCTACCTGGACGACATATTGATCTTCTCACAGGACCTGCCTTCTCATCACCAACATGTGGCAGAGGTCCTCTCCAGACTACGGAAAAACTCATTGTTCTGTAAATTGGAAAAATGTTCATTCGAGTTACCCCAGATTCCATTCTTGGGGTATATAGTTTCCGGAGTTGGCCTGAAGATGGATCCAGACAAAGTAAATGCTGTACTACATTGGCCTCAGCCAACTACTCTTCGTGCCATCCAGCGTTTTTTAGGTTTTGCCAATTACTATAGACGCTTCATTCAAGACTTCTCATCCATTGCATCTCCCATTGTGGCCTTAACTCGGAAAGGGGCTAATACTAAGCAATGGTCATCTGAGGCTCTCCAAGCCTTTCAAATCCTCAAAGAGTCCTTCTCGTCTGCTCCCATTCTGCGACAACCTGATGTGACACTCCCCTTCTTCCTAGAAGTAGATGCCTCTAATGTGGGCTTAGGAGCTATTCTCTCCCAACGCTCGGAGCAACAAAAATTACATCCTTGTGCCTTCTACTCTCGGGGTCTTCTGCCCGCAGAGAAAAACTATACTATCGGGGACAAGGAGTTGCTGGCCATCAAAGCTGCATTAGAGGAATGGAGATACTTGTTGGAAGGAGCTCGCCATCCGGTGACGATCTTCACGGATCATAAGAACTTGTCATATTTGCAATCTGCTCAATGCTTGAACCCTCGTCAAGCAAGATGGTCTCTTTTCTTTTCCCGTTTTGAATTAATTATAACCTTCAAACCAGCTGCTAAGAACAAGAAAGCTGACGCTCTATCTCGAGCTTTTGTGACGTCCTCTGATGTAGAAGAGGTTCCCAACCATGCTATTCTAGACCCCAAATGTATTTCTCTGGCTGCTTCATCCACCAAAATGCTACCATTTGGGAAAACCCTCGTGCCTCCTACTCTGAGGAGGAAAATCCTTTCGTGGTTCCATGCCTCTCGTTTTTCTGGACACGCCGGTGAACATAAGACCTTTGAGATTCTCTCTCGTAGTTACTGGTGGCCTTCAATGAGGAGAGACGTCAAAGAGTTTATTGCTTCCTGTGATTTATGTTCTCAGTTCAAATCCTCCCGCAGAACTCCAGCAGGGTTGCTGCGACCACTACCCATTCCGTCCAAGCCTTGGACCCATATTAGTATGGATTTCGTTACTGATTTGCCACCAAGTAAGAATCACAATACTATTTGGGTAGTGGTAGACAGATTTTCGAAGATGGCTCATTTCGTCCCTCTGTCCGGTTTACCTTCCTCGTCTACTCTGGCTGAACATTTCATTAAAGAAATCTTCCGCATCCATGGATGTCCGTCTGAGATTGTGTCAGATAGAGGAGTACAATTCGTTTCCAGATTCTGGCGGGCCCTTTGTAAAACCTTGGGCATACGATTAGCACTCTCATCGTCTTACCATCCGCAATCTAACGGACAAACGGAACGAGTCAATCAAGATCTTGAGACTTTTATTAGGATGTTCTCTTCAGCCAACCAAGACAACTGGGTAGAATTGCTCCCTTGGGCTGAATTCGCCCATAACAACATGTACCATGAGTCATCATCCAAAACTCCATTCTTTGTGGTCTACGGTCACCATCCGTCTTTTCCGGAATTTCCTGCCCTCCCGCCCACCCAAGTTCCTGCTGTGGAGACTGCTTGTCAGACCTTCAAAAATATCTGGTCTCAGGTCAAAACCTGTTTAAAGAAGACATCTAACAAATATAAGTCTTTCGCAGATAAGAAGAGGCGGGCTATTCCACCACTAAAAATTGGAGATCGTGTCTGGTTATCTACCAAAAATATTCGTTTGAAGGTTCCATCTATGAAATTCGCCCCTCGTTTTATTGGTCCATATAGGATCATTCAAGTTATCAATCCAGTATGTGTTAAACTTCTTCTTCCTAAGAATCTTCGGATTTCCAATGCCTTCCATGTGTCCTTACTCAAACCTCTTATTATCAATCGTTTCTCGACTCCTCCCTCAGCACCGCAGCCAGTTCAAGTTCATCAGGAGGAGGATTTCGAGATTACTGAGGTATTGGATGCAAAAATTTCGCGAGGAGTCCTCCGTTTCCTCGTTCATTGGAAGGGCTTTGGTCCTGAAGAGCGTTCATGGATCAAAGCTGAAGATCTTAATGCTCCTGCCCTTCTGAAGAAGTTTTATTCCAAAAATCCGGACAAGCCCGGTTCCAGGCGTTCTGTGCCCACCTTTAAAAGGGGGGGTACTGTCACTCACCGGACTGTGAGTGCTTCTTCCCGGACTATTAGGAACCGTGGACGTCCTCTATCCTGAGGGACTGCGCATGCGCAGCCCTTTCCAAACCTTCAGTGTATGTTCCTTTAACTTAATTGGCAGATCAGGCAACCTCCCTATATTAAGCACCTGTGGTCAACACCACGTTGCCTGATCTTGGAGTCTCATTCCCCATGAGTCTCTGAAGGTGTTCCTGTGTTTCCGTGTTTATTCAGCCCTGCTGATTCCTGTGGTTTCCAAACCACTTCTACCTCTGTGGTTTCCAAACCACTTCTGCTACTGTGGTTCCCATACCACTTCTACCATCTACTGTATCATCGTGACTGTGAGCTGATTCCTATCCGCTGCCTCCGTGCACTACAGTCTTCTATCACTTCAACTCTACCATGTATCATTGGGACTGTTAGCTGATGCCTATCCGCTGCCTCCGTGCATTACAGGCTTCAACCACATCCACTCACCTGTTCATGATTGTGACTGCCAGCTGATTCCTATCCGCTGCCTCCGTGCACTACAGGCTTCAACCTGCAACTCGTCTGTGTTTCATCATCGTGACTGTTTGGTTGATTCCTATCCGCGGCCTCCGTGCACTACAGTCTTCAACCTGCAACTCGTCTGTGTTTCATCATCGTGACTGCTAGCTGATTCCTATCCGCTGCCTCCGTGCACTACAGTCTTCAACCTGCAACCCGTCTGTGTTTCATCGTGACTGTTTAACTGATTCCTATCCGCTGCCTCTGTGCGCTTCAGTCTTCAGTCCTTGTCAACTCTACCGTGTTTCCTTGAGTCTGCTGCCACTATTGCTACCCGCTACTCTCCGTGATCATCTGTTCCAGTTCAACTCTGCTCCGGTGTTCCATCGTTACTGCACCTGCTGGTTGCTATTGGTTACCTCCGTGTTCCCGCAGAGACCCGCTGCTGTTTCTTCTCAGCGCTACTCATCCATCTACTGCTGATCCGCTCTCCACGCCTTCCTGTGTTCCCTGCTGGTCTACCTACCTGTGCGCTGCACCTGCTAGACCCCTGCTTCACCCATCCAGGGACTTGTATCCTGCTGGCCTCCTGCCCTTCAGGTATCTCTGCACTCCTGTCTGACTGCCTTCTCCTGAACCACGGTATGCATACTTCCCATTGACTGTGCTGTGTATTGCATACCTTGCTGGACTGTGTTGGTTCTCCTCTGGAGTGTACTATCTGCTGACTCTACTGCCATCATTGACTGTGTTATCTCATGCCGGATTGCTTCAAGAGACTTTCTATATTGGCAGTGTTGTTCAGTCATTTATACATTTATATTGTGCATATTACTGTGGATCAAAGTCAAGGTGCCCGTGTATATATTGTGTTGCAGTCTCTCCCCGTGCACCTCCTCACATATATATTCAGTAGTACAACTTGCTAGTGGCAGACCACTGACTCCTGTTTACAGTTTCACCTGTTCCAGTATCCTCTCACATAGCAGTGGTACAACTTGCTAACGCAGACCACTGACTCCCCGGATACCTCCACTTGGATTCCATTCCTTCACTCAGACAGCGGTACAACTTGCTATCCGCAGACCGCTGACTCTCATCACCTCCTCGTTTCTGTTGGACATTCCTCCTCACTATAGCAGTGGTACAACTTGCTACCGCAGACCACTGACTACCTTCACGTGTCCTTTGTCCATACAGTTCCTCGTGTATTACTACCTCCATATTGCCAGTGCTGCTAGTCATAGACTTTCCTGAGCATCTCATCATCTGCTATTTCCTGTTCCGTGATCACCCTGCTACCAGAGTACCATATTACCACCTATACTGCTCTGGTAAGCCTATCACCTGGTGATCCCTGGGTAAAGACTCCTAGTGCCCGTGACAACTGAGGACACTTGATCGTACTTCTCTGTACATTTTTGGTATCGCCTGCCTAGTGAAGTGGAATCTCGAGGGGATTTGGTACCGGGGACACAATACCTCCATCAACCCTCTAAATCCCACTCCACTGATGGCGGACACCGGGCGCACGTCTAACACCAACATTGCAGTTACAGCTGCAGTTATACGCTTTGCAATAGGGTGACTACTATCGTATTTGGTGGTCATGGCAAACGACTGTTGGACGGTCAATTGTTTGGTGAAAGACTTAGCGGTCTTACGACTTCCCCTCTGGGAAGATGACCGACTAACAGCAGCAACAGCAGCAGTGGCAGTAGTAGGCGTACCGCTGCAGGATTCCTCGGATGAATCCCGTATTGAGGAGGACTCAGTCTGGCTGCTGACTTGGGCTGCAGGACTGAATCTGATGGAGATTGTGGAGGAAGTTGACGAGGAGGGTGTTGCTGGTGTGTATCCAACTGGACCACGGGATTTAGGTGTCCCTGTACCGATGAGGGTCCTAGCCCCAGTTCCTGAACTAACCACTGAACTATGAAGGTTATTCAGGTGACGTATAAGGGAGGATGTTCCTAGGTGGGCAAGATCCTTACCCCTGCTTATTTGAGCTTTACATAAGCTACATATTGCCATACATTGGTTGTCTGGATTTGGATAAAAATAACTCCAGACCGAAGAGGTGCATTTTTTGGTCTTCTGACCAGGCATGACGATGGGCTTTTTCATCCCATGGACATCAGCTGTTTCCCCCCCTGGTGCCTCATTTACAATAACCACATCACCATCCTCATCATCAAGTTCCTCCACAGCGCCAGCTACATCATCAATAGCCTCCTCCCGAGCCACCTCTTCCCGTACAGTGATGGGAAGGTCAGGCTTGACAACCACCAACACCCTTGGACTCGCCTTGGGGATTTGTGATAATTTCTCTTTAGAAGGCAGAGTTGTTTGCTGTTTTGTTGCTGACAGCATAACTCTCTTCAATTTTTTGTAGGGGGGGGGAGGAGGAGGAGGGCTAAGATCCGTGGGTGAAGCTGAACCACTAGTCATGAACACGGGCCAGGGCCTAAGCCGTTCCTTGCCACTCCGTGTCGTAAATGGCATATTGGCAACTTTACGTTTCTCCTCAGATGATTTAAAGTTTCTCTTTTTGCTACTTTTTCTTAACTTGGGCTTTTTGGATTTTACATGCCCGGTACTACGAGATTGGGCATCGGGCTTGGAAGACGACGTTGATGGCATTTCATCGTCTATGTCATGACTAGTGGCAGCAGCTTCAGCATTAGGAGGAAGTGGGTCTTGATCTTTCCCTACTTTATCCTCCAAATTTTTGGTCTCCATTATATGTAGCACAAGATACTGCAGAATGTGTGAACTTGGTAATATTGCAGTACCAATGGACTTATACTGCTGGATTCGTTTTGCAAATTTGGTTATAATTATAATTTTTTTTTTTTTTTTTAAATTTTTTATTTTTTTTTACTTTTTTCTTATTTTTAAAAAACTTGGGAATAGTGGGGAAATAACTATGCCCTTAGAAGCACAGAGCACAGGACACAGCACCACTGGACTGAACAGGACACGGCACAGGACCCAGCAGCACTACGGAACTCAGCAGGACAGAGCACAGGACACAGCACCACTGGACTGATACTGCAGAATGTGTGAACTTGGTAATATTGCAGTACCAATGGACTTATAATGCTGGATTGGTTTTGCAAATTTGGTTATAATTATTATATATTTTTTTTTTTTTTAAATTTTTTATTTTTTTTTACTTTTTTTTTATTTTTTACAAACTTGGGAATAATGGGGAAATAACTATGCCCTTAGAAGCACAGAGCACAGGACACAGCACCACTGGACTGAACAGGACACGGCACAGGACCCAGCAGCACTACGGAACTCAGCAGGACAGAGCACAGGACACAGCACCACTGGACTGATACTGCAGAATGTGTGAACTTGGTAATATTGCAGTACCAATGGACTTATAATGCTGGATTGGTTTTGCAAATTTGGTTATAATTATTATATATTTTTTTTTTTTTTAAATTTTTTATTTTTTTTTACTTTTTTTTTATTTTTTACAAACTTGGGAATAATGGGGAAATAACTATGCCCTTAGAAGCACAGAGCACAGGACACAGCACCACTGGACTGAACAGGACACGGCACAGGACCCAGCAGCACTACGGAACTCAGCAGGACAGAGCACAGGACACAGCACCACTGGACTGATACTGCAGAATGTGTAAACTTTGTAATATTGCAGTACCACTGGACTTTTACTGCTGAATGTGTGAACTTGGTAATATTGCAGTACCAATGGGCTTATACTGCAGGATTGGTTGTGAAAATTTTGTGGTAATTAAAAAATATTAAAGTAGTTTTTGGTATTTTTTAAAAAAACTTTTTTTTATTTTTTTAAACACAGGGGAATATTGGGGAAATAACTATGCCCTTAGAAGCACAGAGCACAGGACACAGCACCACTGGACTGAACAGGACACAGCACAGGACCCAGCAGCACCACTGACCTCAGAAGGACAGAGCACAGCACACAGCACCACTGGACTGATACTGCAGAACACAGCACAGCACAGCACAGCACAGCACAGCACAGCACTAAACAGCACAGCACAGCACAGCACTAAACAGCACAGAACTAAACAGCACAGAACTAAACAGCACAGAACTAAACAGCACAGAGGACCACCTAACACACCCTCCCTCTACCCTGATCAATGCCCGAGTGAAGATTGCGGCGACTAGCGGGGAATTTATAGGATCCGAGTATCGCGAGATCCGACAACGGGATTATGAGTCAGAGCCTCAGTTTCACTTTTGAATTTGGCGCCAATACCCGGATCTGTCTCGGATCCGACTCGGATCCGCAACGTTCGGGTGGGCTCGGATTTCATAAATCCGAGTGCGCTCATCCCTAATTGTAACCTTGCAAGGAATTCATTAGTTTTATAAGAACAAAGGACAAATCTCAGGGCTTATTTTTATTTTTTAAGACATATGTGCAAAGCAGTTCCCTTTCTTTCTCTCTGTTTTTATTTTGCAACATAACTGAGGAGATGGCTGCGACATAATAAAGCATGACAAAGGAGGCGCTGATGGCACAAAGTAAGGAGGGAGGAATTCCCACTAGTGGCAAAAGCAAGGAGCAATTGAAGCCCTTATGCAGAGAGATCAGCACCAAGTTAGAGATTTGCCACAGGAAGGGCACAGTCAGGATTTAGAAGAGGACCTGACTGTGGATATTGCTCAAAACCGTGGAATGTTAATTTCTGATAATTCTAATAGTTCAAGTGTGAACACTGCTGTGGACATGTTAGGCTGCTAGTGGTCAGATAGCGAACCTGCAGAACTAATAGGTGGAGGTCTTCACCTATAGTAGCCGCCTTTCCCGTAGAGCTAGACGCGCTCACAGGTACTTGGATGCCCCCAGGACTTAACTCCAATGTAGTGTAGGTTTGTTATACTAACCGCAGCGCAGACCTGGAGACAGTACAGATGGTAAGGATGGTCAGACGAAAGCCAAGGTCAGGGGTCACTTTCAGGGTAGAATGGTCAGAAAACACGCCAATGGTCAAGGTCCCGAGCAGAACAACAGAATCCAAGGTACAGGCCAAAAAGGTCAGGGTCACAGGCAATAAGGCAAGGTCCAGTAAACAGGCAGAAGGTCACAACAGAAATCCAGCAGAGAATCCAGAGCAGGTCAGCACAAGTACAAAACTAGGACGCTATAACCGGCAGGGAGGCTAAGCCCTCCCTGCCTTAAATAGTGCCAAAAATCAGGGCTTTGCCCTGTAACAGACCACAGGGGTAGGTAATGCCCTAATTAACTAGTTTAATCAGCCCACAGACTGTATTAGTTGCAGCGCATGCGCCCGGCTGCTCAATAACGCCGGGGCGCGATGTTTAGAGGTTTCGGAGTCCGACCATTGGCAACGGTCGCCATGTCGATGGCCGGGGACGTCGGAACAGAGAGGAAGAGAGTCGCGGCAAACTGCCCTAAAACATTAGGGCCCAGCGGACATTGCAACCAAAATTCAGCTTATACAGCAGTTCCAAGAGAAGGAAGCTGCAGAACGCCAGTGCCAGTCGGCGGAGAGGCATGCTCAGGGGTGGGCTGGCCCAGGCCGCTCAGTTTTACCGGTGTTAGGTCTGGGCGGTAGGCCGCGTCATCAATGACGTGGCCGCATCGCGTGTCACGTGATGCGGCTGCCTGTGCGCCCCCCCGGGCTGACATCTGCCAGCCCACGCCTGGGCATGCTGCTATGGAGGCAGCAGAGACGCATGTGGCCATGGAGGCCGCGGAGCGCCAGACAGTAAACTTTCATCTTTATTAGAGAGGTGTTTTTTTTCTTTAAAAGGTACAATCTTTTTTTTACATTTTTGTTTCCCAGACTTATAACCACTCGGTTCTTGAATATATGCTTTAGCACATGACGTAGAGGGATTAGTATCATCATGACTGAGACTGGAGAAGGACAAGTACAATGTGACTGGAGAGTGACAAGAACACTGCCATCCCTGTTTCCGTGTGACCAACGACACTGAGACTGGAGAGTGACAAGAACACTGCCACCCCTGTTTCTGTGTAACCAACGGCACTGAGAGTGGAGACTGACAAGAACAATGTGACTGAAGACTGGAGAGTGACAAGAACACTGCCACCCCTCCTGTTTCTGTATGAGCAATGGCACTGAGCAATGTGACTGGAGAGTGACAAGGACACTGTTATCCATCCTGTTTCTGTATGAGCTATGCCACAGTAGAATGTCACTGGAGACTTTTAAAAACACTGCCAGCCCTATTATTACAATTTTGCTTTCAGCACTAAAAACTGCCACCTCTCCTGTTTCTGGGTGAGCTATGGCACAGTACAATGTCACTGGAGCCTTTGAAGAACACTGCCAGCCCTATAATTTGTCTTTCAGCTCTGAAAACTGCCACCTCTTCTGTTTCTGTGTGAGCTATGTCACAGTACAATGTCAGTGCAGACTGCCAAGTGCACTGCCACCGTTCCTCTTCCTCTTTCATTAATGATGCTGCCCAACTGCACTGGAGACTGCCAACAACCCTGCTACTCCTTCTGTGTCTTTCTGTGAAATGGCGCTGGATCTCCGTAGAGGGCGGTACTTATAGAATCCAAAACTCGCCAGATCCGACGACGCAACGATGATGTTTTTGCCTCGTTTTCACTTCCAAGGGCACCCGAGCTGGCTCGGCTCGGTACTCAGATTTGCGAAGTTCGGGTGGACTCGGTTCTCGGAGAACCGAGCCCGAGCATCTCTAATTACAGCTGGGTGAATTCCATCACATTCTTGGTGGTGCAGAGCTTTTTGAAAAATAACGGACGTGCAGGAGATGCTGTCTATGGCCCATAAAATTAAGGGAAATTTCCGGAATTCTGCGACATCATGTAGGAGATTGCAGCAGCTACAAGAACAATTCTGAAGCAAGAGGTGGTAGCAAGGTGGAATTCCACCCTTTATATGTTTCTGAAGGTAGAGGAACAGCGAAAAGCCATCCATGCTTATTCCACAAGCCATGACATTGGGAAAGGAGGGGAAATGTATTTTAGTCCTACGTAATGGAGAATACTTTACATTTGAAGAAGTCACCTGTGAAGTGAGTTCAGACACTGCTAGCTTGATGCAAGTGATTCCCTTAATTAGACTTGTGGAAAAGCAGCTTGAGAAACTGAAGGAGGAGATGAAACAAAGCCATTACGCCAAGTATGTCGGACTTGAAGATCAAGTACTTTATTCGCTTCACCAGGATCCAAGAGTAATCAAAATCTTGAAATTGGATAACTACATTTTGGCAATTGTGCTTGATCCTAATTTTAGGAGCTATGTCTTTTCTTTGCTTGCAACTGACCAAGATCTCAAGAGATGCAAGGAGCTCCAGGTGAGCAAGTTGATAGCTCAAGTGCTACGTGACACAACGGTGTCTTCTCTTTCAGTGTCTCAGGCAACTGCTGCTAGGAAAAAATCTTAGCTTTCCAAAGAGAACCAGGGATGATGCAGATGAACCAGCACAACATTTTGACTTCTGGTCGAAAACAATTGACCAATTGACCAAGTGGAGTTACGGTTGACACCTTAACCGTAACTCCACTTGATCCTACTATTATCATCCAAAGGATGGTGGAGGATGATTTTAATGATAGCACACAAATTGACATGTCAGACAGTCCCTTTGTCACGTCTTGCATTCTGCAGCTCCTGTCTGCAGGTACTTTGTGGGATCTTTTGCATATATTGTCCTGCCTGTAGTACCACTGCCCACCAAAGGGGTCACTGTGCTACTTGGATTGTTCTTACCTGCCTCATTATTGCTGAGGGCTTTACACCTGGTTCTGGTCTATATAAGCCTGTCTGGTTCAAGCAACCTTTGCCAGATCATCAGGTCACTGTATCTGATTAGAAGCAATACTTGATTCCTGGATATTTATCTCTGCTGCTGTGTTCATCGCTACTGTTTGCTGGATTCCTCTCATCCCTGTGCCACAATCCGTGGTAACTGTAACTCATCGCTGCTGTATGTTGGATTTCCCTCATCTCTGCATACCTGTGCCACAATTCGTGGTAACTGCAACTCATCTCTGGTGTGTTCATCACCTGCTGAATATTGGATTCCTCTCATCTCTGCATACCTGTGCTACAATCCATGGTAAACTGCTATTCATTTCTGCTGTGTATTCATCGCTGCTGTATATTGGATTTCCCTCAGCTCTGCAGACCTGTTCAATTATCCGTGGTGAACGGTTATTCATTTCTGCTGTGTATTCATCACTGCTGTATATTGGATTTCCTTCATCTCTGCAGACCTGTTCCATTACTCGTGGTAAACGCTACACCTGTTATCCAATCAACCCGCATCACTGACTTCTGTTATCCGTTCCACTATCTGTGCCTGCATCACTGATTATTGTTGCTTATTCCATTGTTATGAACTGTAGTTCATTACTGCCTTGCCAGTCTTGCATATTGAACCAGTGTTATCTGTGTTATCTAATAAACCACTTCATTCATTTATCCTCTCTCCGTAGTCTTACCTTGGGAACCCTGACACCCTTTATATACTGGGAGGAAGAAAAAGCAATTTGGAGTCCCATGTACAAACTTGCTTTGCAATACCAAAGCTGCCCACCCTCCAGTGTGTACTTAGAAAGAATTTTCAGCACAGCAGGGAACCTTGTCAGCGATCGGCATAGGAGACTACTTCCTAACAATGTGTAAAAGATGATGTTCATCAAAATGAACTACAAATTCCACGAGGAAGGTCTTTACTGGCAATTACATCAAAGTACAGAGACTTCTGTAATGGTGCATTCCACCAGGGATGATTTAATATTGAGTGAGGATGATATACACACTGATGAGGGTGAGGATAATGACAACATCTTGCCACTGTAGAGTTCATTGACAGCACTGTTGGTCTTAAGGCAGCTAAGGTATTGGTAGCTTGTTTTGTGGGAGCCGAAACAAACCAGGCACTTCAGCCTCAAAGGTTGCATTCCTTGTCGCTGGAGTGCTTGGTTTGTTAAACTGTACATGTCCTTTTCAGTTTCTTACATAAGGGTGGGTGGGAGGGCCCAAGGACAACTGCATCTTGCACCACTTTTCTTTTCTGCCACTGCTGTGTGGCAATGTTACCTAGATGTGCTATGAACTGCCGTGTGTTCGTGCCATTGCTCTGTCACTTAATATCCATCCAGCTTGCTGCAGTCTTTGGCCGAAAGTGGATTGACATAATATTGTGACCTGTGAGGTGTTCAAAATTAACTGGAAATGACTGGAAATTAGTGTTATTGAGTGTAATGTAATAAAAAAAACAAAAACAATAAATCAAAAACCAAAACCAGAACACGAACTTAATACAGATCAAAAACCAAAATCAAAACCAAAACACGGGGGTCAGTGAACAGCTCTTATGTCACGCCTGAGGATCTGTACCCAGACTGGGTTGTGTCTTTGGAGCTGGACTGGTGATTATGTGGACAAAGCTGGGTGGCCTGATAGTGTTCCTCTGCATGTAGTGAATGGACTGGTGGAGATGGTGATAACACTAGCAGAAGAGAGCAAACAGGAACTGGAATACTGTACCAGACTGGACCCGTAATGCTGAAAGGGGATTGCTGTAACCGGAGTGGATGGAACCAGATTGCTGGAATCAGACTGGGATGGACGGGCAACCGGGCAACCAGGCTGGCATCTGAAATACAACATTGCACTGGCAACAGGTAAAGGCTCTAGGAAGTCCTTTTATAGTTGTTGTTGATTCCTGATTGGTGACTGCAATCAGCTGGGCAGAAGCAGCACTCTGAGTTGCTGAAATGGATCAGGTGACTATATACAAGATGGCAGCTCTCATGGACTGGTTTTGGAGGGAATTCAAGATGGCCACGCCCATACTTTAATTCTGGAGGGATCTCTGGAGTGGAGACAGTCTAGACACCTTCTTACAGAGAGGTGTGAAACCAGCAGAGCCTGAGGACCGCAGGGACAACTTGGAAAGGCAGCAAAGAGGTAAGTGATAGGACCTGAGAGCCTGGTGTGTGACACTCTAGACATAAGTAAGAGGTGAACAAACACGGGGGAGACATTAAGGAAACTTGAAGTATCACAAGAGACATGGAGTGGAAGTGGGAGGGAACATTGGCAACAGAGTGGATAGCCTTACATCATTTAATATATTTTATATTAAATTATACAGTCTTAAACATTATCTAAAATTTAAATTTCATACTAAAAAAACCCCCTTAAACCTTCTAGGGGTCAAGAAGGCCCCTGGACCCCGGTCATTCTCTTCAATTTTCCAAACCAGCCCTTCTAAATC